>NC_135661.1:88588164-88910664 GCF_964188315.1 Podarcis muralis
TTTTACTATTCTCTTCCATAGTGTGCCGTGCAAACCACTGTTCTGAATAATGCTTTTTATAGACTGCTGGGGGTGAGTTTATGGGACCAAGCGGGCGGTGTGTGACCCCCAGAATTTTGGAAACGGCTGGTGTAGCAGGACGTACTTGGAGGATTTCGGAGAAAAGTCCTGTCTGGCGTTTTGCGCGATCTGGAGACAAGGATCCCTCTGGCATTGAGATTTCCCTGGGATGGGAAGGAAGGGAGTTGTGGGTGGTTGTTGGCTAAGTTTTCCCCGGGGTAAGGTAAAGGTAAAGGGACCCCTGACCATTAGGTCCAGTCGTGATCGACTCGGGTTGCGGCGCTCATCTCGCTTTAGTAGCCAAGGGAGCCGGCGTACAGCTTCCGGGTCATGTGGCCAGCATGACTAAGCTGCTTCTGGCGAACCAGAGCAGCGCATGGAAACGCCGTTTCCCTTCCCGCCGGAGTGGGACCTATTTATCTACTTGCACTTTGACGTGCTTTCGAACTGCTGGGTTGGCAGGAGCAGGGACCAAGCAACGGGAGCTCACCCCGTCGCGGGGATTCGAACCGCTGACCTTCTGATCAGCAAGTCCTAGGCTCTGTGGTTTAACCCACAGCGCCACCCGCGTCCCTTCCCCTGGGGTATACCCATTGAAATGGATGGACGTGGCTAAGCTAGGTCCATTCATTTGGGTAGGTTACACTGAGTGTTCATTTAAATGGGGAGCTCTGGGTGTCTCAAAGGGCACAGAGGAGGCTAAATTAATTTTAAGACTGTAAGCGCCTTGAGGCCAGAGACCTGCCGCCCTCACTTAAGCCATAAAACGCCGTATTATGTCGACAGTGGGGTGCAGATTCCCTCATCAGTAGCTCCGGAGGGACTCCAAAAATATCGGCCAGATCCTCTTATATGCTGCCTTTTCTTAAAAAAATGGGGACTGCGACCCCTGACCTGTGGGTCTGGTTATCTCAAGAGTGAATGACCTAGTCTGGCCTCCGGACATGTTTCCAGTGTCGGTCATCCAGTTATCTCTAGTAGGCCACAAGGGAAAGCTGAACATCCTGGCAGCCGGTGTTTTCATGTAGGCTGCTGCTGTTGATGGAGGCTCCACTTCGCTGCTCTGGCTAAAAGTGGGCTGCAAACATGAGTCCAATCCCTTTTTAAATCTGCGTCTCGCAGCATTTGAGGTCAGTCGTGCGCTGCATGTTCTGAAACAGCCGCCCATTCATTTCCTTGGTTGACTCCTCACAGGGTGAGACGACTTTGAGTCACTAGAGAATTGTCTCCTTATTCCATGATTAAGTTCCCTCAAGAGCCTTTGGTGTGTCGGACTTTGTCAAAAGCTCTTTTTGGGGGAAGTCTAAGCTTGCCATGTCTACCGCTGGGTTGTTCCTGTCTCTGCTCTTGACGGCACGCTCAAACAGCTCCGAAAGATTATCGAGGTGGGACTTCCCTTCGATTCTTTCGCTGCGATTCCTGCATTATTTCATTGGGTTGGACTAGATGGCCCTTGGAGATCCCTTCCAGCTCTTAGCTTTACTCAGAATAGACCTTTCGAAATCGATGGACCTGTCGCAGCCACGTTCATTTATTCTGATGGCTCTAAAACTTCATTCTCTGCCACCCCATGCCTGCCTTCTTTAGGCTAAATAACTCTGTCTTTCAATAATACATTTTAAACACAGAATTCCCCAACAATACGATACGATAATCTTCATTGTCATTGTCCCATACAGAACAACGAAATTGAAAAATCTACACAAGACATTCAAAAACCAACAAGCCTGCTACCCCAGCTATCCCAACCTGGTTAGCCCCCTAAAAACTCTGATACCCCATTTTAAAATATAATATACTCCCATAGAGACTCTTTACACTGCGTTTAAAACCAAAATCGCATTTGGATAGAAACTGTTTCTCAGGCGGCTAGTCCTAGTCTTAATAACCCTGTACCTTCTTCTAGAAGGCAGAAGCTGAAAGAGATCATTTTTGGGGTGTGCACTATCCTGCGCTATCTCTGCAGCTTTCTTATGGCACCTCGAAGCGTAAATTTGATCCAGGGTGGGAAGAGTGCACCCAATTATTCTCTCTGCAGTCTTTACAACCCGGGACAGCATTGTTTTTTTCCTGACTGTGCAGCAACCTAGTGCCATCTCCAGATGTGTTCTGGACTACAACTCCCATCATCCCTGGCTGATATGCTAGGACTGATGGGAACTGTAGTCCGGAGCAGCCCAATGGTCTGTGTTAAGAGTAGCTGACCTGGGACTTGGTTCCCCTTCACTGCTGGGGTTGAACTGTCTGTCTTGCAAACTTCTGGGCAGGAACTTGATTTCACAGAGAAGTTGCGTGATGCGGAACAGTTTCAGATCTGAGTTCGTTGACTCTCGGATATATACTGAGAAATCTTTGACGACTACATTTATACATTTCCCCCTCCCCTGTCTCTTTCTTCTAAGGTGGTGTCCACCTCACTTAGTCCTCACAACGACCCTGCGGAGTAGGCTAGGCTGAGAGTCTGTGACTGAACCAAAGTCACACACCCAGCTGAGCAGGGATTCGAACCCAGCTCCCATCAGTGGCTCTCGACCTCCATCCTTGCGGTTAGCACAGGGGAGGGAGGTTTTTACTCCTTTCTCAGCAGACAGGAGTATCGAGGTTGTTCGCAGCACACCAGCAATTAGAGTTTCCTGGCACCGGTATGACCTTGCATTTGGGGGGGGGGGGTGGACTAGAGGAACTTTGGGCTCCCTTTCAGCTCTGCAGTTCCAGGACCTCATCGAATCCACCTCTCCCCTCTTCAAACAAAACCACAAAAGGCCCTTTGGTCCCTCTCATTTGCAAAGCCTTTATTTTGCATTTGGCAAGGTGCAAAAGAGCCTTCCATGAATCCTGACCCCCAGAGCACTCCGTTTTCTGTCGGGTCTGGGTCATGGCAGTGGGGGGCATTTGCAGCTGTGCAGAAACAACCCCCACCTTCCCGACCCCTTGAAAACCCACAGCTTTTCTCGCTTCCATGTCCGGAGACCACGTCAACACTGAAAGCTGTGGGTAGGAGAAGCGGATTTCAGCGGCCGGCCAGGGTTTTATTTGCGTCTTCGTGCAGCGCCTAGTGGTTAGAGCTGCGGGGGGAGGCCTGAGAAGTTTCAGCAGCTGCAGCAACTGGTGATTTTATTTTCTCTCCCCCCCCCAAATGTCTGCTACTTGGGGGTCTCTTTCTGGTATCTTTCAACAGCTGAGAAGCTTCCAGCTGTCTGGGAGTGAAGGGGGGGTTATGTTGCATGCCCCCCCCGAAAGCCCTCCCCCAGCCACTTTGGGGAACGAAGATGCTTAGAAACATGGAAGTGTAGAGCTGGGACCCCCCAAGGTCATCTAGTCCAACCCCCTGCTCAGCCAGCTACTAAGCTCAAAGTTTTGCATTGCAAGGACTGAATCGTTGAAGTCTCATGTGGAGGACTTGGGCGGATGCTTTTCCTAAACCCTGCCTCATTTCATCCCCCACAGCAACCCTGTGAGGTAGACTGGGCCAACAGGAAGTTGGGATGGAAATAATAATAATAATAATAATAATAATAATAATAATAATAATAATAATTATTATTATTATTATTATTATTATTATTATTATTATTATTATTATTATTATTAATACCCTGCCCATCTGGCTGGGCTTCCCCAGCCACGCTGGGCGGCTTCCAACAAAATATTAAAAAACAGTAATGCATCAAACATTAAAAGCTTCCCTGAACAGGGCTGCCTTCAGATGTCTTCTAAAAGGCTGGTAGTTGGTTTTTCTCTTTGACATCTGGTAGGAGGGTGTTCCACAGGGCAGGTGCCACCACCGAGAAGGCCCTCTGTCTGGTTCCCTGTAGCCTCACTTCTCTCAGTGAGGGAACCGCCAGCAGGCCCTCGGAGCTGGACCTCAGTGTCCGGGCAGAACAATGATGGGGGTGGAGACGCTCCTTCAGATATACTGGACCGAGGCTGTTTAGGGCTTTAAAGGTCAGCACCAACATTTTGAATTGTGCTCGGAAACGTACTGGGAGCCAATGTAGGTCTTTCAAGACCGGTGTTATATGGTCTCAGCAGCCACTCCCAGTAATGAGTCTAGCTGCCACATTCTGGATTAGTTGTAGTTTCCTGGTCACCTTCAAAGGTAGCCCCACATAGAGCATGTTGCAGTAGTCTAGTAGCCCTCAGGGTCCCTTCCAATTCTATGATGTTATGACTGGTTTCCAAAGTTGCACCCAGTGAGTGTCCTGGATGAGTGGGGGACGGGAGTTGAACCTTGGTCTCTCCCAGGTCCTAGTCGGACGCTCTAACCACTACACCAGGCTGGCATTTGGCCTTGCAAGGTTTCTGACCCAAAAGGCAGAAGCATTTTTCACATAAAAAAGGTAAAGGACCCCTGACCATTAAGTCCAGTCGCGAACGACTCTGGGGTTGCGGCGCTCATCTCTCTTTATTGGCTGAGGGAGCCGGCGTTTGTCCGCAGACAGTTTTTCTGGGTCATGTAGCCAGCATGGCGAACCATAGCAGCGCGCGGAAACACCGTTTACCTTCCCGCCGGAGCGGTACCTATTTATCTACTTGCACTTTGACGTGCTTTCGAACTGCTAGGTTGGCAGGAGCAGGGACCGAGCAACGGGAGCTCACCCCGTTGCGGGGATTCGAACCGCCGACCTTCTGATTGGCAAGCCCTAGGCCCAGTGGTTTAGATCACAGCATCACCCGCGTCCCATTTTCATTTTTTCACTTTGACAAGGAACAAAAACACCTCTTTCTCTGTCTATGTGCTGACATGTGTGTGCCTGTCTGCCATGTCTCGTTTGAGATCCAGCCTTTCCCCCTTCCTGCCTTAACTTTCCTAATCTGTAAAATGGGTGACCCAGGCAAGAATCCAGAGAGACCCCTGAGCTTTGCAATTACTTGACTGAGTTGCTTAGTACTGACTGTGGGTCTGAGATGTTGCAGGCGATTTAATGAGTCCTGGCTGATTACCTAAAGATCAGGAAGCAGCCTGTCCCATTTCCCTTTTCCACTGTGTACATGGACTGACTGGGAAGAGGAAGTTAACCCTTGGGCTCCCAGGGACTTGTGGCCTATGCCTTGAAGGCAATCTTGGTGCCCTCAGATCTTGTTGGACTACAACTCCCATCAGCCGTGGCTGGCACAGAACTTTTTTGGGGGTAGGTGGGAGCACCAGGTGGGCTCACACATATACCCAGTAAGATGCCAATTAAAACCAAGCCTTTCAAAAGGCAAATTCACGCAATCGTAGAATTGGGAGGGGTCCCCCTAAGGTCATCCAGCCCAACCCGCTCCAATGCAGGAACCGCAGCTGACGACTCCTCAACTGTTCCTCCTCCTGGTGGCGCAGCAAGAAAACGGCTAGCACGTTTGCGAAGCTAAGCAGGGTCCGGTTGGGTTTCAGATTGGATGGGGGACCGTGCATTGTCCGGGGGTTGGACTAGATGCCCTTTGGGATCCCTTCTGCCACCTTCCTCTTTTTAAAGGCTGCTTAGCCTTAACCACTGAAATGAGTGCAATGGTAATACTTTGAACTCCTCTGAGAAAAGGTTCCATTTCATCTCCAGGAGAAAGATGCTCCATTGTTTGGGGCGGGAAGGGGACAGGCAGCTTCCGAAATCAACTTTTGGTGAAATAATTTTTTAACATATAAATTCCAGCAATCATTTATCATAACTCCTTATCTTATACAATATTTTAGACTTCCATCAACAACCTCTGAAGATTTTCCATTCTTTATCACTTGTTCTGCATTTCTTAATTTCTCTATTACTTTTAATTGCCCTTAACTAATAATTCTTTTCAAAGTCTTCCTTGCAATATTTCACAAAGTCCTCCTTACATAACTCCTTGCAGTCCTGCTAGCGTAATCTGTTCGTCACAATTGCTTTTCAAATAGTTCAGATATTTACTCCAGTCCTCTAAGAATCTCTGATCCCGCCGGTTTTGAATCCTTCCTGTTAATTTATCTGATTCTGCAGAGTCCCTTAATTTCATTTGCCATTCTTCTTTCGTCGGCAATTCTTCTTGCTTCCATTTTTGTGCCAATAATATTCTTGCTGCTGTTGCTGCGTATAAAAACAATTTCTAGTCCTGTCTGTTAATATCCTCTCCTACAATGCCAAGTAAAAATGCTTCTGGTGTGAGAGATGGAGAGATTAGACAAATTCATGGGGGGTGGTTTGGTCCACCAGCCAGGAACAAAGACCCTGAATTGACTGATAATGGAGCCTCCATGTTCAGAGAGTGTCTACCTCTAAATTTGATGTACTGGGGACGGAGGACAAAAGTAGCAGAAGTGTGTTTGTGTGTGTGTTCTGCTTGGGAGATTCCAGAAGCACCTTGGCTGTCCTCTGTCGGAAGCAGGGTCCTGGGGCGTTCTTTCCTGATGCAGCTGCGCCGTTCATAGGGGACACGGGAGGTGAAGATTCGGCATTTAAAAGCGTGACTTCATTTTGCACTGGAGCCAGCTTCATGCGCGGCTGCTAAGCCCCATTTTCCTCATTCCTCAGATGACTAAGTGCTGTCAGCCCCAAACACTAGGGATGAGCCAGCCAGAACAGCGAGCCCCAGGACGCCTTGTTCTGCAAACGAAGGGCCAGGGTGTTGCCCCGCCACAGGGCAAAGAAAGGATTTCTGCTGCTGCAAAGAGTTAACCTGTGGAACTCACTGCCACAGGAGGCTGGGGTGGGTGGTGGCCACCAACCTCAGACTGGGCATATTCAATGGCTACTACCCATGCCTGGATTGCAGGTTTCCCGTGGGCATCTTCTCAGGTTCTTATGGAACCTCCAGCTCCAGGGGCAGTCTATCTATATTCCTAGGTTCTTTGGGGTATTTGGCCACTGTGAGAATAGGAGGCTTGGCTAGATGGACCAATGGCCTAATCCTGAGCTGCCTCAACCGCCTGGCCTCACCCTGAGTCTCTGCCCCCCCCCAGCGCCGGAATCTTCTTGGGGGTCGCAGGTTCCGGGCGCCGCTGCATTGTGACGCGGCACTGAGTTCCGATTCACACGTCTTCCAGGCATCGTAAGGGCTGGTGGGGAAGACAGAGAGACCTGCACCCGGGCCGGGCGCGGCGGGGGCACCACGTCGGACACCATGGGCCGCTTCGGAAGGTTGTTTCGCGCCGCCCCCCCTCGGATTGGGCCCTCTGCTGGCCTCCCGGGTGTAGGGGAGGGGGCTGGAGTCACCAGCGTGGGTCGTATTCTGCCCTGTGGAAATGCCACCATGCTCTCCCTGCCCCCCGCTAAACATGAAATTCCGACATGGATTGCAGCCCCTTCTCTGCCCCCCCATCTTGCCCCCCCCCCCCGCCGTGACCAGCTGTCCCTTTTCTCTCTCCTCCACCTTCTCATCCAAGATCAGCCCTGATATTCTGTCAGTTCTGTTTTTTAGGGAGGGAGGTGTTTCTTGCCCCCCCCCAAGAGTCCTAGGTCTTGCTGGCCCTCCACCCCCCCCCTTTCCCCAAATTGTCCTGAGCTGGAAAAGGCCGGAAAAGCTGCGGGCCTTTCAGGAAGTGACTCAGCCGTCTCAAATACAAGGCTGCTCAGGGGATTAGGAGGAAGAAGAGGAGGTTTTTTTGGGGGGGGGGAACAAGCCTCTGGAACACCCCCCCCCCACTTCACCTCCTTACTGATGCTCTCCAGGGGCGAGCACAGGCAAGATCCAGGCGCATCCTACCCCCTTAGCCCCAAGGCGTGGCTTTTGCCTGCTCCCAGCACTTGGGGGGGGGGGGACCACCGCTGGTCGCCTTGCTTCCCCCTCCGTTCGCCATAGGCGACCTGAGTAGTGGTGGTTTTTTTGCTCTCTGGCAGATCTCCGGCTCCGGATCCGCCCAAAGTGGAGAAGCATGGCACAACGCTCAGGTGTGGATGGATTGGGCCTGCGTGCGGGACATGTAGCCCCCCCCAAAAAAACTTCCTTATCCTGGGGTGCACACCCTTATCGCACAAAACCTGCAGAGGCCTTTGAAAGTGGTACCCAAGATCATTGAGTATTCTAGGGATGGAAGCAATCCCCCCCCCAAAAAAAAATATCTTGGAAGTTTTGGACCTGCCCCTGGCTGGAACCTGAAAATGCCCCCCCCCGACTCTTAGGAATGGTTTTATTTTGTTTTTCCCCCCCAAAAAATTATTTTTTTCCACAATTATAACAAGTATAATATAGAAGAAAAGAAAACACAAGAGAAAGCACATTACATTGCTTTAAAAAAAAGCAACAAAAACACCTATCACTTGAAAAACCCAAGTTATCTTACATTGTTGATTGACTTCCTCAAATCCCTCCCTTCTGAATTTCATTGTATCTCCATATAACAGCTCTCCAATATCATTCTTCAACTAAAATTATTTCCAACAATTAACCATCTTCTTCTCTTTCCTTAATATTCTAAACCCAACTTACTTACAATTGAATCTTATTTTAATCCTCGGCCTGTTTGGTACTTTTCAAGTGACTTCTGATTATTTATATTACAATATTTAGTTCAATAGTCCTTAAATTTCTTCCCGTCTTCTTTCTGGTCGCGGATTCTTCCAGTCAGGTCGGCTAGCTCCAAAAAGTCCAACATCTTCACCTGCCAATCTTCCACCCCTGGAATTTCTTGCGATTTCCACTTTTTAGCTAACGGCAGTCTTGCCACTGTGGTGGCATACAAAAATAGTCTTTTTTGGGGGCAATTCCATTCCTATTATTTCAAGTAGAAAGGCCTCTGGTTTCTGACTCTTAGGAATGGTTTTAAACACACACCCCCCACTCCTTTCCAGACTGGTTCCTGGAGTCTGGGGGCTTTCTGGCTCCCTTGGCTTCGGAAGGTGGCGATTTCCCCACCAATGGAGGTTTTCCACCAGGGGTTGGGATGGATGACCTCTGAGGTTCCCTCCCCACGATTCTGTGACCTTTGACTTTCTCCGTTTCCAGCAAGGCTCCCGACCCCCCCAAGGCCAAAGACCAACACCATTCGACGCAACTCAAGTGCGGATGAGTATTTGGGTCAGGGTGGGGGGCAGGGAGTTATCAATGGCAGGGTGCAGAGTGGGGCTGGTTTGCCCCCCACTTCTGCCCTTTGCAAGATGCATTTCTGGAGATTGGGGGGGGGCAAAGCTATACGCACTGTCCGAAAAGGCCTGGCTGGGAGGGGGCTGAGGACCACCCTCAAACCCCCCCCCCTCTCCTGGGGGGTCTCCCTGGGCTTCTAGCCCTCCCAGAGACCAGGAATGTGCTTCGCTTTGGCAGGATCACGCTGGGGAAGAAATCTCCCGCCCCGGAACCCGCTAAGAAAGTCGAAGTGAAACAGGCAGAGAAACCCAGGTGCGACTGAATTTTTTTGGGGGGGGGGTGCGACACTACAGATGCTCCTCTGAGCTCTAGAAAAGGGCTTTGCATTTCAGGATAAGGGAATCCCCCTCTCCCCATTGGAAGGGTTGAGAGCTCCCTGCTCCCCTTTGCCACCCTCTGCTAATTTTTTTTTGGGGGGGGCAGCAGGAAAAAAAATTCCTGGGGTGGCACACAAGGGGCGAAGTCTTGTGCGCAACACATTAAGATTTCTGAAAGGGGAAAATCCCATATATATCAATGACAGGAGTGCACCGATGGAGGGGATATCATTGTGTGTGTTTTTAGGGGGGGGTCACTTCTCCCCCCATCTTGGGCCGCCCTCTCCAACTGGGAGTGAGCTGCCGGTTTCTTGTGCTTGCAGTGTTCAGGGAGGGGGGGGGGATGTTTACACGGCTAATTCCAAACGACTTTGAACGCCGTCCAAAATGCACACACACGCCCATTATAAATGGCTTTTTCCAGTCCCCCCCCAAACCCCCGAGCCGCTCTTGTCCCTCTGCAGAAAACAAAGGCTCTGCCAATTCCCACCCCCCTCCCGAAAAAACCCACCACTTTTTCTTTTTTTTTTAACCAAGTTGGAGAAAGTAACATGGAAAGCAATCCTGAGTCCAACCGTACCTGCTTGTCTGTTGCTCTGTTCTGGACCCCCCCTGACCCAAATTTAACTCAGCCACACACACCCCCACTCCCCATCAGTTTGCAATGCTTCCAGCTCACAAGTCTGGAATTTGGGGAGTGTGTCTGTGTTGGGATGGGGGGAGGGAAGGAAAAGTCCCTCTCTAGCAAAAATAAAAAAACTTCCTTTGTGAATACCTTTATGGGGAAGTTGGTTGCTTTAGGGAGAGAATGGAGGCGATGGATGATGTCAGGATGTTTTGAGCTGGGCTGGGGGTGCTTTTCCTTGCTTAGGCAGGGTTGCTGATGGGGGGGGGGGACAACGGCGGTGCAGGATGTCTCTGGGCGCCTCCAACCGCCTTGCATTCCCACATTATCCGGCCTGTCCTTCAAGTCTACCTTATATGGGCAAAGGCTGCTTTTTGCTCTCCCGCCCTCCCTCCTTCCGCCTCTTTTCCGGTTGGCCGTTCCAGGTGCCAATTCTTATTCTTTCAGTCTCTGCCAGGGTAAAAGGGGGGGCAGCCTGTTTCCCGCACTGCCCCCCCCCCCACTTACCTCGCTCTGTTTTCCCAAAATAGGAAAACCGGGTGTCCTCTTTGCCCTCTGAACCTAAAAGGAGCAGACTAGTCCAGTCTCCTTTTCTTGCAGAGGCCAAATGCCTCGGCGAACCTAGGAACGCAGATAGACTGCCCCTGGAGCTGGAGGCTCCATTAGAAGAGCTGGGCTGCTGGATCAGGACAGGGGTCAGCATCCTGTTCTCCTAGGGGCCAGGGAAAACCTGCAAGCAGCTCTTGAGGTTTCCAGGAACTGGGATTCAAAAGCCTCGCTGCCTCTTACCTCTGGCATGTTTTGGTTCGGACAGCCAGGTTTGAGTTGAGCCCGCAGAGGTTACCCTATATTTCCCCCCCAATTTTTTTTATTGATTTTCACAATATTATAAAAAACAAACACACAAAACAGAGATCATAGCCTTATTGAAAGTTACAGTTATTAACTCTGTTCAGTGACTTCCTCGCTTCCCCTTGGTTGAATTTCATTGCATGTCCGTTTAACGGTTTTCCAAATCCCAATTTTTATGAAATTTAACTTAAACTTTAACATCCTTAAATCTTCACCTTATAGGATTAAACATTATTACTTCATCACTTAACATAAATAAAATCCTAAGCCCATTAAGTATCTGCAAGCTATCTCCAGTTAATTTAACTTAACAAATTTAACTAAATAATCATTAAATTTCTTCCACTCTTCCTGATACTCCTCCTCCTTCTGGTCGCAGACTCTTCCGGGTAGGTCGGCTAGCTCCGAAAAACCCATCATCTTCACCTGCCATTCTTCTATCGTTGGTAATTCTTGGGTTTTCCACTTTTTAGCTAACAAAATACGAGCAGCCGTTGTGGCATACAAAAATAATTTAACATCTTTCTTGGGCAATTCCAAACCTGTTATTCCAAGAAGAAAGGCCTCTGGTTTCTTTATAAATGCATATTTCAACATTTTTTTCATTATAAATCTTTTCCCAGAAGTCTTTCGCCTTGGGACAGGAGCCACCAGAGGTTATAGCTGCTTGGGGGGGGCGGCCTTGGCATTGGGGTTTGTGCCCAGGTTGCAGCGCTCTCACTTGGCCCCCGCTAGCCTGGCATTTGCAGTTCCTAGGCCATATCTTGGGGTAGGACACCTGCTTGGCATCCAGAAGGCTCCAGGTTCCTTCCCTGCTGGCAGGATCTCCAAGGTGTAGTGTTAGGAGTGTCCTTCACCTATAACCCTGGAGAGCTGCCGGTCAGAGTAGACAACACTGACCTGAACTTGGTATCAGGCAGTATCCTAAACCTTATACGCCCAGACCCTGCTGGGCAGCTGTATTGGAGTGCAGAAGGCCTGGTTGCAGCCCCCCCCACACACACTAGGCATCACACTTACCTTTTGAAGTGCTGGGCTTATCTTGAGAAGACCCTGCACCCACCCCTGTTTGCCCTGGAGCGGTCTGTAAGAAGGTGTCTCTTTACATAGAGGGGAAACTGAGGCAGAAGGAAGCGAGGGAACTACTTGAGCTGGCTTGCAAGTAGCAGGACCCAGGAGTTGTGTTTGCAGGTCTTCCTCTTTCTCTTGCCCCCCCCCCCACGAGGTTATGAAAGGGAAGGTGGTTTATTTCTGCTGTAATTTTTGTGTCTTGGGATACTTGGCGGAGCAAGTTCCACATTTCACAAAACCTTCCTCTCCAGCAAATGTTCCTCCATTTGTGAGCTGGAGAGAGAGAGAAAGAGAGAGACCTTTGCTCTGGGCCTGCAGCCTGACCCCAGAATGCAAACAAACATTTTTGCAAAGGGAAAAATGCGACGGCTGGGGAGGGAGAGGACGGGATAGAGAGAAAATGTCGCAGCGGTTTCAAAGCAACATCCGATTAGATGCGTCTCAAAGGATTCTGGGTATTGCTGAGCCAAGGTTCCCCAAGCCGTTTCTGAGAAACATTGGCCGTTGCAAAAATGTATGTGTGTGTGTCTGTGAATTGGATTTTATTTATATTTTTGGCATTTATATCGCACCCTTTTCTGCAAGGAGCTCAGGGTGGGGTACCTGGTTCTTCTCCCCCTCCTCATTTAATCCCTACAGCAACCCTGCAAGGTAGATTAGGCTGAGGGATAATAATAATAATAATAATAATAATAATAATAATAATAATTTATTATTTATACCCCACCCATCTGGCTGGGCTTCCCCAACCACTCTGGACGGCTTCCAAAAAAATATTAAAATACTATAATACATCAAACTGAACCCGCAAGCAGCATGCCTGAATGAGGATTCAAACCCTGGTCTCTCCGAGGTCCTGGTCTGACGCACTCTAACCACTACACCGCACTGCCTCAACTTCAGACCCGCCTGGAATTTTTGACGGTCCATCGCCACCTTCCAAGGGCTGGCAGAGCCCTTGCTTGGCGTGCAGAAGGTCCCGGGTTCAATCCCTGAATGCGCCTCCTGGAGCTGCCAGCCAGTGTAGGCAGTCCTGAGCTAGGTCTGAGTCGGTAGCTTCCTGTATAAAACAGCCCTGTGCTAAACTCCATGAGGACTGGCACCTTACTTAGACGGAGGTTGAGCACTGGCAGGCAGGAAACCCCTGGCCTCTCCTGGTAATGCCCGCTGTCTGAACCTTGGGAAGCCCCTGCCAGCGAGTGCATGCAGCACTGACCTAGGCTGACCAAGTCTCCTCCAGCTTCCTCTGCACCTAGATATATGCCCATCTCGAACGACGCACCCATCCGCCTGCTCCGCGGTGTCCGCGGGTGGCATTGCAGGGACCCAGTTTCTTGCTTGTGGGTGCCAGCTCTGGCTGGCAGCAGTTGCAGAGCCACACCTCGGGGCTTCTCCGGCCTTGCACAACCCTCCTCCGGGCGGCTTGGGTCTTTGCCTTCTCTCTTAAAAGCGAGGTAGTCTCGGAAGTGTACCTTGCGTCACTGCGGCCGTGGCGAGATTGTGAAGGGACCTGTGGCTTGCGAGAGCCGGACGTGGGCTGGAGGCGCATGATGGGCTGCAGTTGTTGCTCAACACAACCTGGGAGGGGTGAGGATGAGGTGGATCGGGCCCCTCTCCACCCCACGTCGCTCTCGGCTTGAAACCAGAAGGACGTTGCCTGCCTGTTGCTTCATTTATTGCTGATTTATCCCCCCCTTTTTCTCCCAGGTGCTCCAGGGGGTGCAAAGCGCTCCCCCTACTCCCTGTTTCATCTTCAGAACAACCCAGCGAGGTAGGGCTTAGGTTGAGAGGCAGTGGCTGGCCCCAAGGTCACCCACGGGAGGATTTGAACCCGGGTGTCTCCCAACAAGGTTGCAGGTTCGATCCCTGCATTGCAGAGAGTCAGGTTCCCTTCCAACTCTGTGACTGTGTAATAATAATAATAATAATAATGTATACCCCGCCCATCTGGCTGGGTTTCCCCAACAGAACACTAAGTTTGGGAAACCCTGGATCCTGGGATCCTTCCTTTGGAACGCAGCAACAATTGTTGTTGTTGTTGTTGTTTAGTCGTTTAGTCGTGTCCGACTCTTCGTGACCCCCTGGACCAGAGCACGCCAGGCACCTCTGTCCTCCGCTACCTCCCGCAGTTTGGTCAAACTCATGCTGGTAACCTCGAAAACACTATCCAACCATCTCGTCCTCTGTCGCCCTCTTCTCCTTGTGCCCTGTATTTATGTATAAATGTGTATGTGTGGGTATGCAAATTGGTGGGACTTCTGAGTTGCTAGCAAAGTCCCTGTCTAGATTAAGGGATGTTGCTGTTGTTTAGTCGTGTCCGACTCTTCGTGACCCCCTGGACCAGAGCACGCCAGGCCCTCCTGTCTTCCACTGTCTCCCGCAGTTTGGTCAAACTCATGCTGGTAGCTTCGAGAACACTGTCCCACCATCTCGTCCTCTGTCGTCCCCTTCTCCATGTGCCCTCCATCTTTCCCAACATCAGGGTCTTTTCCAGGGAGTCTTCTCTTCTCATGAGGTGGCCAAAGTCTTGGAGCCTCAGCTTCACGATCTGTCCTTCCAGTGAGCACTCAGGGCTGATTTCCTTCAGAATGGAGAGGTTGGATCTTCTTGCAGTCCATGGGACTCTCAAGAGTCTCCTCCAGCATCATAATTCAAAAGCACCCATTCTTCGGCGATCAGCCTTCTTTATGGTCCAGCTCTCACTTCCATACATCACTACTACTATGGCCTTTCAGGTTTCTGCCCTCCGCACTGCCAAACACAGAAGGCCTTGCACACACAAACACCGGGTTCCCCCGCAGCTCAGCCTCCCTCCAGGCACCAAAGGGTGAAGCGGAAACGGCAGCCGCTCCCTTAATCCAAACAGGCAGCGCCAGGCCTGGGCCACGATTCCTGCCTCTGGGCTGCAGGCGAGTTGTGGCACAGCCCCGACTCTGCGGGAGCAGGAATGGGGAGCGGGCGAGAGGCAGGGAGAAAACAGGCAGCCTGCAACTGGAGAAGACCAGAACAAATCGGCTCGAGGAAGCCAAAGGAGCGCTTTTTCTTGGAGGGCGAACTCAGAGGAGTCTTTGCAACAAGTACTTTAGACCTAAGCAGGGCTGGGGAGGTGGCGCTGCAATGCCAACATGGCAAGGAAGACAGGCAGGAGTGCAGCTTAGGAAACAGAGTGTGTGCATAATAAAATAATAACAACAACAATAATAATAATTAATAATAATTTTATTTATACCCCGCCCTCCCCAGCCAAGACTGGGCTCAGGGCAGCTACCACCAGGTATAAAAACAATTGATTAAAATGCAACTTAAAAACAAGATTAAAATGCAGCCTCATTTCAGTAGAAACTCAAATCAAAAACCTTTTTGGGGGATGAAAATGTCAAGTCTTCACCAAGGCCAACTATCCAGACTGGTCCTAGGTGGGCCAGAAAAAAGCCAGGGAAGTCCCCAAATAGGAGTTCCACCACAGAAGGAGAAAGGAAAAAGGATAGAGGGGGAGGGGATCAAGTTGATTCCAAGCCAAAGGCCAGGCGGAACAACTCCGTCTTACAGGCCCTGAGGAAAGAAATCAGATCCCCTAGGGCCCTGGTCTCATGAGACAGAGCGTTCCACCAGGCTGGAGCCATCACTGAAAAGGCCCTGGCTCTGGTTGAGGCTAATCTGACTTCTTTAGGGCCCGGGACCACTAGGGTGTTGCTATTTATGGACCTTGAGGCTCTCCATGGGGCATACCGGGAGAGGCGGTCCCATAGCTACGAGGGTCTTCCTAGGCCGTGAAGGACTTTAAAGCTCAAAACCAGCAACTTAAATCTGAGTAAGTAAGAGGGAGGGCTCGACCAGGCTGCTTGGGGATGCCCAGACCCAACGGGCGAAAATATCCCCTCTTTTGCTAGATGAGAGGGCAATCGATGGACCCTGGCTATGCGCACTCTGTGGCAGCAAGGCTGCAGCAGGAGCGGGCGAGTTGCTCTTGCGCTCAGATCCCGCATGTGGATTTCCGCGTACATCTGCTTGGTTGTGAGAAGAGGAGCTGGGCCATTATTGGCCTCATCCAGCACTCGGGCTCTTCTCAGGCTCTTTTTGGCACGCGCATGTGTGCGCACAAACGGTGTGGTTTTGTGGTTGTTTCTATGTCCCAGACCTTGGTCAACCTCTCTCCCCCCGTTGCATTCTATCAGCTCCTTCTATACCCCCCCTCCTTGCGCATGAAGACCCCAGACAGTAAAAGACACACATGAGCGCACATGCGCACGCACACACACAGAGTCCTTGCCAGCCTGGCTGCTTTTCCTGTTCTGCCAGTTGCCACAATTATCTGAGCACCCTTGCGCTAAGAGAGGAAGCTGGCGGAGAAGAACTCACCTGACAGCTTTGTGTGCATTGGGGGGGGGGTATGATTGGGTGCGGAGAAGAGACGGCCGTGGAAATCGGCTGGGGCACACGGTGGTCTGCCTGCCCAGGCACCTCGAGTCCCGTGCGGACCTTGCCACCGGCTTCCTATAGAGTTACTTCTCTTTCCCACCTGCCTTCCCAAGGTTCTAGTCCTCAGCATTCTGCATGGAAACGTTCCGCAAGGATGCCCCTCCATTTTCCAAGCACAACCCTTTTCTTTCCTCCCCCCCCCCCACCCCATGGTGGACTGGCAGCCCTGTACTACTTAAGCGGATTAAATTGCAAACACCTTTCTTCTTTTTTGATTTGCATAACCCAGCCCAGCCTTGGAATTTGGGCTTCCTGGTTGCAGATAAGCTCATATTTTGCATCTGCGGTGCAGAACCCTGCAGTTGTATGTTAAACACGTCCCCATGTGGCTTGCCCTCATACATTTAATAATAATAATTTATTAATTTTCCCTTCCCATCTGGCTGGGTTTCCCCAGCCACTCTGGGTGGCTTCCTACAAAACACTAAAATACAATGACCTATTAAACATTAAAAGCTTCCCTAAACAGGGCTGCCTTCACATGTCTTCTAAAAGTTTGGTAGTTGTTGTTCTCTTTGACATCTGGTGGGAGGGCATTCCACAGGATGGGTGCCACCACTGAGAAGGCCCTCTGCCTGCTTCCCTGTAACTTTGCTTCTCGCAGCGAGGGAACCTCCAGAAGGCCCTCAGCGCTGGATCTCAGTGTCCAGGCAGAATGATGGGAGTGGAGACGCTCCTTCAGGTATCCCGGGCCGAGGCCGTTTAGGGCTTTCAAGGTCAGCACCAACACTTTGAATTGTGCTTGGAAATGTACTGGAAGCCAATGTAGATCTTTCAAGACTGGTGTTACATGGTCTCGGCGGCCGCTCCCAGTCCCCAGTCTAGCTGCCGCATTCTGGATTAGTTGTAGTTTCTGGGTCACCTTCAAAGGTAGCCCCACGTGGAGCGCATTGCAGTAGTCCAAGTGGGTGATAACAGAGCATGCACCACTCTGGCCAGACAGTCCACTGGCAGAGAGGGTCTCAACCTGCGTACCAGATGGAGCTGATAAATCTTTTAATGTTGATTTAGCGGTGCCTTAGGACAGCTAACCCTTTCTGCAACACTTTAACTCTGCAAACTATATTTTATGAGCTGCTGCATTTCCTTTGAGCAGTGGCCGTTTTACAGAGTGGGGAACTGAGGCAGAGAGAGAGACCTCTCTATAGCCAGTCGTCGTAACCTGTGCAGAGATGGAGTGTGTGTGCACATGCGAATGTTTCGGGTCATACGGATCCAGTTCTCTATCCATTGAGGCTTCATGTCTGCACACGCTATTCCCCCCCCCGGCCCCCGGAGTCTCTGCAAGATCAGGAGAGTTCAGCAGCCCAGTTTGGAGCGTCTGCTTGGCCAGAATTTCTGCGGATGGTGGTTTCAACAAGCCTTTTCTCAGCTTCCTCTTGCAGAAACCCCCGGGTTAAGCGATAGCTGTGCAGTTGCCACACAGAGGTCAGGAGCTGTTGAGGCTTGCGACAGGAGGTGGGGGGGGCAGGGTGACTCCAATCCCCTGAGCCGCATGTGGGTTTTCCCCAGAATATATTTCTGCACCCATTCCGCTGCGCGAAGTTCAATTGGTGGGAAGTGTCGTTAAGGATAAAGCAATCAAGTCTATGGAGGCAGTGAGAGATTTTACTTTCTTGGGCTCCATGATCACTGCAGATGGTGACAGCAGCCACAAAATTAAAAGACGCCTGCTTCTTGGGAGAAAAGCAGTGACAAACCTAGACAGCATCTTAAAAAGAGACATCACCTTGCCGACAAAGGTCCGTATAGTTCAAGCTATGGTTTTCCCAGTAGTGATGTATGGAAGTGAGAGCTGGACCATAAAGAAGGCTGATTGCCGAAGAATGGATGCTTTTGAATTCTGGTGTTGGAAGAGACTCTTGAGAGTCCCATGGACTGCAAGGAGATCAAACCTCTCCATTCTGAAGGAAATCAGCCCTGAGTGCTCACTGGAAGGACAGATCCTGAAGCCGAGGCTCCAAGACTTTGGCCATCTCATGAGAAGAGAAGACTCCCTGGAAAAGACCCTGATGTTGGGAAAGATGGAGGGCCCAAGGAGAAGGGGACGACAGAGGACGAGATGGTGGGACAGTGTTCTTGAAGCTACCAGCATGAGTTTGACCAAACTGCGGGAGGCAGTGGAAGACAGGAGTGCCTGGCGTGCTCTGGTCCAGGGGGTCACGAAGAGTTGGACACGACTAAACGACAACAAAATCAAGGCTATAGAAGAACAAGCCTTGCCTGAAGCAGAGGCAGCCTGGCTTCTGCAAGGACAAGTCCTGTCTCCCGAAGCTGTCAGAGTTCTTTGAGTTTAAACAATCATATCCTGGAAGGAGCCTTTTTAAAAAGTCCCGTACGCTCAGAGACTTTGCGCCTGTTCATTGGGGGAGATAGGAAGCCCAGAGCACTTGTTCCTTAGATGTTCCTTTTATGAAGAGGCACGTAGTGAGACCATTGATCCCCTTCTGGTGAGGCTCGCTGACCTCCTGGAAAAGCCAAAAATTAGACTTTTCCTGTTAGGCAAAGATCAGAAGACGACCCGGACGGTCGCCAGATTCTGTGTACAGATCTGTAGGCGCACACCATCACTCGACTCAAACTAGTTTGTTAAGAAAATCCCCAAACTCTGTTCCATGGGTGACCGTGGGTCATCTGTCTGCGGTAGCTTATCTTAAAGTTTTAAGCGTCTATACACTTATCACATTTATAAATTTTAAATTTATTGTTGTACATTGTTTTAAATGTTTGTTTTCTTTCTGGCTTTTTTCCAAAAAAAATTATTGATTTTCCACAAAATTTTTAAACACACAAACAAATAAACAAACAAGCAAAAATCCTAACCTTATTAAGACTAATCTTTTTAACATTGTTAAGTGACTTCCTCGTATCCCCCTGGTTGAATTTCAGTGTACATCATCATTTTAACGGTTTTCCAAAACCAGTATTCTTATAAAATTAACTTAATCACGTAACATCTTTCTTTCTTTCCAATTTAGCATTAAACATATTAATTCATCACATTACATATTTCAATCCTAAGCCTATCTGATATTTGCAAGCTTTTCCATTTAATTCAACTTGACATATTTAACTAAATAGTCTTTAAATTTCGACCATTCTTCCTGGTACTCCTCCTCCTCCTTCTGGTCACGGACTCTTCCAGTCAGGTCAGCTAGCTCCGAAAAATCCATCATCTTGTTTGTTATCCTCCTGGGATTGTACCCCCAAGTGTGTTTTATAAGCTGGTCTCCGACCGTAATAATGTATTTATTTATTTTAAAAACACAAGCATGTAGGCAGAAGTGACTTAGGGTCCTTGAACTCTCAAATAGGTTCTTGACAAAATGCCTCGCCGACAATTCCTGAGTTCTCTTGTGCATCAGGAACCGGACACTTCTCCAACGGGGGAGAAGTAGAAAGGGGAAACCTTTTCTCTCTGCACCCCCCCCCCCAAAGGTCAGAATTGGGTCCTGTTCTTTTTAACCCCTTCATAAACCATCTAGAGTTAGGAATGAGGTAGCCAAAGTTTGCTGATTATACTAAAATGGTTCGGGGTTGTTAAAACAAAAAGAGATCGTGAGGGGTTCCAAAAGGACCTCTCCAAACTAAGTGAATGGGTGGTAAGGCTGCAATTGCAATTTGTTGTAAACCAGGGTAAAATGAGGCATGTCAGGCCAAATAAACTCTGTAAATTTCACACCTACGCTCACAGGGTCTGAACTGGCGGGGAGTGACCAAGAATGAGACCTTGGGGTCGTAAGTAGACAAAGACGTCAAGTATGTGGTAGCTGTGAAAAAAGGCAAATTCCATGCTAGGGATAATAGTAAATTATTATTATTATTATTATTATTATTATTATTATTAATACCCCGCCCATCTGGCTGGGCTTCCCCAGCCACTCTGGGTGGCTTCCAATCAAATATTAAAATGCAGTAATGCATCAAACATTAAAAGCTTCCCTGAGCAGGGCTGCCTTCAGATGTCTTCTAAAAGTCTGGTAGTTGTTCTTCTCTTTGACATCTGGTCCACAGGGCAGGAGCCACCACCGAGAAGGCCCTCTGCCTGGTTCCCTGTAGCTTTGCTTCTCGCAGTGAGGGAACCGCCAGAAGGCCCTCGGAGCTGGACCTCAGTGTCCGGGCAGAACGATGGGGGGTGGAGATGTTCCTTCAGGTCTACTGGGCCTTTGAGGCCGTTTAGGGCTTTAAAGGTCAGCACCAACACTTTGAATTGTGCCTGGAAACGTCCTGGGAGCCAATGTAGGTCTTTCAGGACCAGTGTTAAGTGGTCTCGGCGGCCGCTCCCAGTCACCAGTCTAGCTGCCACATTCTGGATTAGTTGTAGTTTCCAGGTCACCTTCAAAGGTAGCCCCACGGAGAGCGCATTGCAGTAGTCCAAGCAGGAGATAACCAGATAATTGGATAATTCAGAAATGGGTTCAAAATAAAACTGCTCATAGAATGTCGTTGTGCAAATCTGTGATCCGGTTGCGTTTGGGAGACTGTGTGTTGTTCTGGTTGCCTTAACTCAGAAAGGATATAGTAGAGTTTGGAAAAGGTACAGAAAACAGCATCCAAGATGATCAAGGGGAGGGACGAATAAAAGGTTGCAGCGTTTGGGACTTCTGAGGTTAGAGGAAAGTTGTGTAAGTGGCAACATG
The DNA here is from genome assembly GCF_964188315.1 of Podarcis muralis. NCBI lineage: Eukaryota > Metazoa > Chordata > Lepidosauria > Squamata > Lacertidae > Podarcis > Podarcis muralis. The sequence goes on from NC_135661.1 coordinate 88,609,242, forward strand.
ATAGTTTGTAAAATTATTCATGGCATGGAGAAAGCAGCGTCAGGAAAAGTTTCGTCTTCCTCTCTCACTGTACTGGAACTAACGGGTGCCAAATGTTGGAAGATTTGGGACTGATAAAAGGAAGGACTTCTTCACACAGCACAGAGTTAGCCTGTGGAACTCCCTCCTACATGAGGCAGGGATGGCTTTAAAATCGAGGAGGAGAGGGCTATCGGTGGCTACTAGCCAAAATGGGTGTGTTGTTGCACTCCTGCCCCGCTTGGGGATTTCCCCAAAGGCACCTGGTTTTCACTGAGCTTCAGGCCAGAAGCTGGGTTAAACCAGGAGTGAGGGATTTCTGTGGCTTTTCCAGGTAGCATTGGACTACAACTCCCATAATCCACGGCAGCCAGCTGTGGCAGAGGAGTACGGCTTCCCTCATCCCTCCCAGTGTATTTATTTATCACCAGTTTACCCTCTAAGATGTTCAGGGTGGTTTGGCCTCGCTCCTTCCCCACTTTATCCCTCGCAACAACAGCCCTGTGAGGTGGGTTCGGCTGAAAGAGAATGTTATTGGCTAGCCAATGAACTTAATTGTAGAATTTGTTGTTGTTTAGTCGTTTAGTCGTGTCCGACTCTGCGTGACCCCCTGGACCAGAGCACGCCAGGCCCTCCTGTCTTCCACTGCCTCCCGCAGTTTGATCAAACTCATGCTGGTAGCTTCGAGAACATTGTCCCACCACCTCGTCCTCTGTTGTCCCCTTCTCCTTGTGCCCTCCATCTTTCCCAACATCAGGGTCTTTTCCAGGGAGTCTTCTCTTCTCAGGAGGTGGCCAAAGTCTTGGAGCCTCAGCTTCAGGATCTGTCCTTCCAGTGAGCACTCAGGGCTGATTTCCTTCAGAATGGAGAGGTTGGATCTTCTTGCAGTCCATGGGACTCTCAAGAGTCTCCTCCAGCACCAGAATTCAAAAGCATAAATTCTTCAGCGATCAGCCTTCTTTATGGTCCAGCTCTCACTTCACTACTGGGAAAACCATAGCTTTAACAATACAGACCTTTGTTGGCAAGGTGGTATTTCTGCTTTTTAAGATTGCTTTTCTCCCAAGAAGCAGGCGTCTTTTAATATCGTGGCTGCTGTCACCATCTGCAGTGATCATGGAGCCCAAGAAAGTAAAATCTCTCACTGCCTCCATTTCTTCCCCTTCTATTTGCCAAGAGGTGATGGGACCAGTGGCCATGATCTTCTTTTTTTATGTTGAGCTTCAGACCATATTTTGCGCTCTCCTCTTTCACCCTCATTAAAAGGTTCTTTAATTCCCCCTCACTTTCTGCCATCAAGGTTGTGTCATCTGCATATCTGAGGTTGTTGATATTTCTTTTGGCAATCTTATTTCCGCCTAGGGATTCATCCAGCCCAGCCTTTCGCATGATGAATTCTGCATATAAGTTAAATAAGCAGGGAGACAATATACAGCCTTGCCGTACTCCTTTCCCAATTTTTAATTGTAGAACAGGTGGTTTAAACCGTGGGCCGCCTTTCTCAAAGTCCCCAAACCTATTTCACAAGTCTCCAAATCTTATCCTTGGTCAAGCGTTTGTTGGTTCCCATTTCCCCGTTGGGTAGATATACGTATTTAGCTGACTCTCAGCCATCTTGCCGCTCCTGCCCTGTTGCCTCTTGCCTTGAGCAGGCAGCCATTCGACAGGGGCAGCTGTCCGTGGCAAAGTGAGCTGCACCTGATGGATTTCTGCCTGCCTCTCAGTGCTGTTGTGTTTTTTTTTACAATAATATTTATTATTTTCCATAATAGACATAACAAAAGAAGAAGTTGACAATAATAAAGGAAAAAGAATGAAACAGAAAAAGGAAAAAGAAGAAAAAAATATAAAACATAAAATACAACAAATCATCACCACACTAACACTTAATTGATTAATTAAGATCCATCTTCATAAACATATTATTTGACTTCCTCAAATCTCTTCCATTTGAATTTCTTGGTAATTATATATAGCAGTTTCCAATATCATTATTTCATAAACCATATCACAGACATAATCATATTTCCTAACTTTTCTTATCGTACATTTACTTATTTATATATTTGGTCCCAATTTAATCCTAGGCCTAATTGATTCTTTCAAGTGATTACATATCTTTAATATTACAATATTTATTCAAGTAGTCTTTAAATTTCTTCCAAACTTCTTGATGTTCCTCTTCTTTCTGGTCGCGGTGAGATCAGCCAGCTCCATAAACTCCATCATCTTCATCTGCCATTCTTCTACCGTTGGTAGTTCTTGTGTTTTCCATTTTCTGGCTAGTAAAATCCGTGCAGCAGTTGTGGCATACAAAAATACTTTCACATCTTTTTTGGGCAATTCAGAACCTGTTATTCCAAGGGGCTTTCGGTGCTGTTAAAGCAGGAGAGCTGGAGGCAGCAGGGGAGGCTGGAGACAAGAGGAAGAAGCCCAGAGGCTCCAGGGGCAAGCACGTGCCTTTGCCCCCCTCCCCGCCACTGGCCCCGGAGGACCCATATAAGGCCGGACCTCTGGGGAATCCAAGCAGAAGGGGCCGCGGAAACTCTTCTCCCTGCCAACAGTACATTTCTCTTGCCTGTTGTTTGGGGCTTCTGTGACTTGATGCTTTCCAGAACTTTCCATCCACACCGATGGAGGCCATGTGTCAGGTCTCGCTGTGTTTGTGACAGGCCTCACAAGGCATGCTTCTGAATTCCGTGGAAAAAAATCTCAGCTGGGGTTGCCAACTTTTTTTCTTGCTCCTGCTCCTCTGCCTTTAACACCAGCCATGCACATCAGTTGCAAGTGATTTTTTTTAAGGGGAAGTTAAAATTTTCCAGCAAAGGTATGCTTCTTCAATAGACAGGGGAGAGCATCACTTGCCCCCCCCCCTTTTTTGGCATGTTAGGATGCAGAGGAGCAAGCCTAGTTTTTTAAATAAAAAAAGTGGCAACCCTGATGGCTGTCGGGTCAAAAAGTTGGAGTCCACAAATTGAGAGCAAGTTCTTAAGGAACGTGCCCTTATCTGAGTCCCCTGCTCTCCAGTTACAGAACCCATTTCCGAGTGATATCTGGCAGTCCTCATCTCTGGTGTCTGTGAAATGGGCCTTAAGAACTCATTTATTTATGCATTTGGGGGGGGCAGTTTTGTCATAAAAGCAATACAGAAAGCTTTTAAATAAATAAACATGGCAGTATAACATTGCAGTCCTCGGACTGTCAACTTCTCTCTTTTAAAACTGAGCACAGAGAAGAATAGGGTTCTGTTCATATTTGCATAATGGAGAAATGCAATTTGCTTAATGCCATCGGAACAGCTCCTTCCTCTTCCTTGGGTAGTGCTTTTTTCAGATGGGAGTGGGGTGTTTTCTACCTGCTTTTTTACCAGCTACTATTCTAAATTTGACTGTATTGAAAGAAGTTTGGGGCTGGGATATTGTGTGTGTGTTCGTAAATATTTTTTATTTCATTTTACGATGCGTAAAAATAAAAAGATGAAGAACAAAACTGGAAACTAAGCATGTGGAATGTGTACGCAGGGGTCAAAATAATGAAAATCTAAGTACAGTGGTACCTTGGTTCTCAAACTTTATCCGTTCCGGAAGTTCGTTCCAAAACCAAGGTGCACATTCCCATAGAAAGCAATGCAAAATGGATTAATCCGTTCCAGACTTTTAAAAACAACCCCTAAAACAGCAACTTAACATGAATTTGACTATCTAACGAGACCATCGATCCATAAAATGAAAGCAATAAACAATGTACTTCAGTTACACAGTCAATCAGCAGCTGAACTGGGTTCCACACAGTCACAGAAACAAAAATGAAAGCTGCAATAATGAAAAATATATAGCAAAAACAGATGTCAGCATAGCATTCAAAACAGAAGCGTAACACTCAAAACGGAGCATGTTCTGCTTCCGAAAAAAGTTCGCAAACTGGAACACTTACTTCCAGGTTTGCAGTGTTTGGGTTCCAAGTTGTTTGAGTACCAAGGTGTTTGAGAACCAAGGTGCCACTGTAAAGAACATTGACATTATTTGGTAGTTTGTGAAATAAATAAGGGAATTATCGAGTCAAGTTCCAGATGTGCCAGCCGGCAATGAAAGTTGTTTTGAAAATGTCGATTCTGCAATATATGTAGCCAAAGAATGCAGGTCGTCCCTGTTGAAATCTCAATTTATGTGTAATTTTCTCGATTGTATCTCAGTTCCGGACTGAGCGCTACCCAGCGGCCAGTGTAAAATTCTGGGCTGTTTTTCCATTGAGCTGCAATTAGCATTCGAGTGACAAAGGAAGTAAAAGGCGGTGGATAACAATTAAGGATTTATTATGTTTTCTGAATACACTGGAAAATTTATATCGAAAGGTTTATTGTGTACATTCAATTGTAAGATAAAACATATGCGATGGGACTTGACAGGAAGTCAAAACTGAAGAAAAGGTTTTGTAAGATAAAAAAGGGGGGAAATATTTATTTTCATTTTTATCATTAATTTTTTGTGTGTGTGTGTGTTTTGTATGGAATGTTTGGGAGGAAATAAGGCAGTAAATAACAAAAATATTGATGCATGTAATTTATATTTCTCAGTTGTATTTTGTGGTAGTATGGTTGTAATGTTTTTTGTAGCATAAAATCATTCAGTAAAAACTATTTTTTTCAAAAAGAGATGCAATTAGCTATCCTAGGTGCCAAGATCATATAGAAGCCCAGTTCTTTTGACGATGCATCTTACACTGGTACCCTCAAAGTGTGTGTGTCTGTGTTGCCCCACGCTTTTCCTGGTGGGGGTCTTTGTGCCCTGGCTTAGCCTCACTCTCTCCTTCCTGTGCCCCCCATTCCCTGTTTCCCCTCCCTCCCCAAACCCAGTGAGTCCGTCGTCTGCACCACCCGAGCCACTGTGATGCTGTATGATGATGCCAACAAGAAATGGGTGCCCGCGGGGAGCGGCCCCCAAGCCTTCAGCCGCATCCAAATCTACCACAGCCCCGTCAACAACACGTTCAGGGTCGTGGGGAGAAAGATGCAGCCGGACCAACAGGTAAGGACCCCCCCCCCCCCCACAGCAAAGACGAGGGAGGGAAGGGGAGGTCTGCCCCTCCTGTGATGTTAGAGCAGGCTTCCTCAACCTCGGTCATCCAGATGCTTTGAGACTACAATTCCCATCACCCCTGACCACTGGTCCTGCTAGCTAGGGATCATGGGAGTTGTAGGCCAAAAACACCTGAAGGGCTGAGGTTGAGGAAGCCTGTGTTAGAGCATCTCCAGTGTCGCCATAGCAACCCCCCTGGCTCTGGTACCCAAAAGGGCTCTTTCTCTTTATTTTTCCCTCTCCTGGGGTGCATGGGTCTGTGTCCGGGGCTCTCCCCTATTTATTTACGTAATTTCGTAGAATTTATACTTGCCTCAAAGCTGTTTACAAAACTGTAAAATTATAGGCTAATAGATTAGAAGAAAATTAAATTCAGCAGTAAACTAAAAACCAGATGGACGCACGTGTCAATGTTCCCAACCTCTCCAGGTACAAATAAATGTTTTTAGCGTGCACCGAAAAGGGTGCTGTGAAGTTGCCTGCCTGCTGTCAACAGGCAGGGAGTTCCAATAGTGCCACACTGAAATACCGACTTCCAACCCCCTGCAAAGAGGAGAGGGAGGGGAAGGATTTGTGGGGGAGCTGGCTAGGTCACTTCATCGTTCGCATCCCCTTTTGCACTTTGTTAAACCACTGCATGTTTTCAAGGAGTCCTTGGCCTTCTGACAACTCCCCGCGAATCTGAGTTTGCTGCCATGCCCATTTTACAGACGGAGCAAACTGAGGCTGCTGTCAACAGGCAGGGAGTTCCAACAGTGCCACACTAAAATATCGATTTCTTACAAACGCAGAATGGAGATCATGGCTCAGACTTTCCCATCCTCTTATTTTGAGCCACTGAATATCTTGCCGTTACAAAATGACGGAAGCGAAGGAGCAGCAGAGCCTCGCTTGGCTCTCAGGTCGCTTCAAAGGGGTCAGGTCTTGGCACCGGAAAGGGGTCGGGTTTGGCGCCAGGGGAGGGTCCAAAATGCTTGTGCACCCTGCCTGGGGCTGATGGGTGTGGTAGGCAGCTGGAGGGCACCAAGTTGGCAAAATCCCTCTTGGCTCAGCTTTTTTTTTATCCCCCCCCCTCTCCCAAAGGTGGTCATCAACAGCCCCATCGTGAAAGGGCTAAAATACAACCAGGCTACGCCCAACTTTCACCAGTGGCGAGATGCTCGCCAAGTCTGGGGACTCAACTTTGGCACCAAAGAGGACGCTAGCCAGTTTGCTGGTGGGATGATGGCTGCGCTGGAGGCACTGGATTCAGGTGAGGGGGAGATGGAAGAATCGGGGCATCTTGCTGGGGGTCCTGGAAAGGTTTTCCATCTTGCCGGGGATTGTTGTTGTTGTTTAGTCGTGTCCGACTCTTCGTGACCCCCTGGACCAGAGCACGCCAGGCCCTCCTGTCTTCCACTGCCTCCCGCAATTTGGTCAAACTCATGCTGGTAGCTTCAAGAACACTGTCCCACCATCTCGTCCTCTGTCGCCCCCTTCTCCTTGTGCCCTCCATCTTTCCCCACATCAGGGTCTTTTCCAGGGAGTCTTCTCTTCTCATGAGGTGGCCAAAGTCTTGGAGCCTCAGCTTCAGGATCTGTCCTTCCAGTGAGCACTCAGGGCTGATTTCCTTCAGAATGGATCGGTTGGATCTTCTTGCAGTCCATGGGACTCTCAAGAGTCTCCTCCAGCACCAGAATTCAAAAGCATCCATTCTTCGGCAATCAGCCTTCTTTATGGTCCAGCTCTCACTTCCATACATCACTATTGGGAAAACTATAGCTTTGACTATACGGACCTTTGTTGGCAAGGTGATGTCTCTACTTTTTAAGATGCTGTCTAGGTTTGTCATTGTCCTGCAGGCATACTCAGCCTTAAACTTGCAAGGGCGAGACCCACCCTGGTCTGGTCTGCCAAACTGGCTCTAAATCCTGATTTTTTCACACCCCGCAGGGAACTCGGCAGCTCCACGGCCCATCCAGAACGGCCCCACAGCGGAAGAAATGGCGGAGCAGCAGAAAAGGTACTTCGTGCTCTGCGGAACTCCCTGCTACTGCGTTGTTTTACTGCCCTGAGCAACGTCTTGGCGGGGCCTCAGCCTACTCCAGTTTAGTACCAAGCTAGGTTCACAGGGACTGATGGGCACCAGGTTGGCAGAGGCTGGACCAGCCTGCGTCCTCAGTGCTTGCACACTCAAAAGAGGCACAAGCCTCAATTCCTTTAAGATCATAGAATGGTAGCGCTGGAGGGGAAAGGGTCATCTAGTCCAACCCCCTGCAAAGAGGTGAGAGAGGGGAAGGATTTTGGGGGGAGCAGGCTAGGTCACTTTTTATGCTTAATAGGATATTGTATTTTAATATTCTGTTGGAAGCCGTCCAGAGTGGCTGGGGAAACCCTGCCAGATGGGCAGGGTAATAATAATAATAATAATAATAATAATAATAATAATAATAATAATAACTTCAACGTTCACATCTCCTTTTGCACTTTGTTAAACCGCTGCATGTTTTCAACGAGTCCTTTTTTTCCCGACAAATCCCCGCGAATCTGAGGTTGCTGCCGTGCCCGTTTTACAGACGGAGCAAACTGAGGCTGCAAAGCAGCTCACCCCTGAGGGCCACCCGATTGAGTCCGTTGGCTGAGGTGGACACTGTAACTGAGCCCCTCTCCCCAAATCCAGTGGGCCTCCCTCTCGCCAGCTTTTGCTTCCCTCGGCCCCCAGTGCGAATCGCGCCTCCCTATTTAGCTCCGATTCATTCTCGGCCAGAATGGAAAGGGCATGCAGCAGCCTCAGTCACCAACAGTGGCCTCTCCTGGGAGAGACCCCTGGGAGAGACCCCTGCCTCTGCAACCCTGGAGAGCAGCTGCCAGCCCGTGCAGGCAATACTGGGGGTCCAATCCGGTACGCAGGTCAGCAGACAATTGCTAATTCCCCCAGCCCTCCTTCATGCCTCCAGGCGTAGCAGAGGGCGTTCCCAGCTTAGCTGCTAATCGGCTTGAGGGGTCATCGGGTCACCCGGCTGCCCCGCTCGCTGCCTCCATTCCGGCCGCCTGTTCCCAGCGTGCGCAGAGCACCCCGTTCCTGGGGGGCCACCCCCCCACCTGCCCCAGCTCCTGGCCATGTGTGGCTTTGCAGTGTCCGGGATTTTGCCAGAGCCTCCGCAGAAGTGAGTGGCAGCAATTGGGGAGGGGGCTGAACGCAGGGGAGGGTGGGGGACCCTGCCCAGATGGGCCTCATCCTGCCCAGCCGCCTCGCCTGGGCCCTCGGATCTGCAGGGGGGGCTGATTTTCTCTTTTCTCCCCCCCCCCTCCCAAACTCCAGGCAGCAGCAGCAGCTGGAAAGGGAGCAACAGGAGCAGGCCGAGCGAGAGCGGCGGGTGACAATCTCAGGTGGGTCCCTGGGGTGGGGTGGGGGGACGAGCAGCACCCAGTGGGTGACCCCAACCCTCCCTCCCTCTCCCAGGCGGGTGTGGGGTGCAAAACCCCTTTTTTGTTTCAGGACCTTGGCTGGTAATGGCTCTGGGGAGAGACTTGGAAATGTGCCTGGAGGGTTATGGGGTTTTTGCAGGGTGGGGGGTGCCCTCGACAAAGCCTCCCCCCCCCCATAAGTGGGGTGACTTCGCTCCCAAAAGGGAAGTCCGTGGGTGGGAGGAGGCCGGCCGGCCTCTGAGCGCCTGAAGAATAAACAATTGGTTTAGTTTGGATTAACGCGCCCAGGCTAAGGATTGGGGGGGGGGGGGGAGAGAGAATGGGATGGAGGGCGTTCTGCTAAATGCTCAAGCTCACATCTTCACCCATGCTTAAAGCAGTATGGCCCCCCAAGCATCCTGGGAACTGTAGTTTGTGGTGGGTGCTGGGGGTTGTCAGGAGAGCTCTGTATTCCCCTCCCAGAGGTACAATTGTCAGGGTGGTTTTAACAGACACCCCCTCTTCCCAGGGGTCTCTGGGAATTGTCACTCTGTGTGGGGAAGAGGGAGCTTTGGGAATTGTATTTAAACTGGACTCCTTCGCCGATTGGGGGGGGGGCGAAAAGGTGCCCGCCGAGTCCCACGGTCACAGGCTTCACCCGCCTGTGGTTTTTGAAGGGTCCCCGCTGCGCCGTAGCGGTAAAGACCCAATTTCCGCAGAGCCTGTCCCCTCCAAGTTAGAGGGAATCAGCCATTGCCGATGGCGCCACCCCGGAAGCTCGGGAGCTTTGGGAATTGTATTTCTAGGAGTGGAAGAGGGAATTCTGGGAGTTGTAGTTCTAAGAGAGGTAGAGGGAGTTCTGGGAGGGGGAAGGAGGAGGTCTGGGAATTGTAGTTCTAGGAGGGGAAGAGGGAGTTTTGGGAGTTGTAGTTCTGGGGAGTGGAAAAGAGAGTTCTGGGAGGGGAAGGATGAGGTCTGGGAATTGTAGTTTTAGGAGGGGAAGAGGGAGTTCTGGGAGTTGTAGTTCTGGGAATGGGAAGGAGGAGTTCTGGGAGTTGTAGTTCTAGGAGGGGAAGAGGGAGTTCTGGGAGTTGTAGTTCTGGGAAGGGGAAGAGGGAGTTCTGGGAAGGGGAAGGAGGACTTCTGGGAATTGTAGTTCTAGGAGGGGAAGAGGGAGTTCTGGGAGTTGTAGTTCTACCAGGGGGAAGGGAGCTCTGGGAATCATGGCTATGGGAGGGGAAATAGCACCCTTAACAAACTACATCTCCCAGTATCCTTTGGGGGAAGCCAAGGCTGTTTAAAGAGGTATCGTAGTGCTTTTAAATGTGACGTGCGGATGTGACCTAAGAAAATATCTTGGGCTGGGCGCACAGGTGTTCGGTGCTTGTGGGGCGGCTGTGATGAGGTGCCTCCCTCTGCCCCTCTCTGGATGCAAACCCACATTCTGCAGAACTGTGTAGCATTGGAAAGGGACCCCGTGGGGTCATCCAGCTCAACCCCCTGCCGTGCCGGAGCCACAACCGAAACCTCTCTTGTTGCAGTGCCTGCAGGGACCCCTTCGGGAGGAGGACCCCCGCCCGCACCAGGACCCCCGCCCGCCCCGCCATGCCCGCCCCCGGGCCCACCGCCAGGAGCACCAGCGGGGCCACCCCCACCTCCGGGGCCTCCGCCACCGCCCGGCCCCCCGCCTGGCCCCCCTGGCCCTCCGCCTCCGGGAGGGGGGCCGCCCCCTGCGCCGCCCCTCCCGCCTCCCCAGGGCCCGGCAGGAGGGGGCGGCCCGCCCTCCGGTTTGGCTGCTGCCCTCGCAGGGGCAAAGCTCAAGAAAGTGGGCAGGGTGAGTACAGGGAACTCCGCGGGTGGCGGGAACTGTAGTTCAGGCGCCCGGTTTTCCCCAAGGCTGTAGATGGGAGTTGTAGTTGGGCACCCTCTTGGCGCCTTAACCCTTACCCCTGTTCTTCTTCCGCAGGAGGAGGCGCCAAAGGCCGCGGCTGGCGCAGCACCCCCGCCGAGTGGAGGGGGAGGCGGGGGGCTCATGGAGGAAATGAGCGCCATGTTGGCACGGCGGTGAGTGTGGCGGAACCTCGCGGGGTCGGTGGATGGCAGCGAGGGGGCCTGGCTCAGTGGCGCAGAGTACCAGTGTTCCTACTCAAATCCAGGACTCTTGAGGACTAGGATCTTAGCTCTCTATTTGTCAAGGAAAAGATCCTGGCTCTGTGGTGGATCGTGCAAAAGGGCCCAGGGTCAGACCCTGGCAGCACTTCTGGGTAGGGCTGAGGACCCAGGCGAGACGTAGCCCCTTTCTGGGCTCAGGCAAGGCCTGTTTTTCTCCCAATAGTCATAGGAGAAGCTAGCCAAACTCCTGATTTTTCTCCGTCTTGCGCCCTGCTTGGAACAGGGTGGCCCACAAGTGTAGTAATTTCATAAGCAGGAATGCGTTTGGCTGAAAAGTGCACGGAGAAGGCGTCTGCCTGGTGTCAAGTGGCAGGGAGTTCCAGAGTCTAGCCGCCACACTAAAAGCTAGATTAATTACAAACGCAGAAGGGGTGTTCTGTGACAGGGCTGCTTCCATAGATCGATGAGAGGGCATCTAGGGAGTGAGGCGATCTTGAACAACCCGTTTCTCTCTCTCTCTCTCTCCCCACCCTAAACCCCGTCTCCCCAGGAGGAAAGTTGCGGATCAGGGTGAGAAACCCATTCCAAAGAAAGATGAAGGTCCCGTAAGTACCCAGCTCCCCTTCCCTGTCCAGTTTGAGAACCAGAAGTTTAGAAATCTGGGTTTTATTCATTCCACCCCTTGCAAAAATTCATTCATTTAGTATTGCAATGCAGTTTCCCCAATGCTGGATTGAAAAGAAAAACACACTTCGAATTGATATATGAAAGACAAATAAAATCAAGGGAAATCCCACCAAATATGGAACAGATAAAAAAATACCTTTCTAAGGTATCTGCACAGGCTTGTCTGAACAAGGATGTTTTCAGCTGGAGCTGAAAAAGGAGTACAGCAAAGGCGCCTGCTCCATCTCATTAGGCAGGGAGTTCCAAAGGGCAAACCATCGAGTTCTTGCAAATGCAGAAAAGGGGCATTATTGGCACCTGTGTAGTAGGGCCAGTTTATATGGCACCTTTTCCTGCAAGGTGGCAAACATTGCCCTCCCCGTCCCCAGTTCACTTCTTACAACAACAACGACAACCCTGGGAGGCGGGTTGGGCTGAGAGGCAGCGACTGGCATCCCTCTCTGGTTTTTGCTTTGCAGAGCAGGAGGAGGGTGGGACTGAGGCTGGTGGCTTCTTGTTTCTCATTTGCCATCTCTGTTTCTTCCCCCCCAGCAAAATGACACAGACGCTGGTGCCAAGACCACAGGTAGGCAGTGGGGCCCAGAAGGTGGGCGATAGACTAGAGTGGGCACAAGGCCCTCCGGCCAGTGGAAAACCCACCTTGTGGCCTGCAATGGCTACTGGGCACGGTGACCGTGCTCAAATCCTGCTTGCGGCTTTCCCTTCGGAGAAAAGAGGACACTGGAGTAGATTTATTACGTGTGGGTTAAACCACAGAGCCTAGGACTTGCCGATCAGAAGGTCGGCGGTTCGAATCCCCACGACGGGGTGAGCTCCCGTTGCGCGGTCCCTGCTCCTGCCAACCTAGCAGTTCAAAAGCACGTCAAAGTGCAAGTAGATAAATAGGTACCGCTCCGGCGGGAAGGTAAACAGCGTTTTCGTGCGCTGCTCTGGTTTGCCAGAAGTGGCTTAGTCATGCTGGCCACATGACCCGGAAGCTGTACGCCGGCTCCTTCGGCCAATAAAGCCAGATGAGCGCTGCAACCCCAGAGTTGGCCACGACTGGACCTAATGGTCAGGGGTCCCTTTACTTTTACCTTTATCCAGCTTTCAGTTTGGGAAAGGTTATGGAAATCTGATTTGAAATTTTTGGCGCGATGTATGCTGAAAGTAAACTATATGATTATGATGTGCTGGTAGTATTTGACTCCTAGTAAGGTAGGACACGGGTGGCGCTGTGGGTTAAACCACAAAGCCTAGGATTTGCCGATCAGAAGGTCGGCGGTTCGAATCCCCGCGACAGGGTGAGCTCCCGTTGCTCGGTCCCTGCTCCTGCCAACCTAGCAGTTTGAAAGCACCTCAAAGTGCAAGTAGATAAATAGGTACCGCTCCAGCGGGAAGGTAAACAGCGTTTCTGTGCGCTGCTCTGGTTCGCCAGAAGCGGCTTAGTCATGCTGGCCACATGACCCGGAAGCTGTACGCCGGCTCCCTCGGCCAGTAAAGCGAGATGAGCGCCGCAACCCCAGAGTCGGCCACGACTGGACCTAATGGTCAGGGGTCCCTTTACCTTTTATAGGTGCTGGAAGCTGGGAAACCCAGCCAGATGTGCAGGGTATAAATAGTTAAAATGATCATTATGAATCCAGAAGCTGGGCTTTTCTTATGGAGCTTCCAGGTACAGGAGCAGTCTATCTGGACTCCTGCGTTCTTGGGGGCAGTTGGCCAAGTGAGAACAAGGCACTTGGCCTGATCCAGCAGCCGGTCTCTTTAGAGATACGCGAGGGCCATTTGCTCTAGAGTTCCCAGGCGCCTGGGGAACGCTAAATGGGGGCTTCAACAGGAAGTCAAGAATGTCCAGGGGGTCTGCCCCTCTGCCACCCACAGCCCCCTACCCACCCTCTCCCTCCTTGCTTTGTCCTAGATTCCTTCCGCAGGCCTTGGGAGAAGACCAGCACGACGCTACCCAGGTAAGTGACACCTGTCCATCATGGTCTTTTTGAGTTTTTCTGAAATCTGCCCCCCTTTTTCTCCTGGCACCAAGTTTCCACGAAGCCAGTGGAATTGGTGTGTTTGCGCGCAGTGTTCCTCTCCCTCCTTGACCCACAAAGTGGGGGGCAGGCGGTGGGGGGGTGGCTGTCTTGTTTGCCCCCCACCCAAGCTGTGTCTCAGTCTTTCTCTTCTCTGCCCCCCCCCCCAACGCTCAGGACAACTGTGACCCAGAGAAGCACCACGCCCTCAGCTGCTGCCCGTCCACAGTTCGGCCAGTCTAGGTATCAGGCAGGGAGGGCTGGATTAATAATAATAATAATAATAATATTAATACAACTTTTATTTATACCCTGCCCTTCCCGGTTCAAAAACTGGGCTCAGGGCGGCTAACAACAAATTTAAAGCACTTAATTGTAAAAGCAGCGTAAAATACAGTATAAAAACATAAATAACAATAAAATTCAAAAATCAATTAGATAATCCCCAGGGCTAGCTGGTTGAATTGGTCCTACTTGGGCCAGCGAGGAGACCAGGGGAGAATTAGCTGGGGGGTCTCAGAGCGGGTGATCTTCATAAAAGGGGAAGGGAAGGGAAATTAAAGATCAGGCTGAATTCAAATTAAAGGCCAGGCGGAATAGCTCTGTCTTACAGGCCCGACGTAAGGAGGTTAAATCCTGCAGGGCCCTGGTCTCGGGGGACAGAGCATTCCACCAGGTCGGAGCCACCACTGAGAAGGCCCTGGCCCTGGTGGAGGATAGACTTATATCTGCTAAGTACCCCCGTAGAACCATAGGAGGGCACCCCAGGGCTCATCAAGCCCAACCCACCGCGAAGGAGGAATCGCGGCCGACTTCAAACGTACCTGGAGCCTTCCGTGAGCAGAGGGTGCCCGCTTAACTCCCGGTGCTGGGTTTCTTTTAAGACCGGGCTGGGTGGAGAGGTATCTGTGCCCCCACCAGGCGCTGCTGAACTACAACTCCCATCCTTCTCCGTGGCTGGGCTGAGTTGGCACCCAAACACAGCTTTCTGAGCTGATTCAGGGACTCTGTGGCATCTAATAAAAGCACGGGGGGCGTTTCTGTTGCCAACGAAAAAGAGAAAATTTTCTGTGGAAGCAAGACATGCAAGGCAGGAAGAGAGGCAATCAAACCTGCCCCCCCCGTGTCCCCCCCATAGGCAAATACTTCCTGTATGAGGGCTATGTAGGCTGCCTCCCGCCCAGCCCTGTTCCCGAGCAGTGTGGTACAGTGGTTAGAGCATCGGACTGGCACCTAGGAGAGACCTGGGTTCGAATCCCCCACTCGGCCACAAAGCTCACTGTCGCTGCATCTCTCCGTTGCTGTTTGTGGGGGAGAATTAAATGAGGGAGGGGGAGAACCTGGAGCGCCACCTTGGAAATAAAAGTGGAAATAAAAGTGCTTCATTATTGGTGCTCCTTCGGGACCAAACGAGATCGGTGTTGATTTTTACAACGAACGCACCTGGTTTTAACGAAATAGCAGCCCCGGGGAGGGAGGTGGTTTTCCTGCAGGGAAACCCTCCCCCCCCTTCCGAAGCAGCTGTTTGCATTTCGTGGAAAACTCAATGGCAGCTGCCTGTTTGGCGGGTCTGATGCTGCACAGCTTCGCCTGCCCCCCTGAAATCCTTCCTTTACTTTCTCGCCAACCCCAGGATGAAATCCGCCGGAGCGATCACCGGTTCGGAACCTGCTGGTGGCGGCGGAGGAGGAGGAGACGAGTCGGAGCTGGAACGGGTGAAACAGGTAAACCTGCCTTTTTGGGTCCAAGCTAACGTCACCTAGAACCAGAGAAGGGGACACCCTAGGGTCATCTAGTCCAACCCCTTGCAATGCAGGAATCTCAGCTAATGATTATTATTTTAATTTAATTTAATTAAAGATTTTCTTGGTTTACAAAAGTATGTGCAATGTCTCTCTCTCCCTCTTTTTTTCCAAGTAACATTTTTTACAGATCAGCTAATGATCACCTAATGATTATTTCAAAGATACTCTTCCTTTTTAGGCTGGTTGGGGGGTTCTGTTCTGTTCTTTCCCTGGTGCCAGAGTTGTAGGGGGGGGGTCCTGTCTTCTCCCTCTTCCCTCTGGGCCCTAAATGCATGTATTTCCAACCCCCACCCTAGGAACTCTTGCAGGAGGTCCGGCGGGAATTACAGAAAATGAAAGAGGAGATCATACAGGGTAAGTTATGAAGGCTTTGGGTTGTTGTTTTTTTAAAAAGTGGTGTATAAATTTTAGAAAATAAATTATGTATACACCGTATTTTTCGCTCCATAAGACACACTTTTTTCTTCCTAAAAAGTAAGGGGAAATGTTTGTGCGTCTTATGGAGCGGATGCGTGGTCCCTGGAGCCGAATTGCCCAGGGGCGAAAAGCAAATCATGCTTTTTCTTTTTTTGGAAGAGGGAAGGGGGTGTTGAAACAAAGCCGCTGATCGCAAGTGATTGGGAGGTAGATAAGGGACGCTAGCAATAAAGGAGGCTGCCTGGGAGGGGGGAGGTAAAGACAGCGAACTTGTAAGGAGAGGAGACAGCAAGACTAAAGCAATGAGGAGAGAAATTAGAAGAAAAGGAGGAGCAAAAAACTGCTCCAATTCAGGAAAAGACACTAAGGCAAACAAGAGGGAACGGGGTGTTGAAAGGAAGCAGCTGATCTGTAAGGGATCAGGAGGGAGATAAGGGATGCTAGCGATAAAGGAGGCTGCCTGGGAGGGGGGAGGTAAAAGCCCATGGGTCCTCAGGATTTTTGAATTGGGTCACCCCAAATTCACCATCCGATCACATAGCATGTCCATGGCTACAGCCTGCACCAAAAAAACCACGCACCCACTGTTGTGTGGGGCCGCAGTGGCGCAAAAACAAAGCACGGATCCACATGGATTTGGGCTACCCCAAACTCACCGTCAAATCACACGTCTGTGGCCACAGCATGAACCACAAAAATCATACATCCACTGTTTCGTTCCGATTTTTTTTCTCTCTTGTTTTCGTCCTCTAAAAACTAGGTGCGTCTTATGGCACGAAAAATACGGTACGCAGTCATACCTCAGTTTGAAGTAGCTTCGGGTTGAGCGCTTTCGGGTTGCACTCTGCTGCGACCAGGAAGTAACGGAGCACGTTACTTCCGGGTTTCACCACTTGCGCATGTGCAGATGCTCAAATGACGTCACGCGCATGCACGGAAACGGCAAATCGCGACCCACAGATGCGGGTTGCGTTCTGCTCTGGATGCGAATGGGGCTCCGGAACGGATTCCGTTCGCATCCAGAGGTACCACTGTATAACCTACAGCTGTCTTCCCCACCCTGGGGCTGTCCAGCTGTGTTGGACTACAACTCCCATGAGCCAGAGTGTCGCATCGACTGTGCCGGCAGGGGCTGATGGGAGTTGTAGTCTGAAGCAGCTATGCAAAGGCCCCCACCCAGGGGTTGGAAAAGCCTGGCTTTTCTAGACAGCGCTGGAACATTTTGGATCGCTGAAAGGGCCCGGCTTCATATTTTCGTTTTCTCTCTCTCTCTTGCCGCAGCATTTGTGACAGAGCTACGGAAGCGGGGGTCTCCTTAGTGCAAACCCCCACACACACACAAGAAAGAAAACCCCCCAACTTGCCGGTGTCTCCTGGAGCCAGCAGTTCAATCCTCCGAAACGTGCAGGAAAGAATAAAAGCGGAAGAAGATAAAAAGAACGAACTTGATCACCCCTTTTCTCCCCACGCCCCCCCACAAACGCACCAGATGAGCTCCACACAACACACACACACACCTTTTCCCGTCGGCTCCCAGGCCCCCGCTGTGCAATTTCCGGGGAGGGGGGGGAAAGGAGAATCTGTGGCAGCCCCCCACCCCAGGAAGGGCAGGACCCCCACCTGTGCCTTACCCAGAGCAATAGCAACACCCCTCCTTCGTCCTCTGCTTCCTTCCTCCCCACCCACCCCCCGCCACAACGAGGGGCTTGTTCCCGCAGGAGGTGTGCAAGGGGGGGGGGTATTTCCCTGGCGGAACTGGCTCCTTCCCCCCCCCTCCCGCCACCACTTAACACTGTGCCATTCCCAGAGAGGGCTAGACTCTCCATCACCCGCAAATCATCCTTTTTCACGCTTGGACCAAGACGCCTGTGTCTGTTTTTTCTTTCTCTCCTCCGCGCCCCCCCCCCCAAAAAAAAACCATGGCATGGGAAGCGGGGGGGGGACACCTGTTTTTCCCGGGCTTCAGGGAATCGCATCAGCTTAACCAAACTGGAGAAGTTTTCTTTCCTTTGAAGGTAGTGGTCAGCAACTGGGTTGCCCTAAAGGCCAAACCTTTGCCCTGCCTTTCCTGAACTTCCTTCCTCTCCTAAACCAGCAACATTTCCCTTTTTAGCTAAGGCAAGCAGGTCTCTCGGACCCTTCCTTCTTCCAGACACGATGCCAGGGGTTGGGTTTGCGATAAGGGGACCAAGGAACAAAACAAAGGTGGCCTGAACTTTCTCTGTAGTTTGGGGGCACACAGTTATATATTTTTCCCAGCGGAAGGGTGACAAACCGCAGCGTTCCCGCTGCTGGTAATTTGACCCGGGCCAAATTCCGGCCACCTGGTTGCCAACCACAACCTTTTTATTTTTAAAAAAGGCACCCTTACTTGCAATGCACGCCCCCCCTCGCTAGTCATGCATGCCCATCCCTGGAAGACGGACCACTTTGCTGAAAAGGACAGCTTCCACGACCCCCCCTCCCCAAATAATAATAATTATCACCCGACTTCCTAGTACCTTTTCTCATTTCACACGCTCTCTCTTGCTGGGCTCATTCTGAAAAAAAATATTTTACTCAACCCCACCCACTCACCCATCTCTCTGCTCTCACCTCTCTGGGTAATGATTTGTTTTTATTTTTAATAATAATAAAAAAAGAGGATTTCGCTCCCCTCTGCCTCCTGTCGGGAAGCGCCGAGGGGAAAGCAAGGCAGGGTTCTTGGCTTTTCTACTGAGCTGTAATTTTTTGACTTTTGTTATTTTTTTGTCTAGCTGGATGGAATATTATATTTTGATTTTTTTAATTATTATTATTATTATTATTACTGAACTGCCGGGTATTTCTGCCCACCCTCTGGCCTCACCGCACATGTTCACCTGCAAATCGGCACTAGGGTCTTGGGCACATGCACCAAACTTCTCTAGGAATAAATCTTTTCCTTTTTTGTAAAATTGCAAAAAAAAAAAAAAAAGAGGCCTCAGCGTGGTTTTTTCCCTCTCTTACTGGTGGCACTCTCACTGGGCTCAGAGAACTGTATGTGGGATAGCAGAAAGGAAAAACCCCTTCCTGGTGTTTGTTTGCAAATGGATAAGAAATGGGAGGTGCCGTATTTTTCGCTCTATACGACACACTTTTTCCCTCCTAAAAAGTAAGGGGAAATGTGTGTGCATCTTATGGAGCGAATGCAGGCTGCACGGCTATCCCAGAAGCCAGAACAGCAAGAGGGATTGCTGCTTTTGCTGCGCAGCGATCCCTCTTGCTGTTCTGGCTTCTGGGATTCAGAATATTTTTTTTCTTGTTTTCCTCCTCCAAAAACTAAGGGCATCTTATGGTCTGGTGCGTCTTGCCGAGCGAAAAATACGGTACTTGATAAGGATTATGGCAGCCTTTCTCAACCTGTGGGTCCCCAGATGTTGTCAAACTACAACTCCCATCACCCCTAGCTAGCAAGGCCAGAGCTCAGGGATGATGGGAGTTGTAGTCCAACAACATTTGGGGACCCGCAGGTTGAGAACCGCTGGATTACTTGGTCTCCTCCTTTGAATACTTTGAAGTCTGAAGCTATGAATTGGCATTTCGAATCCTAGACACAGGTGTTAGGAGTGACGCAGCATCAAAAAAAACCCCAATTCTATTATTCCAGGTTGCATCAACAGAAGTCTAGTGTCCCGATCAAGGGAAGTCATAGTCCCACTCTGTTCTGCCTTGATCAGGCCACGCCTGGAGTCCTGTGTCCAATTCTGGTCTCTAGTTATCTCCCGCTTGGACTACTACAATGTGCTCTATGTGGGGCTACCTTTGAAGGTGACCCAGAAACTGCAATTAATCCAGAATGCGGCAGCTAGACTGGTGACTGGGAGCGGCTGCCAAGACCCCATAACACCGGTCCTGAAATATCTATATTGGCTCCCAGTACATTTGCAAGCACAATTCAAAGTGTTGGTTCTGACCTTTAAAGCCCCAAACGGCCTCAAAGGCACAATATACCTGAAGCAGCGTCTCCACCCCCATCGTTCTACCCGGACACGGAGGTCCAGCTCCGAGTGCCTTCTGGTGGTTCCCTCACTGCGAGAGGCCAAGTTACAGGGAACCAGGCAGAGGGCCTTCTTGGTAGTGGCACCCACCCTGTGGAATCCCCTTCCATCAGATGTTAAGGAAATAAACAACTATTTTACTTTTAAAAGACAACTGAAGGAGGCCCTGTTTAGGGAAGTTTTTAATGTGTGACGCTGTATTGTTTTTAATATTTGGTTGGAAGCTGCCCAGAGTGGCTGGGGAAACCCAGCCAGATGGGCAGGGTATAAATAATAAATTATTATTATATTACCACAATTTAAGGATGTTGACAGGCTGGAAGGTGGGCAGAGGAGGGCGACCGCATCTTGAAACTTCAGAGGAAGAGTTGAGGGAGTTGGGGATGTTTAGCCAGGAGAGGAAAAGGGTCAAGGGTTCGGAAAGCTAGCCTTGTGAGGAACGGTTGAAGGAGTTGGGGATGTTCAGCATGGAAAAGAGGAGACTGAGGCCCTTTGAATATTTCAAGGGCTCTGCCATGAAGATGGAGCAAGCTTGTTTTCTCCTGTTCTGGAGGAGGGGACCCGAACCAACGGACTCGGGTTACAAGAAAGGAAGTTCCGGCTAAACGTTGGGAAGAACTTTCTGATGGTAAGAGCTGTCGGACACCATAGGAAAGTGGTGGACTCTCCTTCCTTGGAGGTTTCTAAGCAGAGGTTGGGTGGCCATCTGCCAGGGATGCTTTAGCTGAGATTCCTGCATTGCAGGGGGTTGGACTAGATGATCCTTGAGTACCCCTTCTGATTCTATGATCAAAAGAGGTTTAAAGACAGTCTCAAGGCAAATTTTTAAGAATGTAGTATAAACAGCAATTTGGAAACACTGGCCTGCAAGCGCTCCAGTTGGAGAACAGCCTTGACCAAAGGTGTCCTGGGGTTTGAAGACACTCGAACTCAGGACGCAAGGGAGAAACGTGCTAAGAGGAAGGCACGCTTGGCAAATCCACACCGGGACCAACTCCCGCCCAGAAACCAATGTCCCCACTGTGGAAGGACGTGTGGATCCAGAATTGGCCTCCACAGTCACTTACAGACTCACTGTTAAGACCGTGTTTATGGAAGACAATCTTACTTGGCTACAAGTGATCGCCAAAGAAGAAAGATATAGACCAGCAAGGCTGGAGTAAACAAGGAACTTCAGGCTGGAGAAATGCAATGCTATAGACTGATTCTGAAGAACCAAGATCTACTGCGTGTTCAATTGGCCTTACTGCATTTGTTAAGGATTTCAGCTTTAGGTAGCAGCAGTCCTAAGCATTCAGGCCTCATGAACCTTGGCTATTAACCTCAAATTTAATTTGCACCCGGCCTACACTGGCTGGCAGCATCTCTCTGGGGGTTGCCAGGGAGGTGTTCTCCCAGCCACACCGGCAGGTGCCATTGGGGATGGAATCTGGAACGTTCTGCATGCGAAGCAGACACTCTTCGGCTGACCCACCTCTCATTTTTAAGGGTGGGAGAATGGACAGATTTGACAAAAAGGACCAGGTCTTCTCAAAAGACAACATTGCCACCTGCTGGCTGTTTGCATTTCCAGTGCTATTTAAGGCTGTCTTACTTTCTGCCACGGTGCACCCCACTTTGGGATCCAAACATGCATTTGTGGGGACCAGTTTCTTAATCTCTCGCCGTGTATTTGCACGGCGGTAGTGCTCCTGCCGTGGCCCGGCTTGGATCAGGCTGCCTGTTGCAAGACCAGTGCCTTGGGTGTCTCCAGCTGCTTTTGGACTACAGTGAGGGGAAAGAAGTATTTGATCCCCTGCTAAATTTGCCCGTTTGCCCTCTGGGATTACAGGTAAAACCTCTCCAGAAGAAGAAGAAGAAGAAGAAGTAGTTTGGATTTCATATCCCGATTTATCATTACCCGAAGGAGTCTCAAAGCGGCTAACAATTTCCTTCCCCCCCCCCACAACTAACACTCTGTGAGGTGAGTGAGGCTGAGAGACTTCAGAGAAGTGTGACTGGCCCGAGGTCACCCAGCAGCTGCATGTGGAGGAGCGGGGAATCGAACCCAGTTCACCAGATTACGACTCCACCACTCTTAACCACTACACCACACTGGCTTACAGCAGGTGCTTCTAATCTCAGCTCGTTGGTGAAGATACCAGGTAGCCTGACATCTGGCTGGTTGATAGGGGATCAAATACTTATTTCACTCATTATAATGCACATCATTATATAATGTATGGAATGTGATGTATGGAAGTGATGTATGGAATTGAGAGCTGGACCATAAAGAAGGCTGATCGCCAAAGAATGGATACTTTTGAATTCTGGTGCTGGAGGAGACTCTTGAGAGTCCCATGGACTGCAAGAAGATCAAACCTCTCCATCCTTAAGGAAATCAGCTCTGAGTGCTCACTGGAAGGACAGATCCTGAAGCTGAGGCTCCAATACTTTGGCCACTTCATGAGAAGAGAAGACTCCCTGGAAAAGACCCTGATGTTGGGAAAGATGGAGGGCACAAGGAGAAGGGGACGACGGAGGACGAGATGGCGGGACAGTGTTCTCGAAGCTACCAGCATGAGTTTGACCAAACTGTGGGAGGCAGTGGAAGACAGGAGGGCCTGGCGTGCTCTGGTCCAGGGGGTCACGAAGAGCTGGACACGACTAAATGACTAAACAACAATGCACATCAATCTCTGATTTTTGTTTTCTGGGTTTCTGGGGGTTTCCCTGTTGTTATTCTGTCTCTCACAGCTACAATAGACCTACCATTAAAATTAATGGACTGATCATTTCTTCGTCAGACGGCAAACGGGCATATTTAGCAGGGGATCAAATACGTTTTTTCCCCTCACTGTATAATCCCCATCATCCCTGACCACTGGTCCTGCTAGCTAGGGGTGATGGGAGTTGTAGTCCAATAGGAGCTGGAGACCCAAGTTTGGGAAACCCTGGATCCTGGGATCCTCTCTTTGGAACGCAGCTGACCTAGCCAAGAGTTTAAGGAGATAAGAAAAGCTTGCTGGGTCAAGACTAGGCCCCTGTCTAGTCTAGCATCCTCTTCTCAGTGGCCATAATAAAATGTGAGCTTCCTGGATCAGGCCAATGGCAGCATCCCCACAGTCAACAAGAAGATGCAACGAAGATAAGCCAGCAAGCAGTATCTGAGCACAAGAGCAATTCTCCCATCCTGCGGTTTCCAGGAACTGGCATTCAGAAGCAAATGGCTAATAGCCATCGATAGCTCATGAATTTTTCCAATTCTCTTTTAAAGGCATCCAGGTTGGCGGCCGTCGCTGCCTCCTGCAGGATCTGTGTGAAGAAGGGCTTTCTTTATTGGAACAGGCAAGCCTCATCTAAAAATAGGAATTCAAGGGGCAGTTTTGGGAAGGCCAATCAAGGAAGGACAAGGTCACCTCAAATTGGTTTCCGTTCTCCTCTCCCAGCCCCCCTGTATTTCATTGTCGGTAATCCTCTGCCCTGCTACTCTGTGGATTCGCTTTTGCCTCCCATCTAAGCAAAGGCAGTCGATGAAAGTGCTTTTAAGGAAATTAATTATTTAAGTGGCTCGGCAGAAGGCATTTCGATGATGCACAAAGTGTTTTGGTCTTAAAGGGACAGCAGCGTTTGGTTTTGCTGCTGGTTATCATCAAATACGGTGCCGTTCCCATGATGCACCACATATCAGTACAGTCATACCTCGGGTTACAGCCGCTTCAGGTTGTGTCTTTTCGGGTTGCGGACCGCCAAAACCCGGAAGTACTGGAACGGGTTACGGTGGTACCTCGGGTTAAGTACTTAATTCATTCCGGAGGTCCGTTCTTATCCTGAAACGGTTCTTAACCTGAAGCACCACTTTAGTTAATGGAGCCTCCTGCTGCTGCCGCGCCGCCGGAGCACGATTTTTGTTCTCATCCTAAGCAAAGTTCTTAACCTGAAGCACTATTTCTGGGTTAGCGGAGTCTGTAATCTGAAGCGTATGTAACCTGAAGTGTATGTAACCCAAGGTACCACTGTACTTCCGGGTTTTGGCGGATGTGCAGAAGGGCTAAATCATGCTTTGCGCATGCGCAGAAGTGCCAAATTGCAACCCACACATGCGCAGGCGCGGGTTGCGAACCTGCATCCCACACGGATAACGTTCGCAACCCGAGCATCCACTGTACTTTGATCATTGTGCTGGGCTCCTTTGGGATGGGGAGCTGAAAGTTTTCACCCCTTCTTGGGAGGGTCAGGCTGAGGCTTCTGGGAGTCGTTGCCTGAAAGGCAGCAGAGAACGCCAGGCCGGGGAAAAGCTGTTTTAGGGCACATTGAGAGGGCTTCAGTTTGGGGCCGGAACGGTGCCGCCCTCTCCTCAAACACCCAGTCCTCCCTCAAAGACGGTGGATGGATTTGCTCTGCCTTATCCCTACATGTTAATGCAGTGATCCAATATTAGCAGGAGTGGAGTTCCCCCAACCACTGCACTTGGGGACTGAAGCTCGGAGGAACCTGAAAGCAGCTCCCAGACCACCTCCCCCAAACCCCAGCTCTGTACAGTGGTGCCTCGCAAGACGAAAATAATCCGTTCCGCGAGTCTCTTCGTCTAGCAGTCTTTTCGTCTTGCGAAGCAACCCTATTAGCGGCTTAGCGGATTAGCGCTATTAGCGGTTTAGCGGCTATTAAAGGCTTAGCGCCTTAGCGGCTAAAAGGCTATTAGCGGATTAGCGGCTATTAAAGGCTTAGCGCCTTAGCGGCTAAAAGGCTATTAGCGGCATAGCGGCTTAGAAAAAGGGGGGGGGAGCGAAAAAAATCGCAAGACTCGCAAGACGTTTCCGTCTTGCGAAGCAAGGCCATAGGGAAAATCGTCTTGCGAAGCGCATCGAAAAACGGAAAACCCTTTCGTCTAGCGGGTTTTTCGTATTGCGAGGCATTCGTCTTGCGGGGCACCACTGTAAATGGAAAAGAAGATTGCTGCACCGTCTCAGTGCTGAAAAGCAGAACATGCCCCGGCAGTGCTTTTAAATCCATGGCCCCAAGGCA
Organism: Podarcis muralis; assembly: GCF_964188315.1. Lineage (NCBI taxonomy): Eukaryota > Metazoa > Chordata > Lepidosauria > Squamata > Lacertidae > Podarcis > Podarcis muralis. Next base: position 88,633,772 of record NC_135661.1, read on the forward strand.
TCGGCTCTCTCTCCCCACTTCCAGAATCTGGGAAATGTTTAAATGCTATAGAACAAATGCCAGAAAACAGGAAGCTTCGATCACCACAGTTCGGGATTACCACCATGAACACACCACCCAGTTGTGTTAATACTGCCAAAAAATTTAGGGAACAAGCTGTACTACCAAAACGATTAAGGTTTTAAATGATAATTTTAGGTTATATTTTAGTGATCAAGATTTAATATATATATTTTTTTAACTGTTGTCTCTGTTGTACCCAATTGCAATTCAATGTATCCCTATTGTCTTTTATGATTTTCCTGATATTGTAAGTGACCCGGAACTGGTCTGTGACCGTAATAATAAAATTCATTCATTCACACACCACCCAGAATAACACAGAGTTAACCAGGGCTAAAGAACCCCTGACCGACGGCCAACTGTCGTTGGAGGGGTACCCCCAGCGGTCATCTAGTCCAACCCCTGCCATGCAGGATTCCCTACGCCCACCCACTGCCCTTGCAGCTCCTCCCCACAATCAGTTAGGCTGAGAGTTTTTCTCTCCGCGATTTGGGTTGTTTTTTTAATAGATTCAGTATTTACACGCTTGCAAAAGGCCGAGAAACTCAGCACCACAGGGTCGGTTGGGACGCGGGGCTTTCGCACCCCGAATCCCGCGTAGGCCAGGATCCCCGCGGCGCCCTTCGCCGTCCAGCAAGGGGGAACCTCGCGGCGCAGCCGGCAGTCGGGCGCAGTTTTAGGAAGCCGCCTCTCTCTCTCTCTCTGCCCGCCATCCCCGTTATTTCTTGGGGGAGGCCGAGACCTCCACGAGGACCCGGTTGAGCTCCCGCAGCCGGGCGTCCAGGGTCTCCACGGTCAAGTTCAGCTCGGCCACCTGCTCCTGCAGGCTCTCGAGGGTGCTGCTCAACTCGTCCTCCTTTTTCTTGCTGTTGGTTGTTTGGCGGGAGTACTCCAGGAAGATGCACAGGCCCCCCACCCCAAAGACGATGGCTTCGCCCAGCAGTTCCGCCCCCAGTTCGGCGGCCGCCTCCTCGTTCAGCGGCTTGATGGCGGCGCCACGGAAGCCCATGATGCGCATCTTGGCTCGCATCTCCACCCAGTGGTACACTGCAAGAGGAAAAGGAAGAGTGAGGAATGTCCAGGGTGCTGGGCCTGCACCTTCCAGGCATCACTTATATTTTAATTTTTACTTTGACAAAGTAAAAGGTAAAGGGACCCCTGGCCATTAGGTCTAGTCGTGGCCGACTCTGGGGTTGCGGCACTCATCTCGCTTTACTGGCCGAGGGAGCCGGCGTACAGCTTCCATGGCCACCATGACTAAGCCGCTTCTGGCGAACCAGAGCAGCGCACGGAAACGCCGTTTACCTTCCCGCCGGAGCAGTACCTATTTATCTACTTGCACTTTGAGGTGCTTTCGAACTGCTAGGTGGGCAGGAGCAGGGACCGAACAATGGGAGCTCACCCCGTCACGGGGATTCGAACCACCGACCTTCCGATCGGCAAGCCCTCGGCTCTGTGGTTTAACCCACAGCGCCACCTCTGTCCTACTTTGACAAAGTAATAATAATAAATATAAACGTGCAGCCCACTCCCTGAGACCATTCCATTGTCACTATCCAACCTCCCAAAATTTCAACACCTCTTGCGATGGTTGGACCCCTTTCCGTTTTAGCAGTATAAATTCTACAAACACCCTCTATATCTCCTCAAAATCATTTCTCCTGCATATTCCCTATCTTACCTGAATGGCACATGTTAATTTGTCATTAACAGCTAAATCTCACACCTCTTTGTACCGTTCTTCCATTTTATATTCACCTTGCTCCTTCTACTTCCTAGCTATAATAATTCGTGCAGCTGTCGATAAATTAGAGAGTAAGTCCTTCGTAGCCTGTGAACCTTCCACCCCATAATAAATTGATAATAAATTGATAACGCTTTGGTCAGCTCCCTGGTCGTGTGTCACTGTGTCTCAGCCTAACCTCCCTCGCAGGGTAACGGGAGGGGAAGAACCACGCACACCCACTTAATCTCCTGGGGAAAGGCAGAATGTAAATGTAATGATGATGATGATGATCAACTTCTTCTTCTGAGAGATTTGCAGCCCCAGCGAGAACAGTTCCTCAAGTCTTTTTTGGACTTTTTGAGAGTGGATTCCAGAGTGGGATGCTTTCACTGCTCCTGTTTATTTAGTTTCCGCTCGCTCGGCCTAAATCTCTTGATCCCTTTCCCGCTCGAGCTGCTTCCACCCCATCGTAAATTGATAATAATGCTTTGGTCAGCTTTAATTATCTACTTAAACACCCTTTGCCCAAAAAATTGTACGTATTTACACCCTCATGACATGTGAACATAGGTCCCTGTTTCCTGGCAACATAGCACGGAATATTCCTTGTTTATTTGATTTAATCTGACTGGTGTTAAATACCATCTCCATATTAATTTATACTAATTTTCAAAGTGTGTTTCTCCCATATTTCCTACCTCGACCCTGAGGTCATCCTCTGAGGCCTTTTTGTGTGTGTTTCCTCCAAGAGAGGCCTGGAGGGTATATTTGGGGGGGGGGGGTCAATTGTAATTTTAATGTTGCAAATTGCGCTGAGATCTGTTGATGGAAGGGCAGTATGCAAATGTCATGGATAAAAATAACACCCCAATTTTCACCATGGCAGACACTGTGGAGTTCAGAAAGGTTCAGAAAAGGGCAGCCGAAACAATCAAGGAGATGAAGAGAGTCCATAATAATAATAATAATAATAATAATTAATAATTTTTTTATACCCTGCCCATCTGGCGGAGCTTCCCCAGCCACTCTGGGTGGCTCCCAATCGAGTGTTAAAAATACAGCATTAAATATTAAAAACTTCCTTCAGATGCCTTTTAAAGATAGGATAGCTGCATATTTCCTTCACATCTGAGGGGCGGCATTCCACAGGGTGGGTGCCACCACCGAGAAGGCCCTCTGCCTGGTTCCCTGTAACTTGACTTCTTGCAATGAGGGAACCGCCAGAAGGCCCTCAGAGCTGGACCTCAGTGTCTGGGCTGGACAATGGGGTGGAGACGCTCCTTCAGGTATACAGGGCCTTTGAGGCTGTTTAGGGCTTTCAAGGTCAGCACCAACACTTTGAATTGTGCTTGGAAATGGACAGGGAGCCAATGCAGATCTCTCAGGACACCCCTATGAGGAAATGCTGCAGTGTTTGGGACTTTTTTATTTCAGGGAAAAGGCGGCATGATCCAAGACTATAACAATGCTTGTGCGGTTGCTTTCAAACCTGCCATCTTGTCTGAGAGAGAGACTCCTGAACCAGTCGCACTAGCTTCAAGGTAATTGTCTGAGCAGACCAGTTAAGAATGGACTTTTACTATTTACAGAGAACAGTTATTGAGGATATTCTTGTGGATAAAGTGATTAAATGTGAGTTTGATGATTCCTGCATTGCTGTGACACTTAGGGTCCCTTCCGAGTCTACGATCCTATGATCCTATTTCTGTCCTCCGGGGCAGGAAGGGTGGGCAGGACACCTCCTGCAAAGCATCATTTAATGGAACAGATGCCCATGAACCATAAAAAGTCAGGGGTCAGCAATTTTTTTCAGCAGAGCTGGACCTCAGTATCTGGGCAGAATGATGGAGGTGGAGACACTCCTTCAGGTATACAGGACCGAGGCCATTTAGGGCTTTAAAGGTCAGCACCAACCCTTTGAATTGTGCTCGGAAATGTACTGGGAGCCAATGAAGATCTTTCAGGACCGGTGTTATGTTGTCCTGGCGGCCGCTCCCAGTCACCAGTCTAGCTGCCACATTCTGGATTAGTTGTAGTTTCCGGGTCACCTTCAAAGGTAGCCCCACGAAGAGCGCATTGCAGTAGTCCAAGCGGGAGATAACCAGAGCATGCACCACTCTGGCGAGGCAGTCCGCGGGCAGGGAGGGTCTCATCCTGCGTACCAGATGGAGCTGATAAACAGCCACCCTGGACACAGAATTGACCTGCGCCTCCATGGACAGCTGTGAGTCCAAAATGACTCCCAGGCTGCGCACCTGGTCCTTCAGGGACACAGTTGCCCCATTCAGGACCAGGGAGTCCTCTACACCAACCCACTGCCTGTCCCCCCAAAACAGTACTTCTGTCTTGTCAGGATTCAACCTCAATCTGTTAGCCACCATCCATCCTCCAACTGCCTCCCGACACTCACACTTGGGAACTCCCTGCCTGTGGCATAGCTGTCAACCGTCCCTTATTTGGTGGGAAACTCCCTTATCCCAGCGCCGTGTCCCTTATTGATGATGTCCCTTAAATTTCCTGGGTTTCACGCTCGCCCGGCTCAGGAGAGAAGCAGCTGCTTGGGGTCCTCCGCCATGAGAGAGCGCGTGCGCAGCGGTGGTGGCAGCTGAGGAGGCTGCCTGAGGGAGGAGAAAGAGGAGGGGATGGGAAGGGACGCAGAAGGGCGGGGCCTCATGCCGGATTGACAGCATCTGTCAAACCTACCAATGTATGTAACTCTTTACAATAGCAAAATCCCTTATTTTGGCTGCTGGTCCCTTATTTTCAAATCTGTAAGTTGACAGCTATGGCCTGTGGACGCCCGGCGGCTAAAGATCCCCTTTGCTCAGCCAAGCCTGTTCGGAGGCTTAGAAAGTTGCTGTGAGTTCTAGTGTCTATTGATGAATTTAAGTTTGGATTTCTAACTTGGTTTTTAACTTTTCACTGATTTGTTTTCACTGCTTTGTTCTTTGTAAACCGCTTTGCTGGTTTTTCCAAACAGCCCAGCGCTGTACAAATTTTATTGAATAAAATTAATTAATAATTAATGATTAATAATTAATAATTAATTAATTTATTAATTTATTAATAAAATTCCCGGCCACTGGGTCAGGGGGCTCCGCCTCCTCCCCCGCTTCCCCACGTGCCGCCCGGGAAGGGGACCTCTCAATGTCACCGCCGTAGCCTCTCCGCCCTCCCGATTGGCCCGCGGCTCCTCGGAGGCCCGCCCCCCTCACCTCCCTATTGGCCTACTCCCCTCGCGCGCCCGCCCACCCCTCGCTCCCATTGGCTTCCCTTTCAACCCTGACGGGAGACTCCCCCTATCGCGGGGGGCGCTGCCGCCGCCTGACTCACGTTGCGCGGGGGGCCCGCAGATGTACTGGCGGAAGAAGGGGCTGGCGCGGGCCCCGTCCTTGATGCGCGCGGCCAGGGGCTTGGAGAGCTGCCGGACGCCCAGGTAGAGCAGCTTGGCAATCGGGAAGGCGCCGGCCACCATCCTCGCGCTCCCAGCGGCCCCCGCGCCGAGCGCGGCGCACGCAGACGCCGGGCCGCGGTGACGTCAGCGCGCACGTCACGCCCGACCTCCCCGGCGTGCGTATCCCGTATGCAAATAGGCCTTATTAATATGCTAATATATTCTCCCCCCGCATGACACACCGGGTGAGGTAACACGAGGGCGCACGCTAATGAGGCAACGCTGAATAATATTGTTTTTTCCTCTCATGAATATGCTAATGAGGCGAGCTGGAATATATTTGGTTTTTTCCTTGTCATAAATATGCTAATAAGGCGAAGAGGGATATAATATTTTGAATATGTTAATTACATGTGTGCTTTCTGTTTTTACTGTGGTTTGTTTGAAATATATATATATATATAATATATATAGAAATATATATATATTTCTGGTTTATAAAAAGCGAAAGAATTGTTTTCCAGCCTTTTAAAGCAGCGCTCCGAAACGCGGCCCTGACGTACACTTCCGGCACAGACCGGAAGGAAGGAAGCCGCTCCCATTGCCATAGAGATGGCAGGGGATAGAGAAGGGCGTTGGAACAACGCCGACTGCGGCTGCGCATGTCATATAGGACCTTCATGCCGCCCAGAGGCTGAGGTCACAGAGTTAAAAATGTAGAATCACCCTTTAACTGTCCGTAGAGGGAACTTCCGGGTTCATGTTAGAAACTGGTCTATGTGTCGCCCTTTCCTCGCCCCGGGGCAGGAGCCACTGCGGGCGCCTTCGAAAGCCAAAAGAGAAACCCGGAATCTCCTTATCGAAGGGGTTGGGCGGCAGCAACTCCCCCCGCCCTTGTGAAATAAGCTGCACCACAGGAAGGGAAAGAGGCGCTCCTGCTCTTTTCCAATTTCTGTTCTTCGTCTGCAAAACGGCCTGCCTTTAGGAACATTTAGGCAAACGTAGCCGGTCGAGCTTTTCAATTTCTCTCTCCTGTCAGTGCTCATGTGTCACTCTTCCCTTTTTTCTATATCTGTGGCGCACTGCTGCCCTCCAATGCTGGCCGTCATCCGCCTCAGCCAATCACGGCTCGCTCCGCCCTCTCCCCCTCCCTCCCGGGTTTTTGGCGGGAAATCTCTCCCGCTGCCACGCGGAGGCCACGTGCCAGGAGGCTCCTCCCCTTTCTCGCCCCCAGGAAGGCGGTGCAGAGACCCAGGGGCGCATTGCTACCTTCCTGTTCTGGGAAACCCCCTCCCTGACGCTCCTCCTCCTCCTCCTACCTATGTGGGGAAACCAGCCAGATGGGCAGGGTATAAATAATATCATCATTATTATTATTATGTCAGCAATTCAACAAGTGAAGCTGGCATGAAGTTGCTTTCTAGTGAAGAGCTTCCCCTGTTCACCTCAAAGGCTAAGGGGCAAAGGCCTGCAGCACCTGCAAGTCCAGGGTTGTAAAGACTGCGGAGAGAATAATTGGGTGCACTCTTCCCACCTTGGATCAAATCTACGCTTCCAGGTGCCATAAAAAAGCTGCAGAGATAGCGCAGGATAGTGCGCACCCCGGAAATGATCTCTTTCAGCTTCTGCCTTCTGGAAGAAGGTTGTTGTTGTTGTTGTTTAGTGGTGTCCGCCTCTTCGTGACCCCCTGGACCAGAGCACGCCAGGCACTCCTGTCTTCCACTGCCTCCCACAGTTTAGTCAAACTCATGCTGGTAGCTTCGAGAACACTGTCCCACCATCTCGTCTTCTGTCGTCCCCTTCTCCTTGTGCCCTCCATCTTTCCCAACATCAGGGTCTTTTCCAGGGAGTCTTCTCTTCTCATGAGGTGGCCAAAGTCTTGGAGCCTCAGCTTCAGGATCTGTCCTTCCAGTGAGCACTCAGGGCTGATTTCCTTCAGAATTGAGAGGTTTGATCTTGCAGTCCATGGGACTCTCAAGAGTCTCCTCCAGCACCAGAATTCAAAAGCATCCATTCTTTGGCGATCAGCCTTCTTTATGGTCCAGCTCTCACTTCCATACATCACTACTGGGAAAACCATAGCTTGAACTAGACGGACCTTTCTGGAAGAAGGTACAGGGTTAAAAAGACTAGGACTAGCTGCCTGAGAAACAGTTTTTATCCAAATGTGATTTTGGTTATAAACGCAGTGTAAGTTGTACTCTCTGGGAGAGTACATTGTATTTACGGTAATTATGGGGGAGTTTTTAGGGGGTTAACCAGGCTGGGATAGCAGCTTTTGAATGTCTGATGTGGTTTTTTCCAATTTTGTTGTTCTGTGTGGGACAATGACAATAAAGATTATCGTATCGTAAAAAAAAAAGTCACCTTGGCCCCACTCCCCAATTTCATTCAGCGTTGCGTAGAGTCGCCGGGTCTAATGGTGCAAAACGATGGAACCTGTGAAGAACCTTCCTCTCTGGGAGAGCTGAGCAGCCATTAGCCTTCCTGACAAGACGCCTCGATTTCTCACCTCTTTGAGATCTCTTGACCTTATTATGGGAGGGCTGCAGCCAGACTAACCCAGCCGAGGGTTTCTGGGAGCTGGTTTACTGAGTTAAATGTGAGGTCCCAAGTCCAAGCACCGTTTGCAACAGAAGCCTCCTGATAACCTCAGGTGCACCTCTTGGGTCCTGTAGCGTTGCAGGTCCAGCAGAGAGCAAAGACTTTGGCCGGGCTTGGTATGTATCTAGCGATATCTGTGTTCCGAATCAAAAGTCCCTGCAACTGTGTTTCTAAATAGTCTGGCGTTTGATCCCTGGGATGGTATACTTGATCCCTTGGTAGCTGAGGGAAAATTTAAGGAATGTCTGAATAGGTCTTCGTCATATTTTCATAGACTCAAAGATTTTGTCGAGTTCGAAGGGGCCATGAGGGTCATCTAGTTTAGGGTCATGCAGGTTTCTTTTGCCCAGTGTGCTGCTCAAACCTGCAGCCCTGAGATTCATAGTCTCGTGGTCTACCAACTGAGCCATCCCAGGTCATCTGATTATGCTAAGTTTTTTACTTCGGCCTTTGCTTTCGCAATTTTTAAGTTTAGTACATTTTTGTAGTTAATTTCATTAATTTCATACTGTAAATAGACCCTTTTTGTGTGCGTGTGACTTCTGTCAATGCAGTGTGCCTGTGATATATGCGATAACCTTAACCCTGTGTCTCTGAGTTTTGGGCTGAATAAGGATGCGGGTGGTGCTGTGGTCTAAACCACAGAGCCTAGGACTTGCCGATCAGAAGGTCGGCGGTTCGAATCCAGGCGACGGGGTGAGCTCCCGTTGCTCGGTCCCTGCTCCTGCCAACCTAGCAGTTCGAAAGCACGTCAAAGCGCAAGTAGATAAATAGGTACTGCTCCGGCGGGAAGGTAAACGGCGTTTCCGTGCTCTGCTCTGGTTCGCCAGAAGCGGCTTAGTCATGCTGGCCACATGACCAGGAAGCTGTCTGCGGACAAATACCAGCTCCCTCGGCCTATAGAGCGAGATGAGCGCCGCAACCCCAGAGTCGTCCGCGACTGGACCTGACGGTTAGGAGTATCTTTACCTAACTAATGTGTTTACAAAATCAGTGAAGTGCTAATGAAGGGAGACGAGACAGTTTAATACATTTAAATTAGGGGACTTGAGTGTCCCACTTGTGGGTTTTCCATTGAGGCATCTGGCTGGCTACTGTGAGAACAGGATAATTTTTTCTTTTTTTTCTTATTATGTTTTTACTGAAATTTTATTGGTGTTAGCCACCCTGAGCCCAGCTCTGGCCGGGGAGGGCGGGGTATAAATAAAATTTATTATTATTATTATTATTATTATTATTATTATTATTATTATTAAGATGGGCCATTGGCTTGATTCAGCAGCCAGGCTCTTCTTAGGTCATTGTGACCCTAAGCATGCTAAGAGATTTACGAAGAGGAATGAAACTTTCATAATCCTCCCCTGAATAAGTTAGATCCTCCTTGGCTCCTCAGTTGCTGTGAGGGGGTTTGCTGTGTTTTGCCTGCCCAGGCGACTGACCCCAAGCTCGTTCCTTCCCGCAGGGTCACCCGGACCGTGTGAACACAAGAATTAAAGGACTTTCCTGCTGTTTGGCCTGCCTCAGATGCTGCCTTCTTGGCTCATCCTTCTCGTTAGAGCAGAACGGGGTTTTCGGAGAGAGAAACTGAGGCATGGAACCAAGGGCAGGACCAGGGAGCTGCCCCCAAGAGGTCAGTACCATAACAGCCCAGCCAGGGTCTCTGGGCACAACCGAATTGCCTTCAGGTTGTGCCCAGGGGTAGTCTTGGCGCACTGTATTGATTAAGCAATAGCGGGGAAGGAATGGAAAGGAGAGTTTGGAACCCAAGCCCCAGTGGGAAACCAGAGGGTCTGTCGTTTCCTTTCCCCGCCTGCACACATGGGAACCGTGTCCTTTCCTGGCCCCAGAGATCCGGCATGCGTCCCAGCAGCTCGAGCGGGAAAGGGATCAAGAGATTTAGGCCGAGCGAGAGGAAACTAAATAAACAGGAGCAGTGAAAGCATCCCACTCTGGAATCCACTCTCAAAAAGTCCAAAAAAGACTTGAGGAACTGTTCTCGCTGGGGCTGCAAATCTCTCAGAAGAAGAAGTTGATAATCATCATCATCATTACATTTACATTCTGCCTTTCCCCAGGAGTTTAAGTGGGTGTGCGTGGTTCTTCCCCTCCCGTTACCCTGCGAGGGAGGTTAGGCTGAGACACAGTGACACACGACCAGTGAGCTTTGTGGCTGAGTGGGGATATGAACCCCAGTTTCTCCCGCTTGGACTACTGCAATGCGCTCTACATGGGGCTGCCTTTGAAGGTGACCCGGAAACTACAACTAATCCAGAATGCGGCAGCTAGACTGGTGACTGGGAGCGGCCGCCGAGACCACATAACACCAGTCTTGAAAGACCTACATTGGCTCCCAGTACGTTTCCGAGCACAATTCAAAGTGTTGGTGCTGACCTTGAAAGCCCTAAACGGCCTCAAAGGCCCAGTAGACCTGAAGGAGCGTCTCCACCCCCATCGTTCAGCCTGGATGCTGAGGTCCATCTCCGAGGGCCTTCCGGCAGTTCCCTCACTGCAAGAAGCAAAGCTACAGGGAACCAGGCAGAGGGCCTTCTCGGTGGTGGCGCCCGCCCTGCGGAACGCCCTCCCACCAGATGTCAAAGAGATAAACAACTACCTGACATTTAGAAGACATCTGAAGGCAGCCCTGTTCAGGGAAGATTTTAATGTGTGACATTTTGATGTATTTTTAATCTTAGTTGGAAGCCGCCCAGAGTGGCTGGAGAGACCCAGCCAGATGGGCGTGGTACAAATAATATATTATTATTATTATTATTATTATTATTATTATTATTATTATTATTATTATTATTTCTCCCAGGTCCTAGGCCAGCACTCTAACCTCACCACCACACGGGCTGGCTTGTGGCAATGGGCCAGCCCCATCCCTCACTCCTTGCCCATGTGGGCATACTTTGATCAGTTATAGAATCCCAGAACTGTAGAGCAGGAAGGGACCCCGAGGGTCATCTAGACCAACCCCGTGCAACGCAGCAATCAGCGCTAAAGAATCCCTGGCAGATGGCCACCCGGCCTCTGTTGAAAAACCTCCAACAAAGGGGAGCCCACCGAGGCTGCCTGTCCTACTGTTTGGTCTCAGCCTGCTGGAATTGTCGGGAGGTCCGTGGGTATTTCCACTCGCTTTCACCTTTGGCCTCTTCCTGTTTATTCCCAGAAAGGCCACTGACTCAGCAGCCCTCGCCTCTTGTTAAACCCTGAGATTAGGCTGCTCCCATCTTGGGACGTCACAGATGACCCTCTCTTTTCTTCTCCATGCATTCCTGGAACATGGAGTGAGTCATCAGTGGGGCAGTCTTAGGCTCCAAGAGCCATCGCTGGAGGTAGAGGTTAATCCCAGGAGGTGTGGGAATTTCTGAAAGCATTCAGCGCAGCATACCATGTTTGGTTTTATCCCAAGCCAAGAGGCAGCCAGGAGCAGAGGGTGGTGGATAAAGTAGCTGTTTATTGCAGGATCGCTGGCCCTGTGTGGAAATGCGGCTACTCCTGGGGTTAAGCCTGGCTGGCAGGCGGGGATTCCTGAGCTGCTATGAGCAAAGTAAAAATTATTCTTACGTGCAGGGAATTTCCCTTGGCAGGGGGGTGCGGGAAGGCACTTCCTACGCAGAACTTTTCATTGAGGGGAAACTCTTTAGAGGAACGGCAAGGAAGAGGCGACAGGGCATAAGCTTATAAAATTAACGCATGGCTGCATGGATAAATAAAAGTTTCTCTCCTGCTCCCATAACTCTAGAACTTAAATTATTATACAGTGGTACCTTGGTTTTGGGACGCGGGTGGCGCTGTGGTCTAAACCACTGAGCCTCTTGGGCTTGCCGATCAGAAGGTCGGCGGTTCCAATCCCTGCGACGGGGTGAGCTCCCGTTGCTCGGTCCCTGCTCCTGCCCACCTAGCAGTTCGAAAGCACGTCAAAGTGCAAGTAGATAAATAGGTACCACTCCGGCGGGAAGGTAAATGGCATTTCCATGCGCTGCTCTGGTTTGCCAGCAGCGTCTTAGTGCTGCTGGCCACATGACCCGGAAGCTGTACGCCGGCTCACTTGACCAGTAAAGCGAGATGAGCGCCGCAACCCCAGAGTCGGTCACGACTGGGCCTAACAGTCAGGGGTCCCTTTACCTTACTTTGGTTTAAGAACAGCTTAGTTTATGAACAACCTGGATTAAGAATGCTGCAAACCCAGAAGGAGGTGTTTTGGTGTGTGAACTTTGCCTTGGAAGCCGAACATGTTCCACTTCCTCTCAAGTGTGTTCCATTTGTAAATTGAGTCCCCCACTGCTATGGGAAAGCACGCCTTGGTGTAAGAACACTTTGGTTTAAGAACGGACTTCCGGAACGGATTGAATTTGTAAACCAAGGTACCACTGTACAACACAGTCTCAACAGAGGAAATAACATAGCATTAAGTTTATGGTGTCCTGGAGGTTGTAAGGCTGATGGGAGAGCTTTACTTTTCCTTTATGTACGGAAAGAAGGGAGACCAGGTTTTGTCAAAGGTGTTTTCCATCACAACCCCTTTTGCAATTTTTCCAAGCCCAGTCAGTCATTCTGAACCAGCTATATCCCAAATATTATTCCACCACATCTCAAGAGGTATCTCCGCCTGGGATTTCCAGTGATACGCTATCACTAGACTTGCGGCTATGGTTTTCCCAGTAGTGATGTATGGAAGTTAGAGCTGGACCATAAAGAAGGCTGATCGCCGAAGAATGGATGCTTTTGAATTCTGGTGCTGGAGGAGACTCTTGAGAGTCCCATGGACTGCAAGAAGATCAAACCTATCCATTCTGAAGGAAATCAGCCCTGAGTGCTCAGTGGAAGGACAGATCCTGAAGCTGAGGCTCCAGTACTTTGGCCACCTCATGAGAAGAGAAGACTCCCTGGAAAAGACCCTGTTGTTGGGAAAGATGGAGGGCACAAGGAGAAGGGGACAACAGAGGACGAGATGGTGGGACAGTGTTCTCGAAGCTACCAGCCTGAGTTTGCCCAAACTGCGGGAGGCAGTGGAAGACAGGAATGCCTGGCGTGCTCTGGTCCAGGAGGTCACGAAGAGTCGGACACGACTAAACAACTAAACAACAACAGACTTGTGGCTACCAGTACAAAAAGAATTAAACCTTCTTAATGCCATAACTGTGGCTCTCTAGAGGAGTTGCTCTCCCCCTATTCCATATTTATAATCTCCGACGCTGTTTGACAGCCACATCTCACCCCTGAGAATATAGGCCACCTTCACACTCTTCCTTAAAAGGGCCTGATTTCAAAGTACAATAGGAACCCAGAAAGAGTGTCAGCTTTCTCATGCAACCTTGGATATTGGCAATCAGCCTCCCTTCGGGGAATAACAAGAGCGCCTGAGGACAGCCTGGGGGTCTCTTCTCCCAATGTGGGAGCCACAGCCAGCTCCCAGGCACCTGAGGGGGCATAGCAGTCGAGCCAAGCCCCAGCCTCAGCCCCTCTCAGTTATTTCAGAATCAACCCGCTGCTCAGATAGCTCCGAGATGCGCCCAGTTCTAAATCCCGGCCTGTGCTGAAACACAGAGCGGGTGGACTTTGGCTGATTGCATGGTCCCCAAGGAGCTTTCTCTGCTCATTAGTATCCGTAAACGCCAGGCCTTTGGCCTCTTCTTGTAATTTGGAGATGGGAAACCGGGAGGGGGAAGAATGAAGTGACATGTGTGTTTTGCTTGGGTCTCTGGTGCCGCAAAAGGATCCCATGGGCCGTTTCCTCCTACTGTTTTGTTTAACTACTCCCCTCCATTTCCATCTTTGTCTCTGCCCACCCCTGACTCAAGTGCCTTTGCAAAGAACAAACGGGACAGGATTTCATGGTGGCTTCCAGCCTGCCATTCCAGGGGCATCGAGGCAGCCCAGCGACCAGTTACGGCTCGCACCTTCCAAGAACTTTCGAGGTATTTTGCAATCCCCCCAAATACCCGTGGGTATTTTGGAGTTCTTTGCAAGCCCTGCAAATATACTTGCATGCTCTCTAAAGAACGGCAGGGGTGTCTTCCGGTCCTTAAGCCATCTTATAATATGAAACCGTGAGCCAAAAGGGATAGGGAAGGAATGTGCTGAAGTGCGTTCTCACAGGTGCCCTAATGGGAAACCTTCAAGCAGGATTCGAACACAGGAGCAGCTCTCCCCTCGTGTGGTGTTCAGAAGCGTTGCTGGCTCCCGTGTCCTAAAACATCCTTTCGAATCTTACCTTAGGCAAGCTGCTGCTTCTCAGCCTCAGCACACCTGCCATCACCCACCTGCGCCTTCAATGCTCACTTTTCTTACAGGGTTGTTGTGCTAGGGCCACCAAGCAGGGCGGTGCTCTGAATTCTCCAGCAAAGCACTACGCAGGCGCTAGGTATTGGTAATAGAATCGCAGAGTTGGAAGGGACCCCACGGGTCACCTAGCCCAGAGTTTCCCAACCTTGGGTCTCCCGCTGTTTTTGGACTACAACTCCCATCATCCCTAGCTAGAAGGACCAGTGGTCAGGGATGATGGGAACTGTAGTCCAAAAACAGCCAGAGAAATTGGGAAATAATGGTCCAGCCCAGGCACCCCCAACCTTTGGCCCTCCAGATGTTTTGAGACTACAATTCCCATCATCCCTGACCACTCCCATCATCCCTGACTACTGCAATGCGCTCTATGTGAGGCTACCTTTGAAGGTGACCTGGAAACTGCAACTAATCCAGAATGTGGCAGCTAGACTGGGGACTGGGAGTGGCTGCTGGGACCATATCACACCGGTCCTGAGAGATCTGCATTGGCTTCCAGTCCGTTTCTGGGCACAATTCAAAGGGTTGGTGCTGACCTTTAAAGCCCTAAACAGCCTCAAAGGCCCAGTATACCTGAAGGAGCGTCTCCACTCCCATTGTTCTGCCCGGACACTGAGGTCCAGCTCCGAGGGCCTTCTGGCGGTTCCCTCATTGCGAGAAGCAAAGCTACAGGGAACCAGGCAGAGGGCCTTCTTAGTAGTGGCACCCGCCCTGTGGAACACCCTCCCTTCAGATGTGAAGGAAATAAGCAGTTATCTTCTCTGTAAAAGACACCTGAAGGCAGCCCTGTTTAGGGAAGTTTTTAATATTTAATGCTGTATTGTTTTTAACACTCGATTGGAAGCCGCCCAGAGTGGCTGGGGAAAGTCAATCAGATGGGCGGGGTATAAATATATGATGATGATGATGGTTACTGGTCCTGCTAGCTAAGGATCATGGGAGTTGTAGGCCATAACATCTTGAGGGCCGCAGGTTGGGGATGCCTGGTCTAGGCCAACCCCCTGCAATGCATCTCGCAGCGTGGGCAGAAATGTGCTGGCACGTTTTAAGTTATTATAATAATAATATTATCATTTTATTGTTAGGTCCGATAGTATATCCGTCGGCCACCTGCCCCGGCAAGTTGCCAGCGGGGCCTCTGCGTCGTCTGGACGCTGCGTGGACGCAGCTCCGAGCGTTCAGCGTTCGAAAGTCAGTATCTTCATCTGGAGCTCCTCGTCCCCCGCGGCCCCCTGCGAGGGGGGCATGGGGAGCGCCAGCGGCTGCCGGCAGAAGCTGCTCTTCTTGGAGGAGAGAGGGGTGTCGAGGGTGAGGGAGGCGTTGGCCATCTCTCGGGGCTTGGAGCTGGCCAGGAAGCGCAGCAAGGTGGAGAGGGCCTTGGCCACGTCGCCCCGGGCCCCTTCGTTGGCGAAGCAGTACAGGATGGGGTCGGCCACGCAGTTGAGGCTGGTGAAAGCCAGCGCCGTGTGGTAGGCCACGAAGACCGTCTCCTCGAAGCCGCAGTCGCAGGGCTTGCTCAGGTGCACGGCGCTGCGCGAGAGGAGGAGGAGGTGGTACGGGGCGAAGCAGAAGAGCAGGATGACGATGAGGCTGAGCGAGAGGCGCTTGATCTTGGCCTTCTCTTGCCTTTCGGTGGAGATATTCCCCCGAACGGCGCGCAGGATCCCCCTGTAGGAGAAAAGCATCAGCGTCCACGGGAAGAGGAACCCGATGAAGACCCGGTAGAGGTTCATCCACGCCACCCACTCCTCCATGGGGTACTTCTCGAAGCAGAAGGTGTGGTTGTAGCGGTCGTGGAAGAGCTCGTTGTGGAACAGCGGCGCCGAGTTGGCCCCAATCTCGATGGCCCACACCGTGGCGCTGACGGCCACGGCCGTCTTGACCCTGCGGAAGCGGGCGAAGCGGAGAGGGTGCGCCACGGCCAGGTAGCGGTCGACCGAGATGCAGCACAGGAAGGCGATGCTGATGTAGATGTTGGTGTAGAAGATGAAGCCGAAGACCTTGCAGGACTGCTGCCCGTGGATCCAGTTGTCGTGGTGCAGGAAGTAGTCGATCCACAGCGGCAGCGTGGCGATGTAGAGCAGGTCGGCCACGGAGAGGTTCATCAGGTAGACGCCCAGCTCGTTCTTCTGGCGCACCTGCAGGTAGGCGGCCCACAGGGCCAGGCAGTTGGTGGGCAGGCCCACCGTGATGACGGCGATGTACAGCGCCGGAGGGAAGAGGTGGTCGATCTTGGAGTCCACGTGGCAACTCACCAGCGTCGCGTTGCACATCCTCAAGGAAGCGGGCTGCGGACAGCCCGGGCGGCGCTGGGTCCCCGGCTCAGGACAGGGGTCTGCGGGGCCAGGAGCAGGACGTCCGCAGGGCCGGGCTGGCCATCGCGAGGAGGTTCCTGGAATCTGTGCGCAGCAAGGCCCCCATGGGATGGAGCTGGGTGCTGCCTTCTGCTGTGGTGGCACCTAATCAGCTGGGCTGGTGCAAGGGACGCTTCTCAGAGGTGCTTCCTGGCCTTGTGGACCTGGGGAAAGAGGACGGCAATAATAATAATAATAATAATAATAATAATATATTATTTATACCCCGCCCATCTGGCTGGGTTCCCCCACCCACTCTGGGCGGCTTCCAACAGAACACTAAAATACAATAACCTATTAAACATTAAAAGCTTCCCTAATCAGGTCTGCCTTCAGAGGTCTTCTAAAAGTCTGGTAGCTGTTTATCTCTTTGACATCTGGTGGGAGGGCGTTCCACAGAGCGGGTGCCACTACTGCGAAGGCCCTCTGCCTGGTTCCCTGCAACTTGGCTTCTTGTAGGGAATTCTCTCTCTCCCTCTCAGTCGCTGGAGTTGGACAGATCAGGAGCAATTCCAGGCGTGGTTGGTTTGGTTGGAATCCAAACATTTCATTGTTTTCACTAATTTATACAAGAAGCAGCAATCGATATTCAGCCACCCTCCCCATAAGCACCAAATGTCTATTTAATTACATTTGACACTTAAGTCATTTCGCTTTGCAAGCAAAGGCATCGTGCCATAAGCTGCCATGTGTCCTCAGAGACCTGTGAGCACATTCGATCGGCGTCGTACAACGATGCCCGGTTGACGGAGAAGCTGTGGTTTTCTTCTCTGCTCAACTCTCTCGCACCTGGGTTTGTCCATAAATATTAAGATCCGGATTGAGGTGTGCATTTAGTGTGGTTTAGGAAGCGGAGCAAACCTCTCTGGATTTTCTGTGCCCCTGATAAGATCTGGTTCATGGGACACTGCCTTTTAACAGGGCACAGCGGCAGAACAAGTAGCTCTCAGACCAGGGAGAATTAATCGATGCAAAGTACAGTCAGAATATGGATTGTGTGAAAGTATGGGTGAGCTCCATGGATGGGATCATAGGAATGGCATCTTATCACCGTTTTTTTCGCTCTATAAGACGCACCTAGTTTTTGGAGGAGGAAAACAAGGAAAAAAATATTCTGAATCTCAGAAGCCAGAACAGCAAGAGGGATCGCTGCGCAGTGAAAGCAGCAATCCCTCTTGCTGTTCTGGCTTCTGTGATAGCTGCGCAGCCTGCATTCGCTCCATAAGACGCACACACATTTCCCCTTACTTTTAAGGAGGGAAAAAGTGAGTCTTATATAGCAAAAAATATGGTAAATTTCCTTTAGCATCACTTGGCGGCAGAGATACCTGGGATATTTGCTGCCATAGGGTGACAAGTCCAGACCTCATTCTTTCCACAGTTAAGTTCTCCCATGAGATAACAAAATGAAATAATAATAATAATAATAATAATAATAATAATAATAATAATAATAATAATTATTTGTACACCGCCCTATAGGTAAAAAAGGTAAAGGACCCCTGGACGGTTAAGTCCAGTCAAAGGCGACTATGGGGTTGCGGCGCTCATCTTGCTTTCAGGCCGAGGGAGCCGGCATTTGTCCACAGACAGCTTTCCGGGTCATGTGGCCAACAGGACTAAACCGCTTCTGGCGCAACAGGACACCGTGACGAAAACCACAGCACACGGAAACGCTGTTTACCTTCCCGCCAAAGTGGTGCCTATTTATCTACTTGCACTTTGAGGTGCTATCGAACTGCTAGGTTGGCAGGAGCTGGGACAGAGCAACGGGAGCTCACCCTGTCGTGGGGATTCGAACTGCCGACCTTCTGATCAGCAAGTCCTAGGCTCAGTTGTTTAGACCACAGCGCCACCCCCGTCCCTACCACCCTATAACCACAGATCTCTGGGCAGTTACAACATAAAATAACAATATAGTAACACAAAGTACATAATTAAAAACAAAAGCAACCCAATAACTTTCCCTCCCCAACCCATTTTTAAATGGTGCATTTTAAAACGAATGACAGCTTGGGGGAACACAACTGTTCTCAGGGGAAAAAAAACCAACGCATGGGATTTGGTACTGGGTGCGAAATTCAGCCGCCCAAGAATTTCTGCATCCTTTTATCAAAGAACCAGTGTGGTGAGAGTATTGGGCCAGGGCCTGGGAGAGCCCAGGGTTCAAATCCCCACTCGGCCATGACTTCCACTAGGTTCATCACTGCCGCTCTCAGCCTGACCTACCTCACAGGGTTGTTGTTGAGAGTAAAACAAGGAGATCTTGAGCTCCTAGGAAGGAAGAAGCTGGGATATAAATGCAATGCATAAACGAAGGCAGCAAGTTTCTAGCCCTCAGGCTTGTAAAGATTTGGTTCAGAGAGGTGCTGCCTGGTGAAATCCCAGAAACGCAGAAATTAAGAAGTCTCTCAGGGGACGGGGCTCCTGTGCTTTCCGGAGGTCCTTAGGGAGACGGATCAGGGAGACGGACACCTGCTTTGCCAGAGACAAGACTGGGCTAGAGTAGCCTAATCTGCTGAAAGGGAACTTCTGATCTTCCTCCCCCCGCTGCAAGGGGGCAAAACCAGAACAGACTATGCAAACAGGAATGATTTATACAGGCTGCAGACCTCAGCGTTTTGGGGGGACCTAGCCTTTTGTTTACCACTTCGCATCTTTTCTGTATTTTTAGCACCGGGTGCACGTGGTCCGGTTTATCGGGACAATTCATGGAGTGGAATGTGGCAGAAAAAGTGGAACAGAGTTGTCGGCGGGAGGGCAAGAGGTAGGCCCTTAGTTAGTGGCTGGCGGCAGGTGGGTTTTGACAGGGCTGTTGCTGTGCTCCCCCCCCCCTGGCGGTATTAACACAGAGGCAGTGTGGTGCAGCGGTTAGAGTGTGGGGCCAAGACTTGGGGACCAGGCTTCGAATCCCCACTTGGCCTAATAATAATAATAATAATAATAATAATAATAATAATAATAATTTATTATTTATACCCCACCCATCTGGCTGAGTTTCCCCAGCCACTCTGGACAGCTCCCAATCAAATGTTAAAAACAGTACAGCATTAAATATTAAAAACTTCCCTAAACAGGACTGCCTTCAGATGTCTTTTAAAGATAGGATAGCTGCTTATTTCCTTCACATCTGAAGGGAGGGCGTTCCACAGGGCGGGTGCCACCACCGAGAAGGCCCTCTGCCTGGTTCCCTGTACCCTCACTTCTCGCAATGAGGGAACCACCATGGAGAACCCTGGGTGGTGGCCTTGGGTTCCTGCCACTCAGCCACACCTCCCTGGCAGGGTTGTTGTGTTATTAAACAAGGAGTGTGCGGGGCGGGAGGGGAACCGTGAGCTTCCTGGAGAAAAGGGTGCTATTAATAATAATAATAAATTTTATTTATACCCTGTCCTTCCCGGCCAGAGGTGGGCTCAGGGCAGTTAACACCAATTAAATCACAGTAAAAACATAATGGGGGGGGACCAAATAAAAATACAGGTTAAAATGCCATTTAAAATGCAGCCTCATTTTAAAAGTAGCCAATAGATCAAGAGGGACGCGGGTGGCGCTGTGGGTAAAACCTCAGTGCCTAGGACTTGCCGGTCGCATGGTCGGCGGTTCGAATCCCCGCAGCGGGGTGCGCTCCCGTCGTTCGGTCCCAGCGCCTGCCAACCTAGCAGTTCGAAAGCACCCCCGGGTGCAAGTAGATAAATAGGGACCACTTACCAGCGGGAAGGTAAACGGTGTTTCCGTGTGCTGCGCTGGCTCGCCAGATGCAGCTTGTCACGCTGGCCACGTGACCCAGAAGTGTCTGCGGACAGCGCTGGCTCCCGGCCTATAGAGTGAGATGAGCGCACAACCCTAGAGTCTGGCAAGACTGGCCCGTACGGGCAGGGGTACCTTTACCTTTACCTTTAATAGATCAAGACCGTAAGGGGAGGGAAACATAAGGGTCAGACTTATGAGTCCAAACCAAAGGCCTGGTGGAACAGCTCTGTCTTGCAGACCCTGCAGAAAGATGTCAATTCCCGCAGGGCCCTAGTCTCTTGTGACAGAGCATTCCACCAAGTTGGGGCCAGTACTGAAAAGGCCCTGGCCCTAGTTGAGGCCAGCCTAACCACCTTGCAACTTGGGACCTTCAAAATGTTGTCATCTGTGGACCATTTGCGGAGGCTATGACATTTTTGCTATGGCATAAATTTCCCTAAGCCACAGAAGGCTCCTCCCAGGATAGCTAGCTAGAGCCTGGCGCTGATAACGCCGAGGTTGCAGGTTCGATCCCCATATGAGACAGCTTCATATTCCTGCATTGCAGGGGGTTGGACTAGATGATCCTTGGGTTCCTTCCCAACTCTGCAATTCTGTGATTCTTTTAAGGAATCCCAAGTCTCTTTTCCTTGTTTTTGCTGGAAACTGCTAACTCACAGATAGTACTTTCCGACATTAAGAGCTGCTCAACTGTGGAACAGGCTGCCTTGGAAGGCAGTGGGCTCTCCTCCATCTCTCGCCCTGATCTGGCCACAGTGATCCACGCGACGGTCACCTTGATTATCAGGCTTGATTATTGTAACTTGCTCTACGCGGGGCTGCCCTTGAAGCCGACCCAGAAACTCCAGCGGGTGCAGATTGCCGCAGCAAGACTCCTTACGGGGTCCTTGTCGCGGGATCATATTCATCCAGTTCTATACCAGCTGCACTGGCTCCCGATGGAGTACAGGGTCAGGTTTAAGGTGCTGGTTTTGACCTTTAAGGCCCTATGTGGCCTAGGACCCATGTACCTACTGGTATGCCCCGCGGAGGACCTTAAGGTCCACAAATGACAACATTTTGGAGGTCCCAGGTCGCAAGGTGGTTAGATTGGTCTCAACTAGGGCCAGGGCCTTTTCAGTACTGGCCCCGACTTGGTGGAATGCTCTGTCACAAGAGACCAGGGCCCTGCGGGACTTGACATCTTTCCGCAGGGCCTGCAAGACAGAGCTGTTCCGCCTGGCCTTTGGTTTGGACTCAGTCTGACCCTTATGTTTCCCTCCCCTTACGGTCTTGATTTATCGGCTACTTTTA
Organism: Podarcis muralis; assembly: GCF_964188315.1. NCBI lineage: Eukaryota > Metazoa > Chordata > Lepidosauria > Squamata > Lacertidae > Podarcis > Podarcis muralis. The sequence continues at coordinate 88,655,241 of NC_135661.1, forward strand.
AAATGAGGCTGCATTTTAAATTGTTTTTCCCCCCCTTTTTCTTTTCCCCCTGTTATGTTTTTACTGTGATTTTATTGGTGTTATCCACCCTGAGCCTGGCTCTGGCTGGGGAGGGCGGGGTATAAATAAAATTTATTATGGTGATGATTATGATTATTTGAGATTCTTCAACAGAACTGGGCTGGCCACCTCTTTAGCTGTGATTCCTGCATCGTTGCAGGGGGTCGGACTAGATGACCCTTGGGGTTCCCTTCCAACTTGACAGGTCTGTGATTCTATACTCTTCTGAGGGCGCATCTGCCTTCCCCACCCAGGTGGCCAAAAGCTTCATCCGCTGCCAGGAATCAAAGCAGCGCTCGTCTGTTTCGCCCAGGCAAGCAGCCAAACCCTCCCCAAACCTTGCCCCTCGGCTCAGCGGTTCTGGGAAGGAGAGACCATCTGCAGAGAGAGGCTGTGCCTGCAGCACCACACCTCTGTCTCGTCAGTAGAAATCTCGAAAGTGGATGGGGAGCCATGCTGTCTGACTCAGGGAGATTAGAGCAGGAAACAACATCCTAAAGATGCAGCCTAAAACTTCGGACGCTAAACAGAGGGGGGTGTCCAAGACCCAAGTATGTCACAGCAAGCTCACAAAGGTAGATGGGCCACAAGGCACCATTTCGGGTGTGTTTGTGAGGGTGTCGGAAGCTCCCCAGCTGGGGCGCATCTTTTGCCTCCTGCAAAAAATGCACAGACATCTAAAATGTGAGAGCAAAGACTAAGTAAGTAAAGGTAAAGGGACCCCTGACCATTAGGTCCAGTCGTGGCCGACTCTGGGGTTGCGGCGCTCATCTCGCTTTACTGGCCGAGGGAGCCGGTATACAGCTTCCTGGTCATGTGGCCAGCATGACTAAGCCGCTTCTGGCGAACTAGAGCAGTGCACAGAAACACTGTTTGGCCCTCACGTATCTCTAAAGAGACCAGCTGCCAGATCAGGCCAAGGGGTGCCCATCGAGTCCAGCGCTCTGTTTTCACAGTGGCCAACTGCCCCCAAGAATGAAGGAGTCCAGATAGACTGCTCCTGGACGCTCCATAAAAGCCCAGCTTCTGGATTCATAATGATCATTTTAACTATTTATACCCTGCACATCTGGCTGGGTTTCCCAGCTTCCAGCACCTATAAAAGGTAAAGGGACCCCTGACCATTAGGTCCAGTCGTGGCCGACTCTGGGGTTGCGGCGCTCATCTCGCTTTACTGGCCGAGGGAGCCGGTGTACAGCTTCCGGGTCATGTGGCCAGCATGACTAAGCCGCTTCTGGCGAACCAGAGCAGCGCACGGAAACACCGTTTACCTTCCCGCCGGAACGGTACCTATTTATCTACTTGCATTTTGATGTGCTTTCGAACTGCTAGGTTGGCAGGAGCAGGGACCGAGCAATGGGAGCTCACCCCGTCGCGGGGATTCGAACTGCCGACCTTCTGATCGGCAAGTCCTAGGCTCTGTGGTTTAACCCACAGCATCACCCGCGTCCCTTAAAGACTAAGTAGGGGCTATCAAATCCTTATTAAGATAAGACAAGCCGCTGGATCAAACTGATATTTCCAATCTAGTCCAGCATTCTGTTCTCACAGTCGCTAACTATCCAGGGGGAAAGATTATGGAAGATTATTGCGATATACGATCACAACGGCGAGACTGTTATACGCACAAAGATGGAAGGGCTTCTTATTACCTATTATGGAAGAATGGATATTGAAATGAATGGATTTGGCTAGGACCGCACAACTGACGTGCTAAACTAGAGGAAAATCACTGTTGACGTTTATCAACGATTGGAAACCCCTTATGGGCTTTCTGCGCAAAAAGGAAAATCAACTTGTGATATCTGGGTCTGAAGACTGACAAAAAAAGGTTGGAAAGCAAAAGAGCTGGCTGGAGTAAGAATTTTGCACAAGTTTTTGAAGTGGAGAGACGGAGAAATGGAAGTCATTTTTCTTCTTCTTTGTTTACTTTCGGTTTTTTATGTCTAAACATGAGGCCAGGCATGCTCCGCTTTGGGGCTGCTGTTTTCGACATCAAGCACCACACCTGGAAAACGTCCCCCTCAAGGAGGCCCTCAAAAACAGAACTGGGCAGGTTCATGGGAGGCAGTTCTCAAGGAACTGCTTGCAAGGTAGTTTAGGTCTTCAAAGAGCAACGCTGTTTGGGATTGAGTCGGGCAGCCAGGTTCTCAACTGGTGAAACAGGCAACCATTTTTGCGTGCATCATCTGAAGCCCCACAGATATATTCTGAACCAGTGGAAACTTCTGGGCTGTTTCCTTTTCCCTTTTCTGAAAGTACAGTGGTACCTCGGGTTACATACGCTTCAGGTTACATACGCTTCAGGTTACAGACTCCGCTAACCCAGAAATAGTGCTTCAGGTTAAGAACTTTGCTTCAGGATGAGAACAGAAATCGTGCTGCGGCAGCGCGGCAGCAGCAGGAGGCCCCATTAGCTAAAGTGGTGCTTCAGGTTAAGAACAGTTTCAGGTTAAGTACGGACCTCTGGAACGAATTAAGTTCCAGGGACGCGGAGGGCGCTGTGGGTAAAAGCCTCAGCGCCTAGGGCTTGCTGATCGAAAGGTCGGTGGTTCGAATCCCCGCGGCGGGGTGCGCTCCCGTTGCTCAGTCCCAGCGCCTGCCAACCTAGCAGTTCGAAAGCACCCCCGGGTGCAAGTAGATAAATAGGGACTGCTTACTGGCGGGAAGGTAAACGGTGTTTCTGTGTGCTGCGCTGGCTTGCCAGATGCAGCTTCGTCACGCTGGCCACGTGACCCGGAAGTGTCTCCAGACAGCGCTGGCCCCCGGCCTCTTAAGTGAGATGGGCGCACAACCCTAGAGTCTGTCAAGACTGGCCCGTACGGGCAGGGGTACCTTTACCTTTTACCACTGTATTTCTGTTGAATTTTATCCCTATGACCTAAGCAACAAAATACACAAACGTATAAAACAACTAGACCGATCCAAGCCAAAGGCTGGCATGGGATGTTACATTCACCGGAAGAAATGATAAAGCAGGTTATCCGGATATTTGCGATGAGATAACAGGCAGGTAAAAGTGGAAAGAGAGCCGTTGTAAAAAGCGAGAGAGCAGGAGGTTTGGCACAGCACCTGACCCCAAAGAGTACCCATAATAAAAACCTCTATATTACATCAAGAAAAAAAACTCAGCCAATTAGATGTCACTTATGCCAAACTTGTGGAGGAGACAAATGTACAGTGGTACCTCGGGTTAAGTACTTAATTTGTTCTGGAGGTCCGTTCTTAACCTGAAACTTTTCTTAACCCGAAGCACCACTTTAGCTAATGGGGCCTCCTGCTGCTGCCGGAGCCCAATTTCTGTTCTCATCCTGAAGCAAAGTTCTTAACCTGAAGCACTATTTCTGGGTTAGCGGAGTCTGTGACCTGAAGCGTATGTAACCTGAAGCGTATGTAACCTGAGGTACCACTGTACTTCTTTAATGTATTCAGTAAAATTCTGGGCTGTTTTCAAGGGCTCGCCCTGACTTTTCCCTGCAAGTGCTTGGGACGCGTGCAGAGTGCAGAAGACCCGAGATTCTGCATTTGCAGGGCTGGATGCTGGTTTCCGGGAAACTGGGGTGGGGGAACAGACTGGGACGTGGCCCCCGCCCCAAGGCATTTATCCCCAGCTTAGCTCTGCAGAAGTGTTAGTTCTCCAATTAATTAATAAGAAGGGCTCCTGAAAAATTAATGCTGACCTTTCTGAGGTCTTAATCCCTCTCCCTGCAGCTGAAGGTCATGGAGACCCCCTTCCTCCCTAACACAATTCCCTGGCACTCTCCTGCCAAGCTCTAAAGGGCAGGGAACAAAGGAGACACAGGCTGGTGCTGGAACGGCAGGGCTCCCGCCAGTCCCAAACAGGATACGGCCACATGCCACCTTCCTCAAATTAAAAACCCAGGTTCAGTGCAGAATATATGAGGAGGGTGGAGGGAAACCCTTTAGCCTTCCAGACCGCCTCCCTCTCAGCCAAGCCTACTTGCAAGAACCCCGCAGCTGTCTCAGATATGCCAGTTCACTTCAGCGCGGTCCAATTAACTAACCTGCTTCAAGGACACCGTGGCAGAAGATTGGGCCTGGAAAATCCGGAAAGAAATGCGGAACGTGGAAAGGTATAAAAAAAACAACTGAAGCAAATGTGCAAATCTCGGGCGCTCTCGATAGAGGAGGCTGTGCCTTTCCTTGCTGCGGTTTACCAGAGTTTTAGCACCATTCATGGGCCGTGTCTAAACGGAAAGCATAAACAGTTCTGAAACTCATTCATTTGTCTTGGTCTTCCCCTTGGCACCTTGCAAGACAGGCTGCCGGGAGAGAATTAATTCATGGGAGAAATAAGTTCTTGGCTTGGGGAGAGAAAGGAAGAGAAGTTCTAAGCCAGCCTAGACCAACCGGAATTAAGATTGCCGGAAGAAATATCAACAACCTCAGATATGCAGATGACACAACCTTGATGGCAGAAAGTGAGGAGGAATTAAAGAACCTTTTAATGAGGGTGAAAGAGGAGAGTGCAAAATATGGTCTGAAGCTCAACATCAAAAAAACGAAGATCATGGCCACTGGGCCCATCACCTCCTGGCAAACAGAAGGGGAAGAAATGGAGGCAGTGAGAGATTTTACATTCTTGGGCTCCATGATCACTGCAGATGGTGACAGCAGCCACGAAATTAAAAGACGCCTGCTTCTTGGGAGGAAAGCAATGACAAACCTAGACAGCATCTTAAGAAGTAGAGACATCACCTTGCCAACAAAGGTCCGTATAGTAAAAACTATGGTTTTCCCAGTCTTGATGTATGGAAGTGAGAGCTGGACCATAAAGAAGGCTGATCGCCAAAGAATTGATGCTTTTGAATTATGGTGCTGGAGGAGACTCTTGAGAGTCCCATGGACTGCAAGAAGATCAAACCTCTCCATTCTGAAGGAAATCAGCCTTGAGTGCTCACTGGAAGGACAGATCCTGAAGCTGAGGCTCCAAGACTTTGGCCACCTCAGGAGAAGAGAAGACTCCCTGGAAAAGACCCTGATGTTGGGAAAGATGGAGGGCCCAAGGAGAAGGGGATGACAGAGGACAAGATGGTGGGACAGTGTTCTCGAAGCTACCAGCATGAGTTTGACCAAATTGCGGGAGGCAGTGGAAGACAGGAGGGCCTGGCATGCTCTGGTCCAGGGGGTCACAAAGAGGCGGACACGATGAAACGACTAAACAACAACAAAGGCCAACCGGGCGCCCTCTGGCTGTTTCGGACTACAACTCCCATCAGGTTGGCAAGAGGTGATGCAGCAAGCTGGCTCTCTCCGGTTCTCTGCCACCTGTTGACGTGATGAAGAGAAGATTATGGCTGCATTGCAGCCACACCGGCAACTATTGGAAAAGTAGGGGACTGATCGTGAACATTTGATTCCTAGAATTACGGCTGTAGGGCAGTATCAGGAGCGACTGAAATGGCCACGGTGGAGAACTTTCTTCAGCCCACCAGAACTCTTCTTCAGGCTGGGTGTTAAGGAAAAATAAACACTGCGAGAGTAGAGAGGAGAAGGTGTAGCTCATGTGCATTGCAAAAAAATCTCTTTTGCCTGCACTTTTTATGATGGAACGGAGATTTAATGAGGCCACACAGTGCTGGGCGTAACATAGATCTCAGGTTGCAACAAAAGGCTATTGAAGCAGCCACCGCGTCCCTCTTTGGAAAAACACAAAAGCAGGCGGTCACGTGGACGTCTGCATCCTAAGTTCACCCTAAGAGTGGAACCTATGGGGCGTGTTGAATTGTTCAATTTTCACATTCCCAGAACGAAGGGTGGTAAAAAGTTGTAATGTGGTTTGGGAATTCAAAATATATTTTGGCTAAACTGATATAATTTAGTTTTGCTTGGTAGGTAAAATGTGTGTAGAATTGCATATAAGTCGTGATTGCCAAACAGCTGCAGTTATATCATCATCATCATTATTTAGCATAACTGGCATTTTTCAGAAGCTAAAATTAAAATTCTTTGGTTTCCCGAATGCAGTCCATACGCTTCTTCATCAGACGCAGACTTGCCAAGCTAAATGTTGTCCAGTCACAAAAATAACAGCAGATTTGGTTTCCTCGCACCCAAAAGCCTATCTTTGAGACCCTGCAAAGAGATTTGCAGAAATTAAAGTCTGGCACGCCCTGTGGCAGGAGTTCAGGAGGACAGAACACTGTTTTCGTGGCTCTGCTGTTATTTAAGGCCAGCCGTGTGGTCGGGCTGATGGGAATTGTAGTCCAAAACAGCTGGAGCTGTGCTCAGGTTGGTGGCAGCTGTTCGGAGCACTGGTTGCCCTCGTTTTTCTGAAACATGCGGAGGTGTGAGATGGGGAGCACGCATCACAACTCTGAATAATGAGACGTGATTGCAAGAAGAAATGTAGGAGTAAAACACACAGGGTGAAGCGGTTCGCCAGACTTGGGGCAGGCAGCATAGGATCAAGGTCAGTGAGTTTCAGAACATCCTAAGAGCCATGCTGGATCAGGCCCCGATCAGTCTTTAACATCAGCAGTAACATCTTGACCATGGGAGAGTTTCAGCCCTGTTCTTGAGTTTGTTCAAAGCCTAAAACAGCTTTATCTTGTATTCCTTTCTTTGAATTTGTGCCATTTGGGTTTTTTAACCTTTTTGTAAAAGCAGCACTAGAATTTTCACAGTTGAGTCTTCAACCCCTTATTATTGTGCTTTCCCTTCTTCAAGTTTGGCTTTGTTTAAAACTTGCTATTTAGGTTTGAGAGTCCCATGGACTGCAAGAAGATCAAACCTCTCGATTCTGAAGGAAACCAGCCCTGAGTGCTCACTGGAAGGACAGATCCTGAAGCTGAGGCTCCAAGACTTTGGCCACCTCATGAGAAGAGAAGACTCCCTGGAAAAGACCCTGATCCTGGGAAAGATGGAGGGCACAAGGAGAAGGGGAGGACAGAGGACGAGATGGTGGGACAGTGTTCTCGAAGCTACCAGCATGAGTTTGACCAAACTGCGGGAGGCAGTGGAAGACAGGCGTGCCAGGCGTGCTCTGGTCCAGGGGGTCACGAAGAGGCGGACATGACTAAATGACTAAACAATAACAACAACAACCCTTGTTTGAATTTTGGTCATTTAAAGTTTATGATTTTTCTATTTCCTTCTGAGGAAACTGAATAGTTCAGTGAAACGAGGTTTGTAGCCGGCATCCCATTAAGGCTTTGTTCTATTTTAGGTTTTCCCTACTACAAGCAGGGCATAAAGGCAGCAGGCCTCTCTTTTTAGCGTTTGACGGTGCAGAGTTAACCTGCGGAACTCCCTCCCACAAGCGGCTGCCACCAACTTGCTTGGCTTTCAGAGAGGGCTGGGCAAATCCACAGAGGAGGACAGGGCTATCGGTGGCTCGACAATATCCTCCTTAAAGTGTGGTGCATAAAATATTTAAAAATCCAGGGTTGGAGCTTTCTTCCAGCTTTGAAGCAACGTCCAAAGCCGTATCTGGCAAACTCTCATTGACAAATTTAACGTTCTGTTATGCGAAGGTGCTGGAGACGGGGGTCCTATTCTCCTCAGTTAGCCTTAGAACAGCCTTTATAAATGTAACAACCTCCCCAATTTTTAAGTTTTGTTTAGTAACGGGGGCTGAAAAGCAAGTCTTGGACGAACGACTGGACCAGGGGTCAGCAAACCTTTTCAGCAGGGGGCCAGTCCACTGTCCTTTAGACATTGTGGGAGGCTGGACTATATTTAGAAGATGATGATGAAGAAGAAGAAAAAGTAGAGTTTGGATTTGATATCCCGCTTTATCACTACTCTAAGGAGTGAGAGGTGAACCATAAAGAAGGCTGATCGCCGAAGAATGGATGCTTTTGAATTCTGGTGCTGGAGGAGACTCTTGAGAGTCCCATGGACTGCAAGAAGATCAAACCTCTCCATTCTGAAGGAAATCAGCCCTGAGTGCTCACTGGAAGGACAGATCCTGAAGCTGAGGCTCCAAGACTTTGGCCACCTCCTGAGAAGAGAAGACTCCCTGGAAAAGACCCTGATGTTGGCAAAGATGGAGGGCGCAAGGAGAAAGGGACGACAGAGGACGAGATGGTGGGACAGTGTTCTTGAAGCGACCAGCATGATTTTGGCCAAACTGCAGGAGGCAGTGGAAGACAGGAGTGCCTGGTGTGCTCTGCTCCATGGGGTCATGAAAAGTCGGACACGACTAAACGACTAAACAACAACAAAGGAGACTCAAAGCGGCTCACATTCTCCTTTCCCTTCCTCCCCCACAACAAACACTCTGAGAGGTGAGTGAGGCTGAGAGACTTCAGAGAAGTGTGACTAGCCGAAGGTCACCCAGCAGCTGCATGTGGAGGAGCAGGGAATCGAACCTGGTTCACCAGATTATGAGTCTACCGCTCTTAACCACTACTGGCTAAGAACAAATTCCTATGCCCCACAAAGAACCCAGAGGTGCATTTGAAATCAAAGGACACATTCTACTCATGTAAAAACATGCTGATTCCTGGACTGTCCGTGGGCCAGATTTAGAAGGCGATTGGGCCGGATCCGGCCCCCAGGCCTTAGTTTGCCTACCCATGGACTGGTCTTTCAGTTGACTCACTAGAGGGGAGCATTTCAAGGAAGGAGATGGTGGCTGAGCTCTTGCGTCAGCCTTCGAACTTCACCCCCTCCCCTTCCCAGCTACACACACCCCATGGAAACCTTCGGGGTCTGCATTTGCATTTCCTCCTGATAGCTCGCTTAGGGGCCTTCGCTGCCTCATCCGGGTAGAGCCTGCCCTACAAAATCCAGGCCTTTGCCTGTCTTGATCTACATCCTATACCCCAGGGGTCAGCAAGCTTTTTCAGCCGTGGGCCAGTCTACCGACCCTCAGACCATGTGGCGGGCCGGACTATATTTTGAAAAATATATATAAACAAATTCCTATGCCCCACAAATAACCCAGAGATGCATTTTAAATAAAAGGACACATTCTACTCATGTAAAAACATGCTGATTCCTGGACTGTTCAAGGGCCGGATTTAGAAGACGATTGGGCTGCATCCAGCCCACGGTCCTTAGAGTGCCTACCCCTGTTATACCCTTTTAAAAAATGCTAGCTCTTTTGGGGGGTTTTTAATTGGGTTGTTGGTTTTGTTTTGATTTTATATATTTGATGTGAACTGCCCTGAGACCTTTGGGTATAGGGCGGCATAGAAAATAAATCAATAAATCAATAAATAATAGTAACAGCAACAACAACAACAACAGGGATGCGGGTGGTGCTGTGGGTTAAACCACAGAGCCTAGGACTTGCCGATCAGAAGGTTTGAATCCCCGCGACGGGGTGAGCTCCCGTTGTTCGGTCCCAGCTCCTGCCAACCTAGCAGTTCAAAAGCACGTCAAAGTGCAAGTAGATAAATAGGTACCGCTCCGGCGGGAAGGTAAACGGTGTTTCCGTGCGCTGCTCTGGTTCGCCAGAGGCGGCTTAGTCCTGCTGGCCACATGACCCGGAAGCTGTACGCCGGCTCCCTTGACCGATAAAGCGAGATGAGCGCCGCAACCCCAGAGTCGGCCACGACTGGACCTAATGGTCAGGGGTCCCTTTACCTTTAACAACAACAACAATAATGGCCTGATTCTGCATGAGGCATCTTCCTTATCTTCCTAAAACGTCCCTCGGGAGACACCAAAGTTCAGGCATGGTCTGTACAAAGCAGGCCTTGACTCCGTAACCTATTTCTGATGAGGTGAATGGCATGCGCGGGGGGCTCTGGGAAGGCAGCCAGCCCGGTTCCGCAAACCCAGAACGGAGGAGCAGGGTACGAGAGAGAGGTACTAGGTGCAATTCTCGGGGAGGAGTCGGAGTGAGGCTCCACAGGCCCCTGGAGCCGTCTGGGCTGCTTCTCTGTGGGAGCATCGGTATCTATGGAAATCAAGCACTTTGCATGGCCACCGGATTTATAAACTTGCGCTTTGCATCTTTAACAGCCTTCCCAAAGCCCCTGGAAACCGCAGGAGGGCTGAGAGGTCCTGCTTGAGGCCGCTGTGAGAGCAGGACACTGGGCTCGCTGAGCCCCCTTCGGACGGATCCAGGAACGGGGGCGCCTCCTCAGTCCTTGTGAGCATGACTCCTCTTCGACCCCCAAACCAATGCTCCTTATGCCCGCGATGTGGGAGAGTCAGGAGAGCGAAATGAAGCAGAAAACAAGGAGCGCATATCACACCAGCCGGCATGCGCGGACGGTGTTAATAATTGGCCTGGTGGTGCCAGGAGGGGCATGCGCTCATTCCATGCGCTCATGCGCAGCAGCCCAAGTGAAAGGAAGAAGAACATCATTACTGAGTAACCGGGCAGGACGAGTCAACGTGGTCCAAAAATGCCCAGGGAAAAGTTGTTGCTGTGCTGCCTTCTTCCCAGCCCTAATTGAGTGCCACAAACCTGGGTGGGTTTTGGGGTTGGTTTGTTGTTTTTTAAACAAACTCTTCTTGAGTTTCTCAGAGCGTTCAGTTTTGTACCAGAATTCACAAGTTACGTGCTGGGTTTGATTTTGTTCACTTACCTGCCGCCTCTGCACGGTGATCTGAGCCCAAAGTGCTTTGCAACGAAAACCCAATTACGATCATCCACTTACTGCTGCTGCTTTGAAAATAACGTAATGATTCCACCTGAAACACTCTTTATTCCAGCTTTTGGCACCTGAGGTGCATATTCTTAGGGCCCACTAAAGGGACACGGGTGGCGCTGCGGGTTAAACCACAGAGCCTAGGACTTGTTCTCATTCTGAAGCAAAGTTCTTAACCCAAGGTATTGTTTCTGGGTTAGCGGAGTCTGTAACCTGAAGCGTATGTAACCTGAAGCGTATGTAACCCGAGGTACCCCTGTATAAACACTGACAACTGGGAAACATTGGCCTGTGTGGTGCCAGTGTGGTGTAGTGGTTAAGAGCGGTAGTCTCGTAATCTGGGTAACCGGGTTCGCGTCTCCGCTCCTCTACATGCAGCTGCTGGGTGACCTTGGGCCAGTCACACTTCTCTGAAGTCTCTCAGCCCCACTCACCTCACAGAGTGTTTGTTGTGGGGGAGGAAGGGAAAGGAGATTGTTAGCCGCATTGAGACTCCTGAAGGGGAGTGAAAGGCGGAATATCAAATCCAAACTCTTCTTCTTCTTCTGTGAGCGCTCCAGTTGGAGAACAGCCTTTCCCAAAGGTGTCCTGGGCTTTGAACATACTCGAACTCAGGACGCAAGGGAGAAACGTGCTAAGAGGAAGGCACGCTTGGCAAATCCACACCGTGATCAAATCCCTCCCAGGAACCAATGTCTCCACCGTGGAAGGATGTGTGGATTCAGAACTGGCCTCCAGTGTCACTTACGGACTCATTGTTAAAACCATGTTATGGAAGACAATCATACTCAGCTACGAGGGATCTCCGAAGAAGAAGAAGAAGAAACATGAGGAAGGCTGGGGGGGGGGGGGGTGTTGCAGAAAACTCTGTGGGGCTAGGGGGAGGACATGAAACGAGGGAACGGGAGCTGTGCCCCTCCCTCTCCCCAAGGACATTGGTTTCTCTCCCCATTACCGGCCAAAATATAATTAAGCCAGTCTGGACCTCGCTGGCCACCTGCTTCCAAACTGATGAGTCGGCTGCAGTATGCTCCCTGCCTCCCTGGAAGGAAGGAAAGAAAGAAAGTTGCTAGCTGCCTGGTCCCAAAAAGGTTCAGCCCTGGCATAAAGATCCAGCACTCAGTGACTCTTGGCTCACTTGAAGAAAAAAACGCCACAAGAAACACAGCCCCTACTAGCTAATAAATCACAACCCCAAACCTGTACCATAGCCATGAAGGGGTGTAACAAGACTGCTCCTTTGTCAGGAAAGGGGGGGGGGATTAAGAACAAAATAGAATCAGATCCAGACACTTCAGAACTTTGCATACATTTTCACCCCTGTAACAAGGTGTTGTTGTTTAGTCCAGTGTTTCCCAACCTTGTGCCTCCAGCTGTTTTTGAACTACAACTCCCATCATCCCTGACTAGCAAGACCAGTGGCAAACTTTAGTCGTTGAGTCGACCCCCTGGACCAGAGCACGCCAGGCACTCCTGTCTTCCACTGCCTCCCGCAGTTTGGTCAAACTCATGCTGGTAGCTTCGCGAACACTGTCCCACCATCTCGTCCTCTGTCGTCCCCTTCTCCTTGTGCCCTCCATCTTTCCCAACATCAGGGTCTTTTCCAGGGAGTCTTCTCTTCTCATGAGGTGGCCAAAGTCTTGGAGCCTTAGCTTCAGGATCTGTCCTTCCAGTGAGCACTCAGGGCTGATTTCTTTCAGAATGGAGAGGTTGGATCTTCTTGCAGTCCATGGGACTCTCAAGAGTCTCCTCCAGCACCAGAATTCAAAAGCATCCATTCTTTGGCGATCAGCCTTCTTTCTGGTCCAGCTCTCACTTCCATACATCACTACTGGGAAAACCAGAGCTTGAACTATACGGTTGTTGGCAAGGTGATGTCTCTGCTTTTTAAGATGCTGTCTAGGTTTGTCATTGGTAACAAGGTAGTCACCTTGAAATTTTTTGTTGCTGTTGGTATCCGCCTGTCTCGAGAGACAATGGAGTGCGCCTCCAGGGGTGAAGTCAGACCGTTGAGTTGCGCAAGCCTGGGCAGTGTGATTGGAGGTCCTGGGCTGCCCAGATGACAAGACCCCCCCCCTCTCGGCAGGGCAAGACGTTTGACACCCGCTAGGCTGCAGGAGTTGTAGCTTGGCTCATGGGAACTGGACAGTGCCAGATTGGGGGAGATGGGGCTGAAAAGATAGGCCAGGGGTCAGCAAACGTTTTCAGCAGGGGGTCGGCCCACTGTCCCTCAGATCTTGGGGGGGGGGACAGACTAGATTTGGGGGGGGGGATGAACGAATTCCTGTGCCCCACAAATAACCCAGAGATGCATTTTAACTAAAAGGGCACATTCTACTCATGTAAAAACATGCTGATTCCCGGACTGTCCGCGGGCCGGATTGAGAAGGCGATTGGGCCGCATCCGGCCCCCGAACCTTAGTTTGCCTACCCATGCAATAGGTCTCGCAGCCCCTTCCCAACCAGGTCCTAACCTGCTGGTTATAGAGACTAAAAAAACTGCCTCTCCAGGGCTAGAAATGAGATCGCTCAGCCCTCTGCCCCGCCACACACAGGCGTGATCCGCAAAGAACCTGTGGCACCTTAGAGACAGATGAATGATAGGAGATGGCATCGTTTCCATCGCATGCGTGAAAAGTTCCCCTTGGTTGCCACCTCTATATCTGTGTGGGTGTGAAAGGAGGGACAAATGTGGCGGTTCTCTGTACAGACATATAGATGCCCCTTGGGGTCCCTTCTAATTCTAAAATTCTATGACACACACACACACACACACACACACACACACACACACACCTGATTAAGCAGAGTGAACACTGTGAAGGGAATTCTGATAGACTTTTGTAAAATAGAACTCCCAACGAAATAGACTGTTGGAAGATTCAGGGCTCCTTCTTAGAACTGTGGAACCGTGGAGTTGGAAGGGACCCCATGGGTCATCTAGTCCAACCCCCTTTCAACGCAAGTATGTTTCACGCAGCGCATTAAGCGAACTATGGGCACGTTGAGAGGGCTTCAGTTCGCGGCCAGAACAGTGCCGCCCTCTCCCCAAACACCCCGTCCTCCCTCAAAGACCGTGGATGTGGATTTGCTCTGCCTGATCCCTACATGTTAATGCAGTGATCCAATACTAGCAGGAGTGGAATTGCCCCAACCACTGCACTTGGGGACTGAAGCTCGGAGGAACCTGAAAGCAGCTCCCAGACCACCTCCCCAAAACCCCAGCTCTTTAAATGGCGGAAAAGAAGATCACTGCACCATCTCAGTGCCAAAAAGCAGAACATGCCCCAGCAGTGCTTTTAAATCCATGGCCCCAGGGCATCGGTTCTCTCTCCCCACTTCCAGAATCTGGGAAATGTTTAAATGCTATAGAACAAACGCCAGAAAACAGGAAGCTTCGGCCACCACAGTTCGGGGTTACCACCATAAACACACCACCCAGTTGTGTTAATACTGCCATAAAATTTAGGGAACAAGCTGTACAGTGGTACCTCGAGTTAAGTACTTAATTCGTTCCGGAGGTCCGTTCTTAACCTGAAACTGTTCTTAACCTGAAGCACCACTTTGGCTAATGGGGCCTCCCGCTGCTGCAGCGCCGCCAGAGCACGATTTCTGTTCTCATCCTGAAGCAAAATTCTTAACCTGAGGCACTATTTCTGAGTCTGTAACCTGAAGTGTATGTAACCTGAAGTGTATGTAACCCGAGGTACCACTGTACTACCAAAATGATTAAGGTTTTAAATGATTATTTTAGGTTATATTTTAGTGATCAAGATTATATATATATATATATATATATATATATATATATATATATATACACACACACACACACACACACACACACACACACACACACACACATACATAACTGCCGCTATATCTAAATTGTCTCTGTTGTACCCAATTGCAATTCAATTATGATTTTCCTGATATTGTAAGTGACCCGGAACTGGTCTGTGATCGTAATAATAAAATTCATTCATTCACACACCACCCAGAATAACACAGAGTTAACCAGGGCTAAAGAACCCCTGACCGATGGCCAACTGTCATTGGAGGGGGACCCCCAGCGGTCATCCAATCCAACCCCCTGCCATGCAGGTATCTTTCATGCAGCTCATTAAATGAACTATGGAACTCCCTCCCACATGAGGCAGGGACATCCCCCAATTTGGATGGCTTTAAAGGAGGGACTCCTGATGTTCTGGTGAGTCTTCAAGGCGCCGCAAGACTCTCTGTTGTTTTTTTTGCTTTGACAGAGGAATACAGCTACCCCTCTGGAAATTGCATGCTCTGAGAGAGGCAGGAGGTGACACACAGGCTGCATGGCTTGTGTGTCACAAAGAAGGATGGCTTGACTGCTTCCTGGGTTCTCTCCTACCTTCACCCCTGTTCTGTCAACGCTCTGCTACTCCCCCCCCCCCCACGACTCCCAGTAACAGCCTGTGCTCAGACCCCCAATTTGATTATCCCGCCACTGGCCTATTTATATCCCAGAAACGCACTCTCTGCCTCTGACGCGGCCACAAACCAGCTGTCATGTGCGCACACTTGGTTTACAGGAACCCAAAACTTTCCACCAGGCTCTGGAGTTGGTGGGAATTCTTGCCCAAAGCAGCTTTTGCCCTCCCCACCGTGGCAAGCGAAAGGAAGTCATAGAATCTTAGAACTGAAAGGGATCCTCAGAGGCCATCTATTCCAACCCCAACTAAATACCATATTTTTCGCTCCATAAGACGCACCTGACCATAAGGCGCACCTAGTTTTTAGAGGAGGAAAACAAGAAAAGAAATATTCTGAATGAAACAGTGAATGTATGATTTTTGTGGTTCATGCTGTGGCCACAGACGTGATTTGACGGTGAGTTTGGGGTAGCCCAATGCAAAAATCCTGAGGATCCATGTGGATCCATGCTTTGTAACCAGGTTTTTGCACCATTGTAGCCCCAGGAAACAGCGGATGCGTGATTTTTTTGGTGCAGGCTGTAGCCATGGACATGCTATGTGATCTGATGGAGAATTTGGGGTGACCCAATGCAAAAATCCTGAGGATCCATGGGCTTTTACCTCCCCCCTCCCAGGCAGCCTCCTTTATCGCTAGGGTCCCTTATCTCCCTCCTGATCCCACCGATCAGCTGTTTCTTTTCAACACTCCCTTCCCTCTTGTTTGCCTTAGTGTCTTTTCCTTAGCTGGGGCAGTTTTTTGCTCCTCCTTTTCTTCTAATTTCTCTCCTCATTGCTTTAGTCTTCCTGTTTCCCCCCTTTGCAAGTTTGCTGTCCTTACCTCCCCCCTCCCAGGCAGCCTCCTTTATCTCTAGCGTCCCTTATCTCTCTCCCCGATCGGCTTTCAACACCCACTTCCCTCTTTCAAAAAAAATAATAATAATGATCTGCTTTTTCCCCCTGGGCAATTCAGCTCCAGGGACCACGCATTCGCCCCATAAGACGCACAAACATCTCCCCTTACTTTTTAGGAAGAAAAAAGTGTGTCTTATGGAGCGAAAAAACCGGTAATCCCTGGCAGATAGCTGTCCATCCTCTTGTTTAAAAACCTCCAAGGTAGGAGATTCCAACATCTTCTGAGGTAGTTGGAAGTGTCCCTGTTCTGGTAGCGCAGTGACTTGACACTGTCGGGACTCCAGAATTTAGAAGATCCCACCCCCCAAAAAAATGCTATTTAGCTTGGATTCCTACATTACAGGGGGTTGGGCCCTGGAGGTCCCTTCCAACTCAGAAACTCTATGATTCTATGAAGCCCTTGCTTGTTCAGAAAACAGAAGCACCATCGTCGCTGGATAGCTCAGTTGGTTAGAGCTTGGTGCTGGTGATGCCAAGGTTGCAGGTTCAATCTGCGACAGCTGCATATTCCTTCGTTGCAGGGGGCTGGTCTAGATGATGCCAGGGTCCCTTCCAAGCCTACGATTCACCCATCCGCTAAATGCAGACAAGTTTTTGAAATCCTTGCAGGGTCCCTGTTCCTATAGGAGCCTCTCCACCCCCATCGTTCTGCCTGGACCCTGAGGTTCAGCGCCGAGGGCCTTCTGGCAGTTCCCTCCCTGCGAGAAGCAAAGCTACAGGGAACCAGGCAGAGGGCCTTCTCGGTGGTGGCTCCCGCCCTGCGGAACGCCCTCCCACCAGATGTCAAAGAGATAAACAACTACCTGACGTTTAGAAGACATCTGAAGGCAGCCCTGTTCAGGGAAGTTTTTAATGTGTGACATTTTGATGTATTTTTAATCTTAGTTGGAAGCCGCCCAGAGTGGCTGGGGAAACCCAGCCAGATGGGCGGGGTACAAATAATAAATTCCTATTCCTATTCCTGTTCCTGTTCCTGTTCCTATAGAAGCTGCTCAGCAGGCAGAAGTTCAAAAGGTACAGAATGGGAAGAAATTTAAAGACTATCTACAGAAATATTGTAAAATTAATGAATCTTAGAATGATGTTGGATAGAAATTAAGTGGTTTCCAGCTGTAATGCTTTAAGAGAATATGAAAAAAGGGTTATAAATAGGTAAAAATCTAATGGTAAGGATTTGCTGAACCAACAATTTGAAGTGGAATACAAAAAAGGGAGGTATGAGGAGGTCCGGGAAACAAGCTAAAGGAAAATAAGCAATGGAAATTCTGTGTGTTTTTAACTATTTTTATTTTGTATTTCTGTTATTTTTTTTCATTTTTATTGTAATACTTTAAAAAATCTTAATAAATATCTTATAAAAAAACAAAACAAAAGGTACAGAATGAGCCGGGTTCTGTTGGGTTTCTGCCTAGCAAACGACTCTTAAAAGACCCCCCCCCCCCCGCTCACTTTCAAAACAAGGTGCAGCAATCGGAAGGACATGACTTCTCTTAAATCAGCCTTGCAACAGCCAGTTAGGAACCAGGAAGTTTTGAGTTACTGAGGACAGACCTTTGAGGGGCAGAGGATGCGAGACAAAGGCAGGCTTGTGACAGTAGACAGCAGTCCTTTGATTGACACACGCTTTCCTCCAGTGCCTCAAAAGGGAAGAGGCAGCCAGGTTTTGGAAATAGGCAAATGGGTTTAAGTGGTATTGATTAACCCCGGCCGCCTTCCCCAGGCAGGCAGGGTGCTTGCTCCAAGCCACACTCCCCAGCCTCTCTCCCAGCCCCTAAGTCAGGGATTTTCATCACCTGGGCGTGTTTGGTTTGGGCGCGTCTGCCAAGCGCCTGCCCAGCTAATCTCGAGGTCTCAGTAAATAACCACGTCTAGGGTTTGGTGCAAGCCTGGGCTTGAGGAGTGTCCAGGTTGCCGGGGCCTCCTTGTCTCCCACGGAGAGCAAGCACGGCCGGGCTGTAGCCGGGGCCTGGCTGTTTCTCAGTGCCTGCCTGCCTCAAGGAAATGCAAAGGGCACAGTGCTGCTGAGCATGTGCAGAGCACCAAGACGCCGTCCCTGCGACAAAAAGCAAACCCAGCTGGGATTCGCGGGACAAGAGGAGACAAGAAGAAAAGTTCGAGAGCAGTAATAATAATATATAATAATATATTATTATTATTATTATTATTATTATTATTATTATTATTATTTAGCCATGCTTGTCTGTTGCAGCAAGAGTCAAAGAATCATATACCGTATTTTTTGCTCTATAAGACTCACTTTTTCCCTCCTAAAAAGTAAGGGGAAATGTGCGTGCGTCTTAATGGAGCGAATGCAGGCTGCGCAGCTATCCCAGAAGCCAGAACTGCAAGAGGGATCACTGCTTTCACTGCGCAGCGATCCCTCTTGCTGTTCTGGCTTCTGAGATTCAGAATATTTTTTTTCTTGTTTTCCTCCTCCAAAAACTAGGTGCGTCTTGTGGTCTGGTGCGTCTTATAGAGCGAAAAATACGGTAATTGTCGGTTTGAGACCCTGGGGGTCATCCAGTTCAACCCCCTGCAATGAAGGAATCTCAGCTAAATTATCCATGACAGATGGCCATCGAACCTCTGCTTAGAAACCTCCAAGCAAGGAGGGTCCACAACCTCCAACAGCTCTTATCTACAGAAAGTTATTCCTGATATTTAGTTAGAATCTTCTTTCTTGTAACTTGAAGCCATTGGTTCAGTCTCTTGCACTCTGGAGCACCAGAAAACGAGCTTACTCCATCTTCCGTGACAGCCCTTCAGATATTTGAAGATGGCTATCACGTCTCCTCTCAGTCTTCTCCTCTCCAGGCTTAAACGTCCCCAGCTCCTTCGACCGTTCCTCACAAGGCTTGGTCTCCCTTGATCATCTAGCTATCTCCCGCTTGGACTACTGCAATGCGCTCTGCGTGGGGCTCCCTTTGAAGGTGACTCGGAAACTACAACTAATCCAGAATGCGGCAGCTAGACTGGTGACTGGGAGCGGCCGCCGGGACCACATAACACTGGTCTTGAAAGACCTACACTGGCTCCCAGTACATTTCCGAGCACAATTCAAAGTGTTGGTGCTGACCTTTAAAGCCCTAAACGGCCTTGGTCCTGTATACCTGAAGGAGCATCTCCACCCCCATCGTTCAGCCCGGACACTGAGATCCACCTTTGAGGGCCTTCTGGCGGTTCCCTCATTGCAAGAAGTGAGGTTACAGGGAACCAGGCAAAGGGCCCTCTTGGTAGTGGCACCCGCCCTGTGGAACGCCCTATCAGATGTGAAGGAAATAAGCAGCTATCTTATCTTTAAAAGACATCTGAAGGAGCCCAGTTTAGGGAAGTTTTTAATATTTAATGCTGTATTGTTTTTAACACTCGATTGGGAGCCGCCCAGAGTGGCTGGGGAAACTTAGCCAGATAGGCCGGGTATAAATAATAAATTATTATTATTATTATTACTATTATTATTATTATTACCTTGGTTGCCCTTCTCTGCACACCTTCCAGTTTTTCAATCTCCTTCTTAAACTGGCATGGCCAGAACTGGACACAGGATTCCAGGAGGACACTGACCCAGGCAGAATAGAGCAGGGCTATTATTTCCTTGCCGATCGCATGGTCGGCGGTTCGAATCCCCGCGGCGGGGTGCGCTCCCGTTGCTCGGTCCCAGCGCCTGCCAACCTAGCAGTTCGAAAGCACCCCCAGGTGCAAGTAGATAAATAGGGACCGCTTACTGGCGGGAAGGTAAACGGCGTTTCCGTGTGCTGCACTGCCTCGCCAGATGCAGCTTTGTCACGCTGGCCACGTGACCCGGAAGTGTCTCCAGACAGCGCTGGCCCCCGGCCTCTTGAGTGAGATGGGCGCACAACCCTAGAGTCTGTCAAGACTGGCCCGTACGGGCAGAGGTACCTTTACCTTTTTACCTTATTATTTCCTTTGGCCTGGGTGCTAGACCTTCGTTGGTGCAGTCTGGAATTGCACCAGCCCTTTTTGGTGGCCGAACCACCTCATTAGGGAGCTCGTTGGAAGCCCCGCACTCTTAACATGCTCAGAGGCGCTGCCCAGGTCTGCATCCTCCGCCAACCTGCAGTTGTTTTGGGCCCCAGGTTATAATAATAATAATAATAATAATTTATTATTTATACCCCGCCCATCTGGCTGAGTTTCCCCAGCCACTCTGGGCGGCTCCCAATCAGTGTTAAAAACAGTACAGCATTACATATTAAAAACTTCCCTGAACAGGTTGGCAAAGTCTGGCAGGCTGATTCGCTTCCTTCTCCGCTAAGCCCCCACCAGCATCACAATCTCAAACCTGGTTCCCTTCTGTAGACCACAAACCCAAAGAGATTCAAATCAAGCGGCAGCGCTTGTCCTCATCTCCTGCTACTGCAACAGCTGCCAATTCGTGCTGATATTTCAGCCTCAACAGATGGAGACGCCATCTCAGGCATCCTTTCGCTCGGGAGAAATACAAAAGCTGACTTGTGTCAGATCAGAAGGTTCGCCTCTCTCTCCTGGGACTCTCTGCCGCTCTGACTGGCAGCAGATTCTCCAGGGACCAAGAAAACTTCACCACCAGCTTTCTGAGATCCCTTTAACCTGCGCTTTTGGGGTATATTCCTGTGCCTGCCCCAACCACACCTCCACCCAAGACCAGCCACTGTTTGGGATTACGTTTCCGAGCACAATTCAAAGTGTTGGTGCTGACCTTTAAAGCCCTAAACGGCCTCAAAGGCCCAGGATACCTGAAGGAGCGTCTCCACCCCCATCGTTCTGCCTGGACGCTGAGGTCCAGCTCCGAGGGCCTTCTGGCTGTTCCCTCATTGCGAGAAGTGAGGTTACAGGGAACCAGGCAGAGGGCCTTCTTGGTGGTGGTGCCCGCCCTGTGGAACGCCCTCCCATCAGATGTCAAAGAGAAAAACAACTACCAGATTTTTAGAAGACATCTGAAGGCAGCCCTGTTTAGGGAAGCTTTTCATGTTTAACAGACCACTGTATTTTAATGATTTGTTGGAAGCCGCCCAGAGTGGTTGGAGAGACCCAGCCAGATGGGCGGGGTATAAATAATAAATTTTTATTATTATTGTTATTATTATTATTGGGATTCTGGTTGCCGCTGCATGCCACAATCCTTACCTCCCGTCCCCAAATGCCAAAGCCTGCATGCAACTCATGCCTTACCTTAATCTGAGCAGCAGAATACATTTTAATAAATAATTATAATTTGGGGGGTTGCTGGTCTTCACGGTACCAGGAGTCAGACTCGAAACATGTGAAATAACGAGAGAGAGAGAGAAAGACCTGAATCATCTTTTGTGCCGGGGTCCCAAGTAAGAGACGGTGTCTTTCCAGCTAGGCTTATAGAATCATCAGAGTTGGAGGGGGGACCCTCAAAGGTCCTCTAGTCCAGTGTTTCCCAACCTTTTTTGGGCAAAGGCACACTTGTTTCATGAAAAAAATCTCGAGGCACACCACCATTACAGCCCCGTGACGTCAGCGCGCAGCGTCACGCCGGGAGGGACGCACGAAAGTGTAAGTTTCAATTTTTTCCCCTCCCCCTTGCCTTCCTTCTGTGCCAACCGCCAAAAAGCCAAGAAAAAAGCCAAGACTTTAGGGCAGCAGGTCGACACGGAAGAAGCTCCTACCTAAGGACAGGTGCGACGGCCGTGTCCTCTTCTGCCACACTTGGCAGCCCTGCCTCACGGTCGTGACTCCCACCCTGATTTCTCCCCGCAGGTCGAGCGGCACAGGCAGCCCAATGTGTCCAGCCCAGACACAAGCCCCGCTTCCCCACTCTAGATCCTGAATGCGACCAAGTGCTCTGGACTCCCGAGCAGGGTGGGAAAGAGGACTCGCATCTGGTAGCCTCCGGGCTCCTCGCCTGCTCGAGGGATGGCATTGCAGGCAAGCTGCCGGCCGTCGCCATCGCCACCTCCTCATGCGAGTGGACCTGCCCGGAGTGGTGGGCCGGGGGAGGCTCGCTCTCTGTGGGGATGTGGCCCGCACGCGCGGCCCCGCTTCCTCCTGCCCAGGGCTGAGCTCCTTACCCGCGATCTCGGTCTCGCGCACGCGGATCCCACTTATTCTGAAGCTCGCGCCACTAGCCGGGGCTCTCACACCGTGCCAGGGCGAGGCGGCGCGGCCCACTGACGTCATCGCGGCTCGCCGCCGCCCTCGACTTCCCTGTTCCCTCCCCTCCCTCGGGTCGCCGTGGTTACCGAGGACTGCAAGCTGCTCGGGCGAGCGTGGGGCATTAAGTGGGAGAAGGAAAATTAAAATTAAAACTCGCCTGAAGGCCGCCTCTCCGGATACAGTGGTGCCTCACAAGACGAAATTAATTCGTTCCGCAAGTCTCTTCGTCTTGTGAGTTTTTCTTCTTGCGATGCACGGTTTCCCATAGGAATGCATTGAAAATCAATTAATACGTTCCTAGGGAAACCGCCTTCAGACCAGGTCCGGGGACAGTCTGTCCCCCAACCTCTTCTGAAGGCTGGGGGGGGGGACAAGGGCTTTTCTTCCCACCCCCAGCATTTTAAAAAACCCCGGGACAGTGGAGGACTTCTCCGCTGTCCGGGGCAATCTTAAAATGCTGGCGGGCGGCATTTTAAAATCGCCCGGGACAGCGGAGGACTTCTCCGCTGTCCGGGGCGATTTAAAAGCCCCTGGGAAGGCAGGCAGGGGGGACAAAGATTTTCGCCCCCCGCCCGCCTTCAGAAGAGGTCCTGGACCTCTTCTGAAGGTGGGCGGGGGCGAAAGTCTTTGCTCCCCCCTGCCTGCCTTCCCGGGAGAGCGGAGAAAGGCAGCGCGTTTCACCGCTGTCCCGGATGGCTTTAGAAGGTCCTTGACCTCTTCTGAAGGCGGGCGGGGGCGAAAGCCTTTGCTCCCCCCTGCCTGCCTTCCCGGGAGAGCGGAGAAAGGCAGCGCGTTTCTCCGCTGTCCCGGACGGCTTTTGAAGGCAGGCTTTTGAAAGCCGTCCGGGACAGCGGAGAAACGCAGCGCGCCCTTGCCGCTGCCCCCCGACTTGGCTGGAAGGCTGGCGGGGGGAGAAGCCTGCTCCTCCCCATCGCCAGCCCCGCAAACTCGGGGGACGGCGGAGAAACGCAGCGCGCCCTTGCCGCTGCCCCCCGACTTGGCTGGAAGGCTGGCGGGGGGAGAAGCCTGCTCCTCCCCATCGCCAGCCCCGCAAACTCGGGGGACAGCGGGAGAGGCGCAGCGCGCCCTTGCCGCTCCCCCCCCCCCCCGACTTGGCTGGAAGGCTGGCGGGGGGAGAAGCCTGCTCCTCCCCATCGCCAGCCCCGCAAACTCGGGGGACAGCGGGAGAGGCGCAGCGCGCCCTTGCCGCTGCCCCCCGACTTGGCTGGAAGGCTGGCGGGGGGAGAAGCGTGCTCCTCCCCATCGCCAGCCCCGCAAACTCGGGGGACAGCGGGAGAGGCGCAGCGCGCCCTTGCCGCTGCCCCCCGACTTGGCTGGAAGGCTGGCGGGGGGAGAAGCCTGCTCCTCCCCATCGCCAGCCCTGCAAACTCGGGGGACAGCAGGAGAGGCGCAGCGCGCCCTTGCCGCTGCCCCCCCGACTTGGCTGGAAGGCTGGCGGGGGGAGAAGCCTGCTCCTCCCCATCGCCAGCCCTGCAAACTCGGGGGACAGCGGGAGAGGCGCAGCGCGCCCTTGCCGCTGCCCCCCCGACTTGGCTGGAAGGCTGGCGGGGGGAGAAGCCTGCTCCTCCCCATCGCCAGCCCTGCAAACTCGGGGGACAGCGGGAGAGGCGCAGCGCGCCCTTGCCGCTGCCCCCCCGACTTGGCTGGAAGGCTGGCGGGGGGAGAAGCCTGCTCCTCCCCATCGCCAGCCCTGCAAAATCGGGGGACAGCGGGAGAGGCGCAGCGCGCCCTTGCCGCTGCCCCCCCGACTTGGCTGGAAGGCTGGCGGGGGGAGAAGCCTGCTCCTCCCCATCGCCAGCCCTGCAAAATCGGGGGACAGCGGGAGAGGCGCAGCGCGCCATCCCGCTGTCTCCCGACATGGTTTGGAGGCTGGCGGAGGGCTTCCTCCTCCCCCAGCCCCGCAAGCTCCCAGAGCGATGCCAAAGCTGCGCGCAGCTTCGGCATGGCTCTGGGTCCCGTTCTGGGGGAGGGGGAAGCTCGGGCTTCCCCCGCCCCAGCCCCACGCCTGGCGGTGGGGGAATAATTTTTTTCCCCTTTATTCCCCCCCCCCCCGCCAATTTTTCCCGCGGCACACCAGGCAACGTCTCGCGGCACACTAGTGTGCCGCGGAACACCGGTTGGGAAACACTGCTCTAGTCCAACCCCCTGCTCCAGCATCCCTGGCAGGTGGTGTTGTAAACAAAATCTGCCCTTTTTCCCTTATCCAGGAGCCCATATAGAGTATCCAGGAGCCCATATAGAGTCCTTTCGTAGGTTCCCTATTGGTAGGAGAAAATAACAGAGGCCAAGCAGAGAGTATTGAGAAGCAAAGCAGCTCGTAAGCCTGATCTTTGTTTATCTGTTGCAACAGGGTGCTCCCCTCACACGCAAAAGAAGGAGGAGGACCCAGAACAAAGGTGTGCCTGCCCTTATATAGACATTTTAAATTCCCTGCTCAAGACCACCCCTCCATACATCATACATACATCACACAAAGGGTGTAACCTAAGACCACTCCCCAGAAACACCATACCTACATCACAGAAAAGGCGGTCTACAACAGAAATTTGAGTGTTGTTGTTTTTCCTGTCTGCCAAGTTATCTGATAATAGCTTATCTGATTGCCTTTCCTGGTAGTCTGGCTCACCCTATTCATACACAGACATACCCTTAAGACAGGATTTGTGAAGGAAAAGACAATGGGGAGGCTTTTCCATTTTCCTTTGACCTTGCAGAGAAAACATTTGGTCAGTTTGGGAGCCCAAAAAATGGTTTCAGGTCGGTCTTCCTGTGCTGATCTATGCACGTGCTTGGTTGGCACATTTATGAACATTTATTATATATCTAAGACCTTAAAATTCTTACCACAGTGGTCAACCAACCTGGGCTAAAAAACCTTCCAGCCTCTGACACTGTGGAACAGCCCGTACTGCCAGGAAGTTCATCCCAGTGTTTAATCTAAATCCCCCCCCCCTTTTTTTTTTGTAATATGGATCAATTGGCTCCAAATCTTCTCCATCACTTGTATGTGGCAGCCCTTTGGATACTGGGAGATCAGATCTCTTCCCCCATGAATCTGTCTAATCCTCTTTTAAAACCATCCACGTTAGTGGCCATCAGTGCCTCCAGTGGAAGAGAGTTCCATAGGTTAACTGAGCATGGCATGAAGAAGGACTTGGCTGCCAGACTGCCTATCCTATCTGTCTCACCTTCTCCAGCTTGCAAAACAGGGATCCATCATGTCTGGCTGTTTCCCCCTCCCAGGACTTGGGTCTCTCCTGGCCGCTCACTGTCTGTGATAATCATAGAGCTGCAGATTTTTGAAGGGACCCCTGAGGGTCATCCATTCCAACCCCCTGCAATGCAGGGATCGCAGCTAAACGGCGTTGCCCTCTATGCATGTTTGTGAGTGTCCTCCTTCAGTTGTTGGTGCCTGGAGGGGTATCGTGGCATGTCCTCTTCTAGAAACCGACCTCTGATCATGAGGCCTAGAAACTTGATATTTCCGAGAAGCTGAGTCGCCGCTGGGAATCCTCAGCTACGTGGCCTGGCAGAGACATCAGCCCTGGAGCCCCTGAGAGGTTAAGGCATGAAGGGACCCCTGCTCAGATGCCCAAAGCACCCATGGAGGAACCCAGGAAGTCCAACCCAGACAGGATGGAGGTGTTAACAGCGGGGCAGGCAATTCGTTCTGGGGAGGGTCACCCCCTCCTTGAAGGATCCAGTGTGTGACTTTGATCAAAAGTGCATTTTATCAGCTGTAAGCATCTCTGCTTGTTTGCAGAAGAAACACAATCGGAATGATCAAGGGGTGGAGCATATCCTTTAAGAGGAAAGGTTACAACATTTGGGGTTGCTTTTTTAAATTTTTTATCTAGCCAAAAGGCTAGATAAATGGGGAGGACCAGAGAGAGAGACCTCACAGAGGTGTGCTAAATTATGCATGTTGTAGAGAAAGTGGATAGAGAACTTTCCTCCATCCCATAATACTAGAATCCTGTGGGGCCTTATCCAGTACAGCTGAAGCTCTGGGATTTGCTCCCAGGAGAGGCAGCGATGGTCACCAGCATAAATATATTTAAAATTCACTGGCAGGAATGCAGTGTGAAACACAGTAAAGGAATGAATGGAGGATTAGTACCGTATTTTTCGCTCTGTAAGACGAACCAGACCACAAGGCGCTCCTAGTTTTTGGAGGAGGAAAACAAGAAAAAAAATATTCGGAATCTCAGAAGCCAGAACAGCAAGAGGGATCGCTGCGCAGTGAAAGCAGCGATCCCTCTTGCTGTTCTGGCTTCTGGGATAGCTGCGCAGCCTGCATTCGCTCCATAAGACGCACACACATTTCCCCTTACTTTTTAGGAGGGAAAAAGTGAGTCTTATAGAGCAAAAAATACGGTAATTTTGTGGGCATCCATTGGTCTGCAGAGACAATGGAGTGTGCTCCTGCGGGCCAAATCAATCTGCTGGAGAATCACAGCGCTTGCTGTAGCTGCAGAGACCGGTAACTCATAACTGCATTGTTTTTGCTGTGTTAGCATCACCAAAGTGACCTCCCCGGCGAGTGTGTCTGGAGCTCCTGGGCTGCCAAGTTGACAAGACCCCCTCACGGATGTGGTCCAACGGAAAGCAGAGGAAGACATTTGGCACTGGCTTGGCAGCAGGAGTTGCTGGATGGAGGCATACAAGGCACCATCCAACCGCCTTAGAGATTTGTGTAGGCTTTGCTCCCAAGTCTTTTCTTCTCCTAAAGAAGGTTTAGGATCGATAGTTTTCCTTCTCCTGGAAGGGCTACCTTCCCAGGTGGACGAGCCCCACCTGCCCAATAATAGTCCCAATCTATTTCACATTAGTAGTGATGTGTGGAAGTGAGAGCTGGACCATAAAGAAGGCTGATCACCGAAGAATGGATGCTTTTGAATTCTGGTGCTGGAGGAGACTCTTGAGAGTCCCATGGACCTCTCCATTCTGAAGGAAATCAACCCTGAGTGCTCACTGGAAGGACAGATCCTGAAGCTGAGGCTCCAAGACTTTGGCCAACTCATGAGAAGAGAAGACTCTCTGGAAAAGACCCTGATTTTGGGGAAGATGGAGGGCACAAGGAGAAGGGGACCACAGAGGATGAGATGGTGGGACAGTGTTCTCAAAGCTACCAGCATGAGTTTGACCAAACTGCGGGAGGCAGTGGAAGACAGGAGTGCCTGGCGTGCTCTGGTCCAGGGGGTCACGAAGAGTCGGACACGACTAAACGACTGAAAAACAACATTCTGCTTTGGTCAGGCCACCCCTGGAGCACTGTGTCCCGTTCTGGGTGCTACAGTTTAAGATGGATACTGACAAGCTGGAAGGTGTGCAGAGGAGCCTTATGAGGAACGGTTGAAGGGGTTGGGTATGTGTAGCCTGGAGAAGGGAAGACTGAGAGCTGACAGGACAGCCATCTTCAAATATCTCAAGGGCTGTCACATGGAAGAGGGAGCCAGCTTGTTTTCTCCTGCTCTGGAGATTAAGACACCCCAGCACCACATTTTCCCAAAGCAAGCAGAAGCATTTAGAGGGGGGGGGGAGAGAGAGAGAGGCAGTTTTAACCAGGTTGCTCATTTATGCCCCGGCTGCCGCCTCCATGTGTTCTGTAGGCTTCAGAAATTGCATTTGCGCTGATGCAATTACCGCCTTAAACTCGTTTTTTATCGTCGCAATTTTGTTAGCTGGTGCCGACGGGCGGCAAAAATGAAAACATAAATAGGATCCAGGGAGGGCCCCTGCGTAGCTGGGGAGAGAGGAGGAATCTTCATTCTTTGTGTGCTAGAAATACTAAACCCCCCCCCCTTAAAAAAAGAAGAGAGAGAAATTGCTGTGAGGAGGCTCCCCTTTCAAGGCTGCATTGACTTCAGGGCAGAGTTGGACTAGACATTAGGGAGCAAGGGCTGGTCAATGGTGGAACAGTCTCCCTTGGGAAGTGGTCGATTCTCCTTCATTTGAAGTTTTTAAGCAGAGGTTGGGTGGCCATCTGCCATGGATGCTTTAGCTGAGATCCCTGCACTTCAGGGGGTTGGACTAGATGACCCCGTGGGGTCCCTTCCAACTCTACAATCCTATGAACCTGGTGCCCTGCAAATGTTCTGAACATCTCCCATCAGGTAGAACGCTGCTGTCAACCAGTGCAGGCTGGACGCAGAAGAAGCTTTCTGTGTTCACTGGCTGAGGGATGAAGGAAGCGGCCGGACAACAGAGATCACAGTGATTTGTCCATCCTTCCAGCCCAGATTGGCCTACTGTGACCAGCAGCTGCTCTGCAGGGCAGGGGAGGAAATGGGCTTTTCCCTCACCGCCTGCTGTATCCTCCCTTAACATCCTTCACCACCCTGGGGGAGGCTGTGTGAGGGTGTTTGAAGAAGATGCTGGCACTGTTAAAACCTATCATCTCAGGAAATCGTTTGTGATACGCCTGAACTCTTTGTCCCCAAACACCCACAGCCTGCTCCTTAAGGGTTCCTTGCCAAGAGGGGGGGGCAGGGAAGGTTTTCAGGGAGGGAGGGGAAAAGCCTCCAGATCAGGGACCAGCTCTGTCAAATGGGGCACAGCTCAGTGTCCCACACGGGGCACAATCCGCCACCAAGCCCTCCCACATAATCCCTACTGAAATGTATCAATGTCGGGGGGGGGGGACACTTGTCCAGGAGCCCCAAAGGCTGTCCAGATCCAGTTAAAGGTAAAGGTAAAGGGACCCTGACCATTAGGTCCAGTCATGGCCAACTCTGGGATTGCAGCGCTCATCTCACTTTACTGGCCGAGGGAGCCGGCGTACAGCTTCTGGGTCATGTGGCCAGCAGGACCAAGCCGCTTCTGGCGAACCAGAGCAGCGCACGGAAATGCCGTTTACCTTCCCGCCAGAGCAGTACCTATTTATCTACTTGCACTTGCACTATGCTTTCGAACTGCTAGGTTGGCAGGAGCAGGGACCAAGCAAGTCCTAGGCTCTGTGGTTTAACCCGCTTCCCTGGACAGATCCATTTAGGACACTGCTATGGGCCCCTCCAGACATCCTTTTTTAAAAATCGTGCATTCAGGATGAATTGCACTTGTGACGCTGTCAGGGCGGTTAGACGCGATTCTGCTTTCAATAGCTTTTGTGCCTGCAAAACCTGTTGGGTAGTCATCCCACTCTGTTTCCAGAACTTCCAGCGGAAATCCTGACTTCCTTTGATGCCACAGATGATGGTGATGATGATGATTTTATTATTCCCGGGATGTAGGGGGGTGTCCTGCTTTTGTTGCGCTGTAGTACAAGATTGCCTCTCCAGATGGCAATCATAGAATTGTAGAGATGCAAGCGACCCCTCCAGGGTCATATTCTAGTCCAACCCCTTGCAATGCAAAAGAAATTCCGAAGGCTTAATTAAGACACTACAACGAGGAGAGTCTGCCACATTCCTAGGTTGTCTGTTCCACTGTTAAAACAGCTCGTAGCCCTCAGAGAGTTCTTCTTAATATTTAGTTGGAATAGCGTTCCTGGTATTTGGTTGGAATCTCGCTTCTTGCAATTTGAATCCGTGGGCTTGCTCCATCATCCATGGGACAGCCCTTCAAAGATTTAAAGGTGGCTAGCATATTACCTTCTCTTTTTAAAAAACCCTTTTTCCTTTTCCTTTATTTATTTATTTAATATATTTATTACAAAATATAAGCAAAATATTGCAAATACATACATACATATATATTTCAGATAAGCACACATATATAAAAAAGAACGAAAGAAAAAAGGAGAAAAAAATAGAAGAAGAAGAAGAAAAGTTGGAAGAATTTCTTCCAAATTTATTCTACAAATATCTCAATATGAAAATAATAATAAAATGTCACTGACTGACTTCCGTCGCTTACACTGCACTTCCTGTATACATTTTAAGCAAGATTGTATCTGTTATTCCGTATTTTCCCCATACAATCTCACACAAATATTCTATAGCGCAGATTGCAGCTATAACAAAGGCGGCATTTTTCCATCTCCGCCAAGCTAAGCAGTTGGCTCCTTACCTCTCTCGCCCTGACCTAGCCACTGTGATCCACGCGACGGTCACCTCCAGACTGGATTATTGTAACTCGCTCTACGTGGGGCTGCCCTTGAGACTGACCCAGAAACTCCAGCGGGTGCAGAACGCTGCAGCGAGACTCCTTACGAGTCACCCGGTGCTATACCAGCTGCACTGGCTCCCGGTGGAGTACAGGATCAGGTTTAAGGTGCTGGTTTTAACCTTTAAAGCCCTATACGGCCTAGGACCTTCGTACCTACGGGACCGCCTCTCCTGGTATGCCCCACAGAGAAACTTACGGTCTTCAAATAAAAACATCTTGAAGGTCCCAGGCCACAGAGAGGTTAGATTGGTCTCAACTAGAGCCAGGGCTTTTTCAGCTGTGGCTCCGACCTGGTGGAACACTCTGTCACAAGAGACCAGGGCCCTGCGGGACTTGACATCTTTCCGCAGGGCCTGCAAGACAGAGCTGTTCCACCAGGCCTTTGGCCAGGGCACAGCCTGACTCCCTCCCTCGGCAATCTTCGCGGAGCTCTGGCCCAATGGTTGCCAGTGGCTTGAATTAATTAATTTTATAATGCATGATTTTAGAGTGTTGTTTGTGCTGTACTTTCTGTACTGTTTTATTGTTGTTAGCCGCCCTGAACCCGGCTTCGGCTGGGGAGGGCGGGATATAAATAAAATCTTTATTATTATTATTATTATTATTATTATTATTATTATTAATCAATAAGTTTACTAAATCATTCATAAATCCTTTCTAAACACAACCAATACTTTACATTTAATCTAGCATATTACTTCTCATGTCCAGATCCACACGGGAAAAGTCCCAAAACAACTAATAAAACGGAATGACGTGTGGACGGTCTCGTATAAATCCTGCACTGACACACGATTATTGCGTCAATGGCATAGCCTCGTGGGCAGGAGTACGAGGGTCATCTAATCCAGCCCCCTGCAATGGAGGAATATTTTGCCCAGGGCCCTGAGATTCAGAGTCCTGTGCTGTAGAAATTGAGCTATACATGTTGCAGAATACCACCCGCAGGGGGAGATGCCAGTCCATAAGACCCCGAAACCAGAACATAGCGCAGTCTTGACTGCACACGCTGGCAGTGGCTCTCAAGGTTTTAGAAGTCTCCTTTTGGGGGTCCATAACTGACCTCAGTGGCTAAGGGGGCAGAAGGTCCAGGGAACTGGGAGAGACAGGCAGCAGTTCCCTCGGCCACCCTGGAGACATTAGGCCATGTCTAAAAGGGCTGCGGGTGGCGCTGTGGGTTAAACCACAGAGCCTAGGACTTGCCAGTCAGAAGGTTGGCGGTTCGAATCCCCGCGACGGGGTGAGCTCCCATTGTCGGTCCCTGCTCCTGCCAACCTAGCAGTTCGAAAGCATGGCAAAGTGCAAGTAGATAAATAGGTACCGCTCCGGTGGGAAGGTAAACGGCGTTTCCGTGCACTGCTCTGGTTCCCCAGAAGCGGCTTAGTCATGCTGGCCACATGACCCGGAAGCTGTACGCCGGCTCCCTCGGCCAGTAAAGCGAGATGAGCACCGCAACTCCAGAGTCGGCCACAACTGGACCTAATGGTCAGGGGTCCCTTTACCTTTACCTAAAATTACTTCTGGGTCACCAGCGATCAGAAGAGGGGCTGACATTCATGGGGGGGGGGGAGGCCCAGTGCAATCTTTGAGGCCCCTAATCAGGGCGCAAAGAGAATCACCACTGCGATTCCTGCACTGAAGGGGGGCTGGGCTAGATGAGCTTTGGGGGTCCCTTTGGGCTCTGCAATTCTCCTGCCTGTTTGCCCCTTCTTCTTAACACCCAACCTGAAGAGGAGTTCTGGGGCGTTTGAAAGCTTGGTCTCCCCTTCCGTTGGTCCTACTTAAAGGTTGCAACTCCACTGTTCCTTTTGGGTATCTACGATTGACTGAGGTTCCTGCATTTTAGGGGGTTGGACTAGATGACCCTAGGTCCCTGTTCTATAACTCTACAGTTCTATGATACTTTCCCAGTTGGACCGATATGGAGCTTCATTTGAGCCCGGCCTTAATTCCAGAATCTTTTTTCAGCCCCAGGAGTCAGATCTGGAGCATTCGAAGGCCCCTGGGGACGTGCAGAGTACATTCCTCACTAAGCAAACAGCCCTGCACGTTATGCATTTTCGCTAGGGAACATTCGTCAGGTGCTTTTATATACTTTTAGACGCCTGCTAAATATATATATTTCAGCAAGCCAGTCTGTCCGGACGTGTAATTTAGTCATGCATAACTTGTTTTTGAATCCAGCTGATTTTTATCTGCGTGGTTATTTCACTGTTTTATGTACACAGCTGAGAGATTTGCTGATTATCAGGCGGTTTGTAAAATTTATTGAACAGTTAAGTGTGTGGACTAGATCATCCAGGGCGAAGGGCTTAATTTCTAAGCAGGGCTTAGAACCCCAGAACCTTTCCTTTTATAAATTAACCATGGACTGGACTGTCAATTTGTCTGGCTCAACCTGGCACAGACTCTAAAGGAGTAAAGTTTGCCAAGGCAAAAGAATTTTTAAAAGCCAGCCTGCTTTCCTGAGTCTGCCAAATGTCAAGCGTGGTGTGACAGATTTGGGTAGGGAGCCCATTATTATTTGCTACCCTGAGGGCAAAGACCCGAGTGCGAATCTGTACTCAGCTATGATGCTTACTGGGGTTTTTTTTTTGGGGGGGGGGGTGAGTTTCTGTCCACAGCCTCATCTACCTGGCAGGCTTGTTCTGAAGATAAATGGGGATAGCCCACTCTAATGTACATGTGCGTTTTATCCTAAGCTGCACTGAGTTGTTTTTGTTTTAAAAAAAAAAGCAACCGGTAAATTTAATTAATTTAATTTAACCCATTTTAATGTATGTGTCTATTACTGTTGCAAGCCGCTCGGAATTGTCAAGGGACCCGCTCCAACCCCCTGAGATATTCCCGTCTATTAAAAAGTGACCAATACGTGTAATTAATTGAAATCGTATAATTCAGTTTCTAAGAGGAGAACTTAGCCATGCTGCCCAGAAAGAGAAGGGAAAACACTCTGCACGTGTGCAGGGGACCTCTCTCGCGCCGTGGCGCAGGAAGAGGAGCCCCAGCCCAAGAGAACGGGGGTCCCTCCACCCACGTCTCCACGGCTCTCCTTTCCCAAACGCGCAATGCGCCCCGATGCGTTGCTGCTCACCTCCGTCCCGGCCGGTCGATGGAGAGGAGGTGGGTGGTCTCTCCGGGGCTCCCAAGGGGGCTTCTGTCCGCCGCTGCCGCCTTCTCATGCCGCCGCCGTCGGGGCATCGTGCCGGGCTCCCATCGGGGTCCCCCTCCGGGCAGGTGCGCTTGGCTCCGGGGCGCAAAGACGAGCAGGGCGCGCCGGCTCAGCTGCGCTCGCCCGGCTCAGCCCCGACTGAGCAGCGGCTGCCCGGCGGCTCCTTTCCCCGGAGCCAGCCGCCCGCCCTCCTTCCCTCTCTCCCGGGGCGGGGAACGGGGGGGGGTGGCGGGGGGGGGGAAAGCAGCCTTAACCCTCTCGTCGCCGGAGCCTCCGCGGAGAGCCCTAGAAGAACCGCGGAACTGGAAAGGGACCACAAGGGTCATCCAGCCCAGCCCCAGGCTGCGACGCGCGAATCTTTTGCCCCAAGCAGAACTCGAACCCACGACCTTGGGGTTAAAAGCCTAGCGCTCTAACGGCCGAGCTGTTGCAACCGCCGTCTAAGGAGCCGCTTCCCATTCTGGGGTGGGTATGCATGGGGTGAAGGCACCCCCCCTCGACAGAGATCTCTCCCCACGCAAAGGCAGCCCCTTTGAGAGAAGGCAAAAAAATGGATGGGGGGTTTGAGAAGTATGCCCCCCCCAACCATTTCCTATATACCTTCCCTGGTTAATAGGAGTGCCCCCCCAAAAAAAACCCTGCATGCTTCCATGCCAGCAGATGGGAAGTAACAGAAAGTTGTTGCGGACTAGCCGCATGAGTGAGCTTTGGTACTTTGAGCTCCGAAGAGTTTCCCTGGGTTGACGTGTCTGGAGGTG
Organism: Podarcis muralis; assembly: GCF_964188315.1. Classification (NCBI taxonomy): domain Eukaryota; kingdom Metazoa; phylum Chordata; class Lepidosauria; order Squamata; family Lacertidae; genus Podarcis; species Podarcis muralis. Next base: position 88,689,418 of record NC_135661.1, read on the forward strand.
AGCTGCTGAAGCTGAACCCCCAAAGATGGGAGTGGGGAGGATCCCTTTCCGGGGGGGGGGCGGGTTTTAACCGTTTGAGAGCCAGAGCCCTGGCTATCAGCCTGAAGTGAAGAGACTCATTGCTGGGACTGGACGTTCATCATCATCACTTTTAATGTGTATACAGTGGTACCTCGGGTTACATACGCTTCAGGTTACATACGCTTCAGGTTACACACTCCACTAAGCCAGAAATAGTGCTTCAGGTTAAGAACTTTGCTTCAGGGTGAGAACAGAAATCGGGTTCCAGCAGCGCAGCGGCAGCGGGAGGCCCCATTAGCTAAAGTGGTGCTTCAGGTTAAGAACAGTTTCAGGTTCGAAAAAGACCCAATATGGAGGCCTATTGGCCGAAATATTGGGAATTAATTGAAAAAATTGGAGATAACTGGAAGTTGCAGAGCCAGGATAAACTAAAAAATAAGGTGCGAGATTGGTTACACTATGCTCAAATTCAAGAGGTTTTTAAAATGGACAAAAAAGTTGGTTTCCAGGTGGAAAAATCGAAATTAGAGACGGAATTGTTAGAATCAAAAACTAAGACACTTTCGAAAATGTATAACTTGCTGCTTAAATGGAATACACAGGATGAGACAGTTAAATCTGCCATGATAAAATGGGCACAGGATGTTGGACACAACATTATGTTTGAAGACTGGGAGAGGTTATGGAACACCGGAATGAAATTCACGGCATGTAGTGCCCTGAAGGAAAACATTATGAAAATGATATACCGGTGGTACATGACCCCAGTCAAGTTAGCTAAGATACATCACCTGTCTGACAACAAATGTTGGAAGTGTAAGGAGGCAGAGGGGACCTTCTTCCATCTCTGGTGGACCTGCCCAAAAGTGAGGGCCTTCTGGGAAATGATTTATAATGAATTGAAAAAGGTATTTAGGTATACCTTTCCCAAGAAACCAGAGGCCTTCCTGCTGGGTATGGTGGACCAGAAAATGTCAAAGAAGGACAGAACTTTGTTTATGTACGCTAGCACAGCAGCAAGAATACTCATCGCAAAGAGTTGGAAGACACAAGATTTGCCCACGCTGGAGGAATGGCAGACGCAGTTGATGGACTACATGGAGATAGCGGAACTGACCGGCAGAATCCGAGATTTGGATGGAGAAACAATTGAGGGGGACTGGAAAAAATTTAAAGACTATTTGCAAAAATATTACAAACTGTATGAATCTTAAGATAGTGCACGATCAGGAAATGTTATGCTTTAGCAACTATGATTAAGTAAATGGTAAAACAAGTGATAAAAGAGAAAAGGAGACAAATTGAATCGAATATGTTATGTTTATTTTAAAGGCATTAAAACTGAGATATAATATATTGAATTTGGATACATAACAATTGAAAGTTACAGTGAGGTATGAAATAAGGTAACAAATTGCTGACATTGTCAAATTAAAGAACGCAGATCCGGAAGGGGTGGGGAAGTCCAAATAGGGATTTATTTTCTTTTTGTGTTGTTTTTTTTTTGTTAAAAAAGAAAAAATTGTTTCTTGTATCTACTGTATGTGTCTGGAATGTACAAAATTATGGAAAGAAACGCAATAAAAAATTTTTATAAAAAAGAACAGTTTCAGGTTAAGAACGGACCTCCGGAACGAATTAAGTACTTAACCCGAGGTACCACTGTACCGCCTTTCTATTTTACAATATTCAAGGCGGTTTACAAGCTGAAGAAACCAAGAACGTATACCTTATAACAATCTAATGATAATAAAACAGCTTTGAAATAAGCAATCTACATCAAATAAAGTAACATTCAACCGTCATTAGAATAGTATAAAATAATAATATCAGCATATAAAAATTAAACGGACACTCTGTCTGTAGAGCATGAGACTCTAAATCTCAAGATCTTGAGTTTGAGCCCCGTGTTGGGTAGGTGATTCCTGCATTGCAGAGGGTTGGGCTAGATGACCGCAGGGTCCCTTCCAATTCTACAATTCCAGGACTGTGGAGGTCAGGCCTGACTGGCTGGAACACGGGTCCACTTGGCAGCCCTTAAGAGCGGGGCAAAGCCTTTCAGGACTGGCCCCTCCTGAATTAGTCCATGGGGCGAATGAATCGCCACCCGCCCCTGAGCAGGGTTCACTTCCTCAAGACCAGCTTGGCAACAGGATACCTGGGCTCAGGACCCTCGGCCCCGAGTTCGAGATTAACCCGACGGATGCGTGCTTTGCCAGCCAACCCACGGTGATCATTAACCTACTACACAAAGCCGCAACAGTGCGGATGAGCACCTTCTCCAACGAAGCTGAACTCTGGAAGATTCGGGGTGGAGAAAAGGAACTACTTATTCACACAAATGCATAGTTAACTGCGGAACTCCCTGCCACAGGAGGCAGTGATGGCCAACAGCTCGGATGGCTTTATTTTTTTTATTTTTTAAATAGTTTTTTTATTAGGAAATTAAACAAAACATATTATCTTAAAACATATCATCTTTAATCCCCCCCCATTTTCTCCCTCCCATAAAACAACCCCCCCGCCCCCGACTTCCCTCAGTTCCAGTCTCTGTTATCTCTATAAATGCTATTCTCTGCATGTTACAAAATTGTAAGGTAAAGGTAAAGGTACCCCTGCCCATACGGGCCAGTCGTGTCCGACTCTGGGGTTGCGCGCCCATCTCACTTAAGAGGCCGGGGGCCAGCGCTGTCCGGAGACACGTGGCCAGCGTGACAAGCTGCATCTGGCGAGCCAGCGCAGCACACGGAAACACCGTTTACCTTCCCGCTGGAGCGGTCCCTATTTATCTACTTGCACCCGGGGGTGCTTTTGAACTGCTAGGTTGGCAGGCGCTGGGACCGAACAACAGGAGCGCACCCCGCCGCGGGGATTCGAACCGCCAACCTGACGATCGGCAAGTCCTAGGCGCTGAGGTTTTACCCACAGTGCCACCCGCGTCCCTTACAAAATTGTATAAATCCTTAATTTATCTAACTGGTTATTATCAATAGAAAGTTTGTGAGTGTTTATTCAAAACCTGCCAAGGAGTCCAATTCACTTTGTTGCATCTTTTAGACATTTTGTAAAAGGTTCCCGTTCCTCTTTAAAGTCACGGTTATCCTTGTCCCCTAGTTTGTGTGTCAATTTTGCCAGTTCTGCATAGTCCATCAGTTTCTCTTGCCATAGTTCTTTAGTCAGGGTTTCCTCATTTTTCTATCCTTGTGCTATTAAGACTCTCGCTGCCGTTGTCACATACATAAAGATATTTCCCAACTTCTTTGGCAGGTCTTTTCCTACAATCCCTAACAGAAATGCTTCAGGTTTTTTTTAACCAATGTTAGATGGAACATTTTCTTCAATTCACTGTATATCATTTCCCAAAATTTCTTAATTTCATTGCAGTCCCACCACATGTGGCAGAATGTCCCCTCCTTTTTCTTACATAAGTTTGAGCTAGTTTTGTACATTTTCCCTAACTGCACCGGTGTCATATATCATTTGTACATCACCTTCATAGAATTTTCTTTCAGCAGAGAACAATCTGTAAATTTTAAATCGATTTCCCAACAGCTCGGATGGCTTTAACAGAGGACTGGACAAATTCATGGGAGCGTAAGCCTAACAGTGGCTGCTGGTGTCTCCACAGTTGGGAGACAGCGATGCTTTTGAATTCCTGGAAACCGCAGGAGGGGAGAGGGCTCTTGTACTCAGATTCTGCTTGTGAGCTTTCCTCCGGAAAGATGGGGGACACCTGGCTTGAGAGCAGTACATGTGAAAAGGATCTAGGAGTCTTGGTTGACCACAAACTTGACATGAGCCAACAGTGTGACGCGGCAGCTAAAAAAGCCAATGCAATTCTGGGCTGCCTCAAGAGGAGTATAGCATCTAGATCAAGGGAAGTAATAGTGCCACTGTATTCTGCTCTGGTCAGACCTCACCTGGAGTACTGTGTCCAGTTCTGGGCACCACAGTTCAAGAAGGACACTGACAAACTGGAACGTGTCCAGAGGAGGGCAACCAAAATGGTCAAAGGCCTGGAAACGATGCCTTATGAGGAACGGCTAAGGGAGCTGGGCATGTTTAGCCTGGAGAAGAGGAGGTTAAGGGGTGATATGATAGCCATGTTCAAATATATAAAAGGATGTCATATAGAGGAGGGAGAAAGGTTGTTTTCTGCTGCTCCAGAGAAGCGGACACGGAGCAATGGATCCAAACTACAAGAAAGAAGATTCCACCTAAACATTAGGAAGAACTTCCTGACAGTAAGAGGATTCAACCCCAATCTGTTAGCTGCCATCCATCCTCCAAGATTGAGATGACCCAGAGGCCAGGCTCTTATGAACGGGAGGTGCGCTCCCCGCTTTCCTCCAGGAAAAGGCGGCCCCTCCCTCCATCGCAGATGGTCGCAGCAAGCGGTGCCTCTTTCCCCAATCCTGTGGAAATCTCTCAACAGCACTCCTGCAACAATAAAGGATTGTTCTTTGCAGGAAACAATTAAAAGGTCTTTTTCTTGGAAGCAAGGAGTCATATCCAGACGCACCCCACCCTCTCCCGTCCTTAGAGCTGACGACGCAACCTCAGTCCTCCTTTCCAGAGCCCAGGGAAGGATTCTCAAGAGAGATGGTTACATGCTGACTGCAATCCATCTTTCACTTTTCCTCATCTCCCTGTGATTCCTGCACTGCAGCGGGCTGGACTAGATGGCCGCTGGGGGTCCCCTTCCAACTCCACAATGCTAGGATTCCCCTTCCATACGTGACCTTCAAATCAAGCATCCAAACCAGAATTTTATAATTTAAGGTTTTCTTTTCTTCAATAATTTTTTATTGGGAATTTTATTTACAACATAACACAACCCCCCACCCCCAATATAGAAATCCACCCTCAACAAACGCGAACACAGCACACAATTAGCATAACATACAACAATACAAACAACCAAATAAAGGACTTCCTTTATCCTGTATCTGGCCTCCTTATTTACTTCTTATAAGCTGAATAATTATGAAGATTTTTCTAATTATAACTTAAATATCCACAAAGTCTCCCGCAGACATTAATCGAAACAAGTCCAGGTATGTATTTTAGGGCACTGTTCTGTTATAATTTATAACTTAAGGTTTTCAATAAAAAATTTCTTCTTTTTTTTAATGCCCAGATTTCAAATGAGTGCAGAAATTGATTCCTGAGGACCTTCGTGATGTTGATTTGCCCTGAATTATTCCCAGTGTCTCTAACATGGATTAGATGCCCCACCCTCTGGCTTTCGGAAGAGACAAGAGACCCCCCCTCTCTGTCTTTAATCACCTGATTGTACTTAAAATGGGGTGTGTGTAATTTTCCACTTCTTCTGCAACACAACATGGGGGGTTAGATTGCTCTTCCTTTCCTGACAATTTTTCCCTAAGTGTTTCGTATGAGGTTTTTGGGATGCTGGGTGCCACCAATAAATAGCCCCCTCCCCCTCCATGAATTTGGCCCGCCCTCTTTTAAAACCATCACTGCCTCCTGTGGGAGGGAGTTCCACAGGTTAACAATGGGTATGCTTGGGCTGGAAAAGAGGAGACCGAGAGGAGCTATCAGAGCCATTTTCAAATATCTGAAGGGTCTGGCTGTCCCATGGAGCAAGAGGGGGCAAGCTTGTTTTCTCCTGCTCTGGAGGTTAGGACTCGAACCCATGGCTTAAAGTTGCAAGAAAGGAGAAAGGATATCCAGTCTGGATAGTTAGCCTTGGTGAAGACTTGACGTTTTCATCCCCAAAAAAGTTTTTGATTTGAGTTTCCACTGAAACGAGGCAGCGATTTAATGTTTTAATGTTGTATTTTAATCTTGTTTTTTAAGTTGTATTTCAATCAGTTGTTTTTATATCTGGTGTCAGCCGCCCTGAGCCCGGTCTTGGCTGGGGAGGGCAGGGTATAAATAAAAATTATTATTATTATTACTCCAGCTAAACAAGAGGAAAGAACTTTCTGACAGTAAGAGCTGTTTGACCTTGGAGGTTTCTAAGCAGAGGGTGGGTGGCCGTCTGCCATGGGTGCTAAGTTGAGATTCCTGCATTGCTATGGGGGTTGGACTGGATGACCCCAGGGGTCCCTTCCAACTCTACAATTCTATTATCTTTCTTCTTCTGTGGCGATCCCTCATAGCCAAGTAAGATTGTCTTCCATGAACACAGTTTTAAAAGTGAGTCCGTAAGTGACTGTGGAGGCCAATTCTGGATCCACACGTCCTTCCACAGTGGGGACATTGGTTTCCGGGCAGGAGTTGATCACGGTGTGGATTTGCCAAGCGTGCCTTCCTCTTAGCACGTTTCTCCCTTGCGTCCTGAGTTTGAGACTTGCTTTTATCTGTCTCAAATCTCCCAACTTTCAGCCTCATGGGTTGTTGTTGTTGTTTAGTCATTTAGTCGTGTCCGATTCTTTGTGACCCCCTGGACCAGAGCATGCCAGGCACTCCTGTCTTCCTCTGCCTCCCACAGTTTGGTCAAACTCATGCTGGTAGCTTCGAGAACACTGTCCAACCATCTCGTCCTCCGTCGTCCCCTTCTCCTTGTGCCCTCCATCTTTCCCAACATCAGGGTCTTTTCCAGGGAGTCTTCTCTTCTCATGAGGTGGCCAAAGTCTTGGAGCCTCAGATTCAGGATCTGTCCTTCCAGTGAGCACTCAGGGCTGATTTCCTTCAGAATGGAGAGGTTTGATCTTCTTGCAGTCCACGAGACTCTCAAGAGTCTCCTCCTCCTCATGGGTTGTACACAAGTTCAAATGAGAGCCTTGCATAATTTTATAAATGTCAGCTCTGCTTATTCGTGTAACGGATGAAAGCAGGAACAGGGACTCGGACCCAGCCTGTGTTACAACAAGGGCTCTGTTCGCTAAAACCAGGCAAAATATAAGGTAAAGGTAAAGGGTCCCCTGACCATTAGGTCCAGTCGTGGCCGACTCTGGGATTGCGGCGCTCATCTCGCTTTACTGGCCGAGGGAGCCGGTGTACAGCTTCCGGGTCATGTGGCCAGCATGACTAAGCCCCTTCTGGCGAACCAGAGCAGCGCACAGAAACGCCGTTTACCTTCCCACCGGAGCGGTACCTATTTATCTACTTGTACTTTGAGGTCCTTTTGAACTGCTAGGTTGGCAGGAGCAAGGACCGAGCAACGGGAGCTCACCCCGTCATCAGGATTCGAACCACCGACCTTCTGATCAGCAAGTCCTAGGCTCTGTGGTTTAGACCACAGCGCCATCCGCGTCCCAGGCAAAGTATAGATCATGCTAAAAATCTCCCCGTCCATCTCTTCTTCCCCTCTCCCTCTGCAACCACACCTTGCATAATCCTTGTTTTCACTAATCTTGAAATCTCAGGTAATTGCATGAGGCTGCTTCTGAGATTACTGGCCTTAAGCCACCATACTTTTAATTCAGTTTCTTGCCCATCTGTTGTCCTCCGGGTGCTCGGGACTACGATTCCCATCAGTCCCCTAGCCGACGGGAGTTGTAGTCTGAAGCGCTGGCAATTCCTGCTGACATCCTCTTGCCTTGAAAGACAATGGAGTGCGCTGTCAGAGGGATGGCAAAGTTGTCTGCCGTGAGAATCTTCTCTGTTTTAAATTCCACGTGACTTCCCTGCTGGCTCTGAAAAGAGACACTCTCAGAGCAGTAAAAAAATGCTCAAATAATTGCTTTAATCTGCTAATTCGTGGCTCTGGGGGAGGAGGAAGAGGTGAAAGCCTTCCAGCAACTGGAATGACAGCATGCCAGACCGACACTGAGGTTTTCCCCCTGCCTTCTTCTCCCAAACATTATTATCTTGGCCAGAGCTGGTGGCTGCAGGATTGGATCATTTCGCATCTCGCTGCTCCAAAACATTCCCAATAGCTCTGTGTCAGAGTGGAATGTGCATGCATGCATAGGAAAAAGTTAAAAGTACCCCTGACCGTTAGGTCCAGTCTTGTACGACTCTGGGGTTGCAGCGCTCATCTCGCTCTATAGGCCGAGGGAACCCGGCGTTTGTCCGCAGGCAGTTTTTCCAGGTCATGTGGCCAGCATGACTGAGCCGCTTCTGGCGAACCAGAGCAGCACACGGAAACATATTGCGTTTATTCTTTCAGTGCATTTCTACCTTCCTCTACCCCCCGAAGGAGCTTAATTAATTAATTAATTAATATGCAATGACAAGCCTAGACAGCATCTTAAAAAGCAGAGACATTACCTTGCCGACAAAGGTCCGTATAGTTAAAGCTTTGGTTTTCCCAGTAGTGATGTATGGAAGTGAGAGCTGGACCATAAAGAAGGCTGATTGCTGAAGAATGGATGCTTTTGAATTCTGGTGCTGGAGGAGACTCTTGAGAGTCCCATGGACTGCAAGAAGACCAAACCTCTTCATCCTGAAGGAAATCAGCCCTGAGTGCTCACTGGAAGGACAGATCCTGAAGCTGAGGCTCCAATACTTTGGCCACCTCATGATAAGAGAAGACTCCCTGGAAAAGACCCTGATGTTGGGAAAGATGGAGGGCACAAGGAGAAGGGGACGACAGAGGACGAGATGGTTGGATGGTATTCTCGAAGCTACCAGCATGAGTTTGACCAAACTGCGGGAGGCAGTGGAAGACAGGAGTGCCTGGTGTGCTCTGGTCCAGGGGGTCACAAAGAGGCGGACACGACTAAACGACTAAACAACAACAATTATTATTATCAATAATAATATAGGCTCAGTGCCGGAATGTTACAAGAGCTCCACAAGGACCAAGGCAACAGCCCCCTTCTTGTTTGCCAGTCCCTGCCAAAGCGGTATCCAAAGGTAGACTGTCTCTGAACATGGATGCTCCACTTAGCCGTTGCAGCTAATAGCCGCTGGTGGACATTTCCTGCTCCTCATCGTTGCCTCGTCCCCTTTCAGAGTCGGTGACCATCACAATATCTCGGTGCCTGCAAAGTGCATAAATTGATGAGCTGCATAACCAGCACCTCTGGGAGACCTTTCCTCTTATCTGAACACTTCTCAGCGATCCCAGTTCACACCCCCACCCCCACTTTTTTGACCACATCACACTGGCCTTGTTTAAACTGCTGTTGTTTAGTCGTTTAGTCGTGTCCGCCTCTTCGTGACCCCCTGGACCAGAGCACGCCAGGCCCTCCTGTCTTCCACTGCCTCCCCCAGTTTGGTCAAACTCATGCTGGTAGCTTCGAGAACACTGTCCAACCATCTCATCCTCTGTCGTCCCCTTCTCCTTGTGCCCTCCATCTTTCCCGACATCAGAGTCTTTTCCAGGGAGTCTTCTCTTCTCATGAGGTGGCCAAAGTATTGGAGCCTCAGCTTCAGGATCTGTCCTTCCAGTGAGCACTCAGGGCTGATTTCCTTAAGGATGGATCAGTTTGATCTCCTTGCAGTCCATGGGACTCTCAAGAGTCTCCTCCAGCACCAGAATTCAAAAGCATCAATTCTTCAGCGATCAGCCTTCTTTATCACTGCCTTGCCGTGGCGAAGGGGCTTGAATAACTCAGAGAAGCTATGAGCTATGCCGTGCAGGGCCACCCAAGATGGACAGGTCATAGTGGAGAGTTTTGACCAAACGTGATCCACCTGGAGCAGGAACTGGCAAGCCACTCCAGTATCCCTGCCAAGAAAACTCCATGGACAAAGACAACAGGCATATAAAAGTTTAAACTGCGCTGGCTCCCAATTTGTTTCTGGGCTCGCCTCAAAGTGCTTATTCCTCTTACCTCTTAAGGCCTCTGTGGCTCAGAACCAGGATCGTTGAGGCCGGGCAGTTTTGCAGGGAGGGTGGCAGTGATGCAGGATGAGGCCTTTTCAGTGTCAGCACCCGGACTGCAGCACCCTTACACCTCTGTTGTCCTTTAGGTGGGCGGTTAAGGAATTTTTGCGCCACCAGGCCTTCGGTGTGTTTTAATTTTACCTAGCAATGGTTTTTGTTTTTCTGGCTTATTGTGACCTGAACGCTCTTTCTAAGTGCATTTGTTTCTCTTTGCCAAATGCCTTCCAGGCGCTTTTTGGAGACGACAGGCAGTCTAGTTGTGCCTCTGTCAATAAATAAAGACTTATTAAGGGCTGGCGCACTGCTTGGTCGCTCCACATGTGAGAGCCAGTGTGAGCCGCTGAGAGCCAGTGTGGTGCAGTGGTTAGAGCGTCAGACTAAGACCAGGGTTCAAATCGCCCCCAGGCCATGAAGCTCACTGGCTGGCCTTGGGATCCGGTCACTGCCAGTCTCAGCCTAACCTACCTCACAGGGTCGTTGTGGGGCCTCCTCTCCTGGGTGCAAGCCTGGGCAGTGTGCGTGGGTATGTTTTATTTTATGCTTTGCATGCCTGCTGTTTATTTGTTAATAAAACTGTTTTGGTTCCCCTTCCACCTCCTCATTCCTTTTGTCCTGATATTCTTGGAAAGAACTGCTGTATTTGGCAGCACAGTTGCCTGCTGGCAGCTTCCAGGAGCCACGGGTGAGAACTGAGTTCAGGGTGGGGGACCAAAGGTGGGCCAGCTACCCCAGAAGGAGCACGACGTGGCCCCCATCATAAGTACTACCCCTCCCCTAACACCAGAAAGAGAGAGAGAGAGAGAGAGAGAAAGAAATAGAAAGAAAGAGAGAGAGAGAGAGAGAGAGAGAGAGAGAGAGAGAGAGAAAGAAAGAAAGGAAAGAAAGAAAGAAAGAAAGAAAGAAAGAAAGAAAGAAAGAAAGAAAGAGAAAAGGAAGGAAGGAAGGAAAGAAAGAAAGAAAGAAAGAAAGAAAGAAAGAAAGAAAATGAAAGAAAGAAAGGGGAAAGAAAGAAAGAAAGAGAAAGAGAGAAAAGGAAAGAAAGAGAGAAAAGGAAAGAAAGAAAGAGAAAGAGAGAAAAGGAAAGAAAGAGAGAGAGAGAAAAGGAAAGAAAGAGAAAGAGAGAAAAGGAAAGAAAGAGAGAAAGAGAAAAGGAAAGAGAGAGAGAGAGAAAAGGAAAGAAAGAGAAAGAGAGAAAAGGAAAGAGAGAGAGAGAGAGAGAAAAGGAAAGAAAGAAAGAAAGAAAGAAAGAAAGAAAGAAAGAAAGAAACAAAGAAAGAAAGAAAGAAAGAGAGAAGGGGTTGAGTTGGCCACAAGAGGCGACTGGAGGGTTTCGCAAACCTGCCCCAGTGGCTCATTTTGCACATGCAAAAGCCATTTGCTTGAACCCGCAGCCGCTAAGTGCGCAATGGGCTGTGGGATCAAACGGTGGGGGCAGCCCAGAACACTCAGTGGCGCAAAGAGCCTTCCTTTTCGCGTCCGGTGATGTTTGCAGATACAGCCTTCTTCTGCCAAGTCATTGCACTGCACAGGAAGAGGCCTGGCTTCCTTTTGCCTCTGAGTCCTGCGTCCTCCAATCTGCTCCTCCTCAAAGGGGGCAGCCCCACCTCTGCTCGCCAGCTGCCCCTCTCGCCTCCTTCCCAAGACAAGGTCATTCCCAAGCCCCAGTTCCTTCCTCCTTTCCTATCCAGCCGCTGAATCAGCCAAGCTCTTCTTAACGCTCTTACAGAACCTCCAGCGCCAGGGGCAGTCTATCCATATTCCTGCATACCAGTTGTTGGAAACCGGAGAAGGGGGGGAGTGGCTCTTGGGCTCGGATCCTGCAATGCTATTCTTACCTTCTAGCGGGGAAGTCTAGTGGGTGAGAGCGATGAGCCCAGGGCAGGTACCCTGTGGTGGCAGAGGCAGCTGCCAGGAGCCGCAGGGTCTTGCAGAAGCCACCAAAGCCGACTCGAAGCTGGGGCCCTAATCCTGTTTGGGTGCTGTGCCGGCTGGACGCTAATATTTTAATAGCACACGAGTGCTGTTGTTCTTGTGGGTTATTTAAAGATGTTATTATGATTCAACTCCCCCATCCCCTCTTAAACCCTTTGTGAGTCAGTGGCAAAAGGAAAAGGAAAAAAGTCAAATAAATAGGGAGAAAACAAGCAGGCCACATATCTTAGAATCCAGTACAGTGGTACCTCAGGTTACAGATGCTTCAGGTTACAGACTCCACTAACCCAGAAATAGTGCTTCAGGTTAAGAACTTTGCTTCAGGATGAGAACAGAAATCGTGTTCCGGCAGCGCGGCGGCAGCAGGAGGCCCCATTAGCTAAAGTGGTACCTTAGGTTAAGAACAGTTTGAGGTTAAGAACGGACCTCCAGAATGAATTAAGTTCTTAACCCGAGGTACCACTGTATACCTGAAGGAGCGTCTCAAGCCCCATCGTTCTGCCCGGACGCTGAGATCCAGCTCCGAGGGCCTCCTGGCGGTTCCCTCCCTGCGAGAAGTGAGGTTACAGGGAACCAGGCAGAGGGCCTTCTCTGTGGTGGTGCCATCTCTGTGGAACGCCCTCCCATCAGATGTCAAAGAGATAAACAACTACCTGACATTTAGAAGACATCTGAAGGCAGCCCTGTTCAGGGAAGCTTTTAATGTGTGACATTTTAATGTATTTTTAATCTTAGTTGGAAGCCGCCCAGAGTGGCTGGAGAGACCCAGCCAGATGGGCGGGGTACAAATAATAAATTATTATTATTATTCCCTGTTCAGGGAAGCTTTTAATGTTTAATAGACTATTGTGTTTTAATATTTTGTTGGAAGCCGCCCAGAGTGGCTGGGGAAACCCAGCCAGATGTAAAGTTAAAGGTAAAGGGACCCCTGACCATTAGGTCCAGTCGTGGCCGACTCTGGGGTTGCGTTGCTCATCTCGCTTTACTGGCCGAGGGAGCCGGCGTACAGCTTCCGGGTCATGTGGCCAGCATGACTAAGCCGCTTCTGGCGAACCAGAGCAGCGCATGGAAACGCCGTTTACCTTCCCGCTGGAGCGGTGCCTATTTATCTACTTGCACTTGGACGTGCTTTCAAACTGCTAGGTTGGCAGGAGCTGGGACTGAGCAATGGGAGCTCACCCCATCGCGGGGATTCGAACCGCCAACCTCCTGATCGGCAAGTCATAGGCTCTGTGGTTTAACCCACAGCGGCACCTGCGGCCCTTCCAGCCAGATGGGCGGGGTATAAATAATAAATTATTATTACTATTATTATTATTATTATCATAGGATTGCAGGGTTGGAAGAGACCACAAAGGATCGCCCAGCCCTCTTCTCACTTCCGTTGTTTAAAATATTGCAGTTTTATTACACCGATACCTACAAATTTCTTACAAATAGCTCAAGGTGGTCTATAGGGTTCCCTCCCACACACACCTTTTACCTTCACAACAACCCTGTGATGTAGATCAGCTTGGGAAGGGATGGCAGGCCCCAAATCAGGCCAGGACAGGCTCTCTCTGCAGGCTGGGAGAGCAGCTTTTACCCTCCACTCACCAAGAGCCGCACAGACTGCGAAGAGGGGACCAGTGCGAAAGGTGGACCCAGGGGGAACCTTCTTTTAACAAGAATGAGGCCTGATCTCCAGGAGGAACACCAGATCCCAGTGCAGGATTTAATGTGAACAGGGCCTCGCAAAGTCTCTGCCCCAGAGATCTTCCTATGCCAAATCCTTATGGGGTGGCTGAACTGTTAATCTGTGGAACTCCCTCCCACAGTGATGCTCACCGACTGAGGTGGCTTTAAAAGAGGATTGGACAAATCCATGGAGGAGAGGGCCGGGCAAGGTGGGCCCTTGGCCTGATCCAGAAGGCTCTTCCGATGTTTTTGAGTTATCATAAAATCATAGAATTTTAGACTTGGAAGGCTCCCCCAAGGTCATCTAGTCCAACCCCCGCAACAATGCAGGATTCTTTTGCCCAACGCGGCGTTCGAACCCGTGACCCTGAGATTCAGAGCCTCCTGCTCTGCTGGCGGTTCTTATGAACTGAAGCACGCCACAGCTGTGACCTGGAAGCAAGGGGTGCAGGAACTTTGCCGAAGCAAAGTAGATTTGGATCCAGCCCGTGTGTCCGGACAGAACCCCGACTTGCCGGGAATCCCCGGTGTTATGTACTGAGTTGAATAGGATTCAGAATGCAGCAGTCTGATTGGTCCTAGAACAATAGGATCCAGAATGCAGCAGTCTGATTGGTCCTAGAACAATAGGATCCAGAATGCAGCAGTCTGATTGGTCCTAGAACAATAGGATCCAGAATGCAGCAGTCTGATTGGTCCTAGAACAATAGGATCCAGAATGCAGCGGTCTGATTGGTCCTAGAACAATAGGATCCAGAATGCAGCAGTCTGATTGGTCCTAGAACAATAGGATCCAGAATGCAGCAGCCTGATTGGTCCTAGAACAATAGGGTCCAGAATGCAGTGGTCTGATTGGTCCTAGAACAATAGGATCCAGAAGGCAGCAGTCTGATTGGTCCACAGGAGCCACCCAATCCAGCTCCAGGTGGATCCGCAACCTGATTGGCCTACAGGTGTATCCCGGAATTAGCCAATCAAGTGGGGGCCATTGCATTAAATAATGTATATAAAGCAGACATTCTGGGGGAACTTCCATTCCTCCTCACCACTATGAGCTGAATAAAGAGCATGAAATCCACTCTCGACTCTGAGTATATTTCACCCACAGACACCGCCTTGAAGTGGCCCTTAAGAAAGGGAGAGCATAATAAGCAAGCAAGAAAAGAAAAAAGGAAAAACCGGGTCTGTAAAATTAGAAAAGAATGAGGCTTCTGAACATGCGCAGAGTGCGCAGCCTTCCTCAGGCCCCCGAGCCATTGCTGCTCGCCTTAGCTGGGGCTGGAGACTCCCCGGTCAGATGATGGGCAGTGCATTTGTGTGTGAGAGAGAAAGGGAACCAGATCGGGAGCTAAGGACTTCGGTTGCTTTGCTTTCTCCTTGCGGTCTCTTCTAGAAGGAAGCAACATGATATCATCACAGCCACATGGAACGAAGCCAGCGTGACTTAAGGACGATGCGCTCGATAAGTAAGAGGGGGGGGCACAAGAAGAGGGCAGGCGGGGAGCTGAAAGCTTCCTCAAAATCGAATTTGGCACCGTTGTAGCAGAAGACAACTGGGGACTGGAGGTGGGGTGAGGGAGGCGAGGGAAAGAGGGGTCTCATCCTTTGCCAACATTCGTGCCCTGCCAATATTTTGGACCACAACTCCTATAAATTGCTGGGCTGCCTGGGGGCTGCAGGGAGTTTAGTCCAGGACAGGGGTCAGCAAACCTTTTCAGCAGGGGGCCGGTCCACTTTCCCTCAGACCTTGTGGGGGCCGGACTATATTTTGAAGGGGGGGAATGAACGAATTGCTATGCCCCACAAATAACCCAGAGATGCGTTTTAAATAAAAGCAGACATCCTACTCATGTAAAAACACCAGGCAGGCCCCACAAATAACCCAGAGATGCATTTTAAATAAAAGGACACATTCTACTCAGGTAAAAACAAGCTGATTCTCAGACTGTCCGCAGGCCAGATTTAGAAGGCGATTGGGCCGGATCCGGCCCCCCGGCCTTAGTTTGCCTACCCATGGTCCAGGACAACTGGAGAATGGCAGGTTGGCAGAGACTGGACTAGATGAGCAGCTTCTGAGAGGTAGCCGGGATGCTCAGATGTCCTGAGGCCCCCAAGGCAGGAAAAATTCAGGGGGTGCCTCCACGCTTTCCACTCAGCCACGTGGCTCATTACAGCCTGTGGGTAGTTCTCCGGCGATGAGACTTCTTCTGGTACCTACGGGACCCCCTCTCCTGGTCTGCCCAGCGGAGGACCTTAAGGTCTACAAATGACAACACTTTGGAGGTCCCAAGTCGCAAGGTGGTTAGACTGGTCTCAACTAGGGCCAGGGCCTTTTCAGTACTGGCCCCGACTTGGTGGAACACTCTGTCACAAGAGACCAGGGCCCTGCAGGACCTGACATCTTTCCGCAGGGCCTGCAAGACAGAGCTGTTCCGCCCGGCCTTTGGTTTGGACTCAGTCTGACCCTTATGTTTCCCTCCCCTTATGGCTTTGACTTTTAAAATGAAGCCGCATTTTAAATTGCATTTTAACCTGTATTTTAAATTGGTTTTTTCCCCTTTTCCTATTATGTTTTTACTGTAATTTTTCTGGTGTTAGCCGCCCTGAGCCCAGTTCTGGCCGGGCAGGGCGGGGTATAAATAAAATTTATTATTATTATTATTTTATTAAATGGACCACCTAGCCCACCATCCTGTTCTTGCACAGGCCAACCAGCTGCCCATATGGGAAACCTGCAAGCAGGATTCGAGCACAAGAGTCCTCTTCTAGAATCATAGAGTTGGAAGGGACCCCCAAAGGTCATCTAGTCCAACCCCCTTGCAATGCAGGAATCTCAGCTGAAGCATCCATGACAGATGCCCATCCAAGCTCTGCTTAAGAACCTCCAAGGAAGGAGAGTTCACCACCTCTCAAGGTTCCCCTGTCAAACAGCTCTTACTGTCGGAAAGTTTTTCCATACGTTTAGTCGGAATCTCCTTTCTTGTGACTTGAAGCCACGGGTTCGAGTCCTGCCCTCGGGAGCAGCAGGAAACAAGCTTGCCCCATCTTCTGTGACATAGCCCTCACAGCCCTATCTCCTCCCAGCCTCCTCTTTTGGTTCCTAGCATCCGGTCGTGCACTAAGGCCCACTGCCTCTGAATGTGGAGGGTCCGTTTTTAGCTAGTAGGGCCAAGTCCTACCAGCCTACCCAGCTGTAAAGAACAGATCAGTCTGCCTTACGCAGAGCCAGACCATTGGCCAAGCGGTGTCTACTCTCAGCGCAGTTCTCCAAGGCCTGGATCAGAGATAAGCCGTTCCCACGACTATTACTAGAGGCTGTTAAATGGAGATGTCAGAGGCTGGCTGTTTGCAAAGCGCGCTGTCGTTGCGGCTGAGCTTTGGCCCCAATAAAACGGCCTGCAATGCTCTTTAAAAGCCAAGTCAGCCAGTAGCCGTAAACGATGAATCTTCTAAGTTGTTCCTTTTCCTGCCTTTTAAGCTGTGTCTTTCTCTGCCCTGGTCCGACCGCCAATTACGGCGAGGGTGGGTGGCTGGGGAATCCAGATTCAGTGCCTCGAAAGAGGGGGTGTTAGCAGGGAAAGCCACGGAGGAGCAGAGAGAGATTCGGAGGCGGAAGCACAAAAAGCCACAAAGCTCTCCCACGCCTGGATCCTAGGAGCAACACATGCCTTCTCAGATAAATGTATGAAGGACTGGAGGCTCCGCCTCCTTTAGAGGACCCCACCTCTTGGGTTTCTACGCTGGGGCCGTTGATCTGGGGCTGCCTTCCGGTTGCCGAGGCGCAGAGCAGCAACTCATCCAGAGAGACAGCAGGCAGCTCCCTCTGTAGTTCAGCAGAGCTTTTGATTGGTTGGTTGGTTGGTTGGTTGGTTGGTTGGTTGGTTGGTTGAAGTGATAACTCACACAGCGTCAGCACAGTTAACTCTTTATCCCAAGAAACAACACGAGGCCAGGCCTAGTGAGCACAGCGACTTTTCCCCATAGATCTTGCCCCAATGAGGCAGTAGTGGGGGGCTGAAAGTCCCCACCTTCCCATAGCTCCCTAAGTCTCCTTTTCCACCGGGTTCCTCCCTAGCAATCTGAGACTATGCCGACGGGCCTGTCTCTACTCCGCCCTCTTCATGCCTCCAGTTACTGGGAGTCTAGGGGAAAGTATGGAAGTGAGAGCTGGACCATAAAGAAGGCTGATCGCCGAAGAATGGATGCTTTTGAATTGTGGTGCTGGAGGAGACTCTGGAGAGTCCCATGGACTGCAAGAAGATCCGACCTCTCCATTCTGAAGGAAATCAGCCCTGAGTGCTCACTGGAAGGACAGATCCTGAAGCTGAGGCTCCAAGACTTTGGCCACCTCATGAGAAGAAAAGACTCCCTGGAAAAGACCCTGATGCTGGGAAAGATGGAGGGCACAAGGAGAAGGGGACGACAGAGGACGAGATGGTTGGACAGTGTTCTCAAAGCTACCAGCATGAGTTTGACCAAACTGCGGGAGGCAGTGGAAGACAGGAGTGCCTGGTGTGCTCTGGTCCAGGGGGTCACGAAGAGGCGGACACGACTAAACGACTCAACAACAACAAGGGGAAAGGGGAGCCAGAGGGGGAGACTGCCTGGCTTCTTCCCCAGTCTGCCTTCAGTCTGCCTCTTGGACCTTCTCCTCTCCAGCCTCCTCTCCTGCCTCTGGGTCTGGACTGCTCTCTGACACAGCCTCTTCCCGCTCACCAAACCCTGTTGCCCTTTCAGCTTCCAGCATCTCCTCCCCCCAGTCTGTTCCTCCTTCTCCACCTGACCACGTTCAGCCACTAATCCCCTGGCTCTGAGCTTTCTTCCCTTGGGGGAGTCCCCAAGTGGTGACTCCCCCCACTCCTGTACCCTGCCCGTCCATGACAGCACTTGCGTGTTAACAGCAGAATTGCCAATTGTGCTGGCAGACACCTTGACCTGCCTTCCAGGGCCCCGCAGGGTGGCACAAAGACCCCTGGATGTTCCCGTGAGCCAACCCCAGTGCCAGGCCGTGGTTACGTAACGGTGCTGAGCTGGGGGGTTGCAGGCAGAGAGGTGGGCAAACTGCAGCGCCAGGCGTCTGCATGCCAGAGCAAGGATTAATGGCAAGAGGGCAGGTGAGGAGAAGGGCGTTCCTGCTGCCTTGGCCAACTCGGCCTGAAGGAGCACCCAGTCAATGCCAGCTGTGAAGGGTCATTTGCAAACAGGACAAGAGGCCTGGCAGTATCAACCTGGGAGCTGGAACACCTGCAGTGTTTGCCCAGAGAAATTAATTTCATATGACTTTGGCTGGTTCATGTTTCCTCAGCCCTCTTCAAAAGGCTGCAATGTGATGAGATATTATACAACGCTCAACTGACTTAGATACAATCAAACATGGACAAACAAAACCAATTTGTTTTTTTGAAAAAGAGCGTCAGGAATCGCGTTGACAGACAGCTTCCCATGCAGGTGTGCAGGTCTTGCAAAGCTTCCATACAGGACTCGGGTCCAGAGGTTGTCAGGTCTTTCCTGGAGCGGGGCAGTGAGGCTGCTGTGGGGCAGCCCCCAAGAATGCCCTTCTATCTACAGTGAGAGGGGGAAAGTATTTGATCCCCTGCTAAATTTGCCCATTTGCCCTCTGACGAAGGAATGACCAGTCCATAATTGTAAAGGTAAGTTTATTGTATCTGTGAGAGACAGAATAACAACAGGAAAAACCCCAGAATCCCAGAAGACAAAAGTCAGAGATTGATGTGCATTATAATGAGTGAAATAAGTGATCCCTTTGCAAAAGATGACTTAGTACTTGGTGGCAAAACCCTTGTTGGCAATTACAAAGGTCAGACGTTTCTGTGGCCACCAGGTTTGCACACACCTCAGGAGGTATTTTGTCCCACTCCTCTTTGCAGATCCTCTCCAAGTCAGTAGGATTTCGAGGCTGATGTGTAGCTACTCGAACCTTCAGCTCCCTCCACAGATTTTCAATGGGATTAAGGTCTGGAGACTGGCTAGGCCACTCCAGGACCTTAATGTGCTGCTTCTTCTTGAGCTACTCCTTTGTTGCCTTGGCCGCGTGTTTTGGGTCATTGTCATGCTGGAATACCCATCCTCGACCCATTTTCAATGCCCTGGCTGAGGGAAGGAGGTGCTCACCCAAGATTTGACGATACATGGTCCCATCCATCATCCCTTCGATGCGGTGAAGGTGTCCTGTCCCCTTAGCAGAAAAACACCCCCAAAGCATAATATGTCCCCCTCCATGTTTGACGGTGGGGATGGCGTTCTTGGGGTCGTAGGCAGTATTCCTGCTCCTCCAAACACGGCGAGTTGAGTTGATGCCAAAGAGCTCGACTTTGGTCTCATCTGACCACAACACTTTCACCCTGTTCTCCTCTGGGTCATTCCAGATGTGCATTGGCAAACTGCAGACGGGCCTGCACATGTGCTGTCTTGAGCAAGGGGACCTTGCGGACTCTGCAAGATCTCAGTCCTTCACGGCGTAGTGTGTTATCAACTGTTTTCATGGTGACTATGGTCCCAGCTGCCCTGAGATCATTGACAAGTTCCCCCCATGTAATTCTGGGCTGCTTCATCACCGTTCTCCTGATCAACTTCACGAGATGAGATCTTGCATGGAGCCCCAGACTGAGGGAGGTTGACGGTTATTTTGTGTTTCTTCTATTTGTGAATTATTACACCAGCTGTTGTCACCTTCTCACCAAGCTGCTTGGCAATGGTCTTGTAGCCCAATCCAGCCTTGTGCAGGTCTACAATCTTGTCCCTGACATCCTTGGACAGCTCTTTGGTCTTGGTCATGGTGGCTAATTTGGAATCTGCTGGATTGATTGCTTCTGTCGACAGGTGTCTACAGTACAGGTACTGTAATGAGCTGGGATTACAGGTAAGACCTCTCCCTTACAGCAGGTGCTTCTAATCTCAGCTCGTTACATACAGTGAAGATTCCAGGTAGATCAAATACTTATTTCACTCATTATAAAGCGCATCAATCTCAGACTTTTGTCTTCTGGGTTTCTGGGGGTTTTCCTGTTGTTCTGTCTCTCGCAGCTGCAATAAACCTACCGTTACAATTATGAACTGGTCATTTCTTTGTCAGAGGGCAAACGGGCAAATTTAGCAGGGGATCATATACTTCCCCCCTTCACTGTATTTCAGTTCATAAAATGAATGCATGGCTTGATTGAAAAAGAAGAAGTCTCAAAGCGGTTTGCAAAGAGAACGGTGCCATAAAAGCTCAAGTAAAAACAACTCTTTAAAACATTCGGAAGATAAAACCAGCAATAAACTAAAGACAGTTTAAAACACACACCCGCATTCTTGGTAACTAGGTAGGCCTGTCTAAACAAAAGTGTTTTCAGCAGGCTCCAAAAGGAGTACAGTGTAGGCACCTGGCGTCAAGAGGCAGGGAGTTCCAGAGGACAGGCGCCGCCACACTAAAAAATTGATTTCATACACATGCGGAACTGGTATTATGGGTCACCTGTAGCAGCACTAACTCTGTGCACATTTTCTGATCATCGAGGGAAGGAGCGCCCATACCTCATGCTCAAGATGTTAAGGGATGGAGAGGCCAGAGACAGCTGGCGTCATGCGCTTAGCCATGCGCCATCCCCTTTCCCCACTGAAACATTTCGGGATGGCTTCCCTCCTAGATCTTCCAACAGTCTTACATTTTTCTTCGCTGACGCTAAGCTGGACGGCTTACAAGGAAACGCTTGGCTACTTTAAGGCTTTTTGAACTCTAAATCCCATCCTTCAAAATATTTGCAGTTCCTGCCAGTTGTGTGTCGTCTCCACTGTAAAATAAAAAATCGTATCCCTCCCTTCCTACCACAAACCCAGAGGCGTCCTCTCGCTCCTGCTGCCCAGCACTTCATCCTCATAAAACAGCGGTGGGATGAGGTGGCTGAATGTGGCCCCAAACCTCTCAATCTGGCCCCTGGGATTCAACCCCCTCCCCCAACCACACCATCGGAGTTCCCCCAGCTGGAATGCAACCTTGCAATCGGTTATTGCCTCTTCCTTCTTTGCACAGAGGTTACTGAGGGCTGTAGAAACCAGCCTACAATATGGAGGGAACATTTAGGTTCATTATTCTGCTCACTTGTCCCCCAGACTGAAAAAAGTTCCCCATTTCTATCATAAAGCTCCCCAGAGATTGGGAATGGTCTTTGCCTTTATTATTATTGCTATTAAAAGGTAAAGGTAAAGGTACCCCTGCCCGTTTGGGCCAGTCTTGCCAGACTCTAGGGTTGTGCGCCCATCTCACTCAAGAGGCCGGGGGCCAGCGCTGTCCGCAGACACTTCCGGGTCACGTGGCCAGCGTGACAAGCTGCATCTGGCGAGCCAGCGCAGCACACGGAAACACCGTTTACCTTCCCGCTAGTAAGATCTTTATCCACTATTTATCTACCTGCACCCGGGAGTGCTTTCGAACTGCTAGGTTGGCAGGCGCTGGGACCAAGCAACGGGAGCGCACCCCACCGCGGGGATTCGAACCTGACGATCGGCAAGTCCTAGGCGCTGAGGTTTTACCCACAGCGCCACCCGCGTCCTGTTATTTATTATAATTTAGAATCTAAATGTATTTTCATGTAATATTTGATGCTTCCAGCTGATGAAGGTGAATAGATCGAAACAGGGCCCTGTCCTGTTTTCTAATCCATAACTGACTTCTGTCTCCTGCTCTATGATTGAAACTGAGTCTCCGGCTGCAAGCTGATCAATTATAAGGATCAACATTATTGTCAAGTGAAAAAGAGAAAATCTTTGTAACATATTATTGTGTTATACATATCTTTATGAGTTTGAGTTTGTAATCTCTATTTGAGTTTGTAATTCTTGTCCGACTCTGGGGACAATTCAATACATACTTTTGAATGGATTAGTTTTTGTTACTATTGATTATTGATTTGCGAGGAGGGACCACTCCCACTCTTAAAACTTACATTGCCCAGAGTTGGTGTGCTTTTTTCTTGGTATATTTAATAACGAGAACTCCAACTTATTTAATGTACAGTATGGAGGGAACTTGACGCTACCAGCATGAGTCTGACCAAACTGCGGGAGGCAGTGGAAGACAGGAGTGCCTGGCATGCTCTGGTCCAGGGGGTCACAAAGAGGAGGACACGACTAAACAACAACAACATGGAGGGAACATTTAGGTTCATTATTCTGCTCACTTT
Source organism: Podarcis muralis (assembly GCF_964188315.1). Lineage (NCBI taxonomy): Eukaryota > Metazoa > Chordata > Lepidosauria > Squamata > Lacertidae > Podarcis > Podarcis muralis. The sequence continues at coordinate 88,711,978 of NC_135661.1, forward strand.
CACCTATGGCCCTGCCCACGACTGGCATGTTGTCCCCCAGACTGAAAAAAGTTCCCTATTTGTATCATAAAGCTCCCAAGAGATTGGGAATGGTCTTTGCCTTTGCCTTTATTATTATTGCTATTAAAAAGGTAAAGGGACCCCTGACCATTAGGTCCAGTTGTGGCCGACTCTGGGGTTGCGGCGCTCATCTCGCTTTACTGGCCGAGGGAGCCAGCATACAGCTTCCGGGTCATGCGGCCAGCAGGACTAAGTCGCTTCTGGCAAACCAGAGCAGCGCATGGAAACGCCGTTTACCTTCCCGCCGGAGCGGTACCTATTTATCTACTTGCACTGGCATGCTTTCGAACTGCTAGGTTGGCAGGAGCAGGGACCGAGCAAAGGGAGCTCACCCTGTTGCAGGGATTCGAACCGCCGACCTTCTGATCGGCAAGTCCTAGGCTCTGTGGTTTAACCCACAGCACTACCCACGTCCCCATTATTGCTATTAGATGATGCCAATTTTGGCAAATCCGGAGGGTAACGTACTTGAGGAAACACATCAGCCCGTGTTACTTTTCGTGTTGGCCATAACCATGCAAGGAGTTCCATGGAAACGGCCATTAATTGGCAACGAATTCTCCACCTTCTTCCCTTCCCAGAAGCTGCTGCTGGTGGAAATTAATCCTAGAAGGTCAGTTGGGGTTTATTGGCCCTCCCTTTCCTATCCCTCTAGACCTATTTTTCTCTCTCCACCCCCCCCCCCCCGCTCCAATTGCTGGTGAACATAGTTAGCACTCCTGCCAACGAGAGCAAATCTTTTTTACCTAGGGCACCAGAAAAGAATGATTTTCTCCTTTTAATAAACCCGCACAATGTACACAGCTGAGCGGACCCAGGCAACTGCAGCAGCGTAAATTGCCTGACATTTGTCAGCAAAGCTTTTATGTTGGATTCCATCTCACTGGGTGGGAGCAGGAGATGAAGTGGGACTGAGTATTTTCCTCCTCCTCTTCTTCTTCTTCTTCAGCAATCCTTCGTAGCCGAGTAAGATTGTCTTCCATAAACACGGTTTTAACAATGAGTCCGTAAGTGACTGTGGAGGCCAATTCTGGATCCACACGTCCTTCCACAGTGGGGACATTGGTTTCCGGGTGGGAGTTGATCCCGGTGAGGATTTGCCAAGCGTGCCTTCCTCTTGGCACATTTCTCCCTTGCGTCCTGAGTTCGAGTGTCTTCAAAGCCAATGAAACCTTTGGGAAAGGCTGTTCTCCAACTGGAGCGCTCGCAGGCCAGTGTTTCCCAGTTGTCAGTGCTTATACTGTTTAAGGGGTGCAGGATAGGCAAGGCGTCTGGCTAAGATTGTTTCTACGCGAGGGCCCTTAAGTGCTGTCAAAGGTTTGCTTTTCCATACCCAAGTGGAAGTCTCCAAGTTACAGGGAACCAGGCAGAGGGCCTTCTCGGTGGTGGCGCCCTCCCTGTGGAACGCCCTCCCACCAGATGTCAAAGAGAACAACAACTACATGACTTTTAAAAGACATCTGAAGGCAGCCCTGTTTAGGGAAGCTTTTAATGTTTGATGCATTATGGTATGTTAATATTTTGTTGGAAGCCGCCAAGAGTGGCTGGGGAAGCAGGGTATAAATAATAAATTATTATTATTATTATTATTATTATTATTATTATTATTATTATTATTCCAAAAGGAACTACTCTATTCCTAGCTTAAGAATGGAAAGCACAATGCTGGTGGACAACAGAAGAGGTTTAAAGACTCTCTCAAGGCAAATCTAGGAAAAAATATAGTATAAACACCGACAACTGGGCAACACTGGCCTGCGAGCGCTCCAGTTGGAGAACAGCTGTTACCAAAGGTGTCATGGACTTTGAAGAAGCATAAAGTCAGGAAGAAAGAGAGAAATTAACTAAGAGGAAGGCATGTTTGGCACGTCCTCACAGTGATCAACTCCCGCCCGGAAACCAATGTCCCCACTGTGGAAGGACGTGTGGATCCAGAACTGGCCTCCACAGTCACCTACGGACACACCACTAAGACTGCGTTCAATCTTTGTTGTTGTTTAGTCGTTTAGTCATGTCCGCCTCTTCGTGACCCCCTGGACCAGAGCACGCCAGGCACTCCTGTCTTCCACTGCCTCCCGCAGTTTGGTCAAACTCATGCTGATAGCTTCGAGAACACTGTCCCACCATCTCGTCCTCTGTCGTCCCCTTCTCCTTATGCCCTCCATCTTTCCCAACATCAGGGTCTTTTCCAGGGAGTCTTCTCTTCTCATGAGGTGGCCAAAGTCTTGGAGCCTCAGCTTCAGGATCTGTCCTTCCCGTGAGCACTCAGGTCTGATTTCCTTAAGAATGGATGCGTTTGATCTTCTTGCAGTCCATGGGACTCTCAAGAGTCTCCTCCAGCACCACAATTCAAAAGCATCCATTCTTGGGCGATCAGCCTTCTTTATGGTCCAGCTCTCACTTCCATACATCACTACTGGGAAAACCACGGCTTTGACTATAAGGACCTTTGTTGGCAAGGTGAGGTCTCTGCTTTTTAAGATGCTGTCTACAGCAACAGCGTTCAATCTTACTCGGCCACAAGTGATCGCCGAGATAGAAGTTAAAACAGCAGCTCCACCTCTTCCTTGGGATGACCCCATGTCACCCAGAAATGTCCTTCTCAGAATAGCTCCCCTTCAGCAGACGCCCTTTCCTACGTTGAATTAGTAGCTTCCTCTGGGCTGCTACTGCCCCTTTAATAATGTTTCCTGTTCAGCACGGTGGTGGCAAATATCCTTTAATTTCCTGCCACTTAGTCAGCTCCTGTTCCCCACCAGAGCTTCAATGACTTTTTCCCTCTATTAAAATAAATCTGCAAAATAGCTTTGCTTCTCTTTCTGGCCTGTACCAGTTTCTCTTCTAGACTTTGGACGGCTGTTTTGTAGAACATCGGGATCAGCTCTCTGCGCTGAAAGGGAGAATAATGACAACGCTTTTAATTCTGCATGTGACGCTCCAAACCCGGCAGCGAAGCCTAGATCTCGAACATCACCTTTAACACCAAAATTCAAGCGCTTAGCATTTGCCAGGGGGGGAATCTCTCAGATTATTTTGAAACTGGCAAGGCCTCAGCAGCCCCGAAATCTCGTAAACCGCCGACTCCAAGAATTGTACATTAACCAAATACTGTATGATAAAATCCTAAATATTATGATGTGTTGTCTGGCAAACATATCATCATGTAGCAAATACTCGGGTGTTGACCGCTAAAATCATCTGGGGACAATCATTTGGGGGGAACAAATTGATTTCTAGAGAGAACTTTTGGAAGAACCTTTGCAACTAGAAATATGGCAGATTTTTCAGGGGGAAGGAGGTGGAACCCCTGTTGCAGGAGACCCTTTAAGGAAAAATCCTGGTCGGCTTGATTCAGGGCAGGAGTGGGCAATGACCATGGCTCTCCAAATATTGTTGGACCTCCAGGTACCCCAACCCCAGGCAGCCTATTCAGTAGATGGGAGAGGGTGGGAGCTGGGAGTACAGAAACACCGCGAAGCCACAGATGCCCTTGCCCAGATTTGGGCACAGAGGAGAGGGCTATTGAGAGGGCAACCAAAATGGTCAAAGGCCTGGAAACGATGCCTTATGAGGAACGGCTAAGGGAGCTGGGCATGTTTCGCCTGGAGAAGAGGAGGTTAAGGGGTGATATGATAGCCATGTTCAAATATATCAAAGGATGTCATATAGAGGAGGGAGAAAGGTTGTTTTCTGCTGCTCCAGAGAAGCGGACACGGAGCAATGGATCCAAACTACAAGAAAGAAGATTCCACCTAAACATTAGGAAGAACTTCCTGACAGTGAGAGCTGTTTGACAGTGGAATTTGCTGCCAAGGAGTGTGGTGGAGTCTCCTTCTTTGGAGGTCTTTAAGCAGAGGCTTGACAACCATATGTCAGGAGTGCTCTGATGGTGTTTCCTGCTTGGCAGGGGGTTGGACTCGATGGCCCTTGGGGTCTATTCCAACTCTTGGATTCTATGATAGCCATTGGTCCCAATGGCTTTGCTCTGCATCAGAGACAACCATGCTTCTGAATGCAAGATGCTGGAAGCCACAGGAGGGGAGAGTGTTGCATCTTGTTTAACGGACTACAGTGGTACCTCAGGTTACAGACGCTTCAGGTTACAGACTACGCTAACCCAGAAATAGTACCTCGGGTTAAGAACTTTGTTCCAGGATGAGAACAGAAATCACGTGGCGGCAGCGGGAGGCCCCATTAGCTAAAGTGGTGCTTCAGGTTAAGAACAGTGTCAGGTTAAGAACGGACCTCCTGAACGAAGTAAGTTCTTAACCCGAGGTACCACTGTATTGTATTTTAATATTTTGTTGGAAGCTGCCCAGAGTGGCTCATGTTACGTCCACTTCATGTTACGTTCTTTCAGGTTACGTCCCGCGGCGACCCAGAAGTACCGGAGTTACTTCTGGGTTTCGCCGCTCGCATATGCGCAGAAGCTTAAAATGACGTCACGCGCATGCACAGACGCGGCGAATCACAACCCATGCGTGCGCAGACACGCCACTGCGGGTTGCGTTCTTTTCATGTTGCGAACCAGGCCTCCGGAACGGATCCTATTCGCAACCAGAGGTACCACTGTATATGATGATGATGATGATGATGATGATGCTCGGATCCTGCTTGCTGGTATCCCATAATGAGCATCTGGTCGGCCACTGTGAGAACAGGATGCCGGACTAGATGGGCCATTGGGCCTGATCCAGCGGGTGCTCTTCTGCTATTGAAAAGAGACCGGTAGTCACATTCCAACCCCAGGTGTGATTTCTTCAGCTGGAATTCCAGCTAGTTTCTGGTCTCATCTTTACAATCGCGCAAAAAAAGAGAGAAAGTCCTGTGTCGCCTGATCGCTGAATTACATAATCCTAGATGAGCTCGCCCCCCACCCACCGCTCTCCCTTCCCTGCCTGCTTTCTTAAATCCTCTGTAATTTTTTGAGAGAGAGCAGCAAAGATGAGAGAAACTAATCCAGTAGCAGCAGCAGATCATGAGGAGGAGCTGGCGAGGCTTCACTGCACCCTGGGACTCATCAGCCAGCAACACAGGGGAGGGTGGATGTTTGGCTTTTCTATAGAAGGGCTTTCCAAAATCCTCTGGCCCCAACCCCAGACGATGCTCAAGGGGCTTAGCTCTGGGACCGCTTCTCTTCCTCCGAGCAAAGAGGCCGCACGTTAAAAAGCCCCAAGCAGGGGGTGATGGAATCATGGAAGGGGCACCCCGAGGTCATCCATCCCAACCCACCCCCTGCAAGGTAGGAACATGCAGCTGTCCCATACGGCGATCCAACCTGCGCCATGCTGTCACCATCTGAGCTACCCCAGGCTCCTTTTGCTCCAGGCAGCGTGACATTCATTGGGCAAACAAATTCGCCGCGAGCGCATTCGACCGCATACCTGACCTCGGAAAAGCACTGCTTGTTTAGGCTCACCCTGTGAGGTCTGTTTAAGGTTCAGGAGTTGCCCCTGACAATGACATTTACACACAGGAAGGCGTGTGTGTGTGTGTGTGTGCGTTGTTAGGTCTCTTTTTATTGTCGTATTCTTATTAAACAGCTTTCTAAGCTCTGCCACATTTTCTTTGGAAAATACAGAAGACAGACAGACAGACATGCTTTGCCCCTCCCCTTCCACCTTCCTGCTCCTCGGCGGGGCCTGAAATTGCCAAAAACGCGTGCCACCCCCCCGTCCCCAAACCATCAATATGTCCAGTGCAAAATACCGCCAACCTGGTCTGAAAATGTGACTCTGTTGGGAGTTTTAAAAAAAGGAGATTATGTTGTCCCCATGCCCTCAGACTTAGCTCCCCAAGACGCCTCTCCTTTTCCTCTAATTCAGACAGCGACAAGGGATTCCTCTGCTCCCAATATTGCTATTCACCCATCTCCAACCTGGCGCCCTCCGTCAGTTTAGGAATATACAATTTCCCACCATCCCCCAGCCAGTTAGGGAAGCCTGGCCAAGTCCGATGCCGTGGCGCGAAAGGGCAGCCGTCTTAATTCATGGCTGCACGCATAAAGTGGGGGGGGGGCAAGGCCCATTTTGCATGAAAACGGACCGGCAGGAAACCCAGGGCAGGCAAGAGAAAGCCCTTCTCCAAAGCACCGATTCGGGGAATGTGACGGAGGGATACAGGTGGCTTCAAAGAAAGATGAGCAAATTCATGGACGGGGGGGAAGGATGTCCGGAAAAGCGAAAAAAGGACTCTTGGTTCCCTCACTCAATGCCTCTTTGCAAAGCTCTGGGTGGGATAGGGAATGGGGGAGATTGGGGGAGCAGGAATCAAAAGCCTCGCCGGTCAAAGGAGGTCTCAAACTGCTTGACATCCATAGTGCAAGCGTCTGGGGAGGAGAGGGAAATCTGCAGGCGGCAGCTTCTCCCTCTCGTGATTTCTTTAAGGAGCGGAGCAGGGGCAGCCTCACAATTTGGGAATAAGCCCCCCCCCCCAACACCGTCACATTCTCAGCCTGTGCAACCTTCAGCCTTTAAATATAGATATATAGAGATAGATCTGGATATATATTATCATTATTCATATAGAGATGTCTGTAAAATATAGCTCCGCCGTATCCTCTCTTTAAATCTTCCTCTTTCCACAATCCCACCCCCCACATTGCTGTCACTCCCAACCTCAAAAAGTGTTTAATAGGATCCACCCCCACCCCCAACCCTACTCGTTGCCCCGTTCCCTCCCCCTGGGAGGGGGAAAGCCCCGCTTGCCCCCCGCCCTGCCCTTCCCCTAAACGAGTCGCCACTGGAGGATGCTGGTGTCGGTCCCACCGGTGGAGAGCAGCAGGCTGTCGTCGTGGAGGAAGGCAATGTTGGTGACGTGGCTGCTGTGGCCGTTGTACGTGTGGCTGGGGGCCTGGAGGAATAGAGAGGAAAGGGGTCTCAGGAGAGGGCAGGAGAAACCCTATACACAAAGGCCGGCCGCCCCGCTTGTCAAAAGCCTTCCCGAAATCAAGATACACTATGTCCACAGCGTTCCCCTGATCCACCAAGCTTGTAACTCCGAGGATGGCAAGTGGGGATGAGATTGCAAGATAAATAAACATTTAAACATTTCAGTGTAATACAGTATAGTTTCTTTTTCCTCTGCAGAATATGGATAGCTGTCTTTTCAAAACGAGAGCAAGAGCATCGAGTGACACTGAGGACAATCTCATCCTATAAATGAGATCACCCAGCAAAAGTGAGCTCATACTTCCCCTTGAGTTTGCCTACATACTTAAGGTACATATAGGCTTGTTTATAATTGTATTTGGGGAAATATTCACGTTCTTAGGTAGCTGCACGCTTCTCTATTTGCTGTGTGTCCCGTGATAACATTATAAAGCAGTCGTGCTCTATGTTATAATTCAACGAGTTGTTTCTTTTTGTCCTCCAACGTACGGTATTTCTTATATTTAAAAAATCGGTGTGCTGCGAGCAAATTTTTATTCTGAAGGTGTGGACCAGAGAAATCTTTTTGAGAACCACTGGGCTAGGAAGGGGGGCAACCCAGACACGCAGGCACTGCGGAAACCGGGGGGGAATGGGGTTGAGTGGCGGATGCCGCAAGCAACTGGGAAAGAGATGAGCCAAGAGAGGTTGGCGGAGAAGTCTCAGGACGCCCCTTGCCCACTTTCAGGTTACTTAGAAGGAGAGCAGTAGGAAAGGATCGGGGCAAGACGAGAGGGTAAGAGACCCTGGGGAGGTGGGGCGGGAGGCTCACCCGCGGCTGACAGCAAGGGTAGGAGAACAAGTGCACTTTGCCGAAGTCGTCGGCAGACGCCAGGAGCTTCCCGTCGTGGGAGCGGCAGACGGCGTTGATGTCGGTGCCATCCGCACCCTCGGGCCAGATCCCTAACAGGGCAGAGAAAAAATCAGCAGCGGAAATAACAGTAATCATAACACAGTCGTGCCTTGGAAGTCCCCTTCACGGATCCCTGCCTTGCCGTGGCGAAGGGGCTTGAGTAACTCAGAGACGCTATGAGCTATGCCGTGCAGGGCCACCCAAGATGGACAGGTCATAGTGGAGAGTTTTGACTAAACGTGATCCACCTGGAGCAGGAACCGGCAAGCCACTCCAGTATCCCTGCCAAGAAAACTCCATGGACAAACTCCCTGGAAAAGTCGCTGATGTTGGGAAAGATGGAGGGCACAAGGAGAAGGGGACGGCAGAGGACGAGATGGTGGGACAGTGTTCTCAAAGCTACCAGCATGAGTTTGACCAAACTGTGGGAGGCAGTGGAAGACAGGAGTGCCTGGCGTGCTCTGGTCCAGGGGGTCACGAAGAGTCGGACACGACTAAACGACTAAACAACAACAACCTTAGAAGTAGAAGCGAATCCATTCTGGAAGTCTGTTTGACTTCCAAAATGTTCAGAAACCAAATTGCAGCTTCTGATCAGCTGCCGGAAACTCCAGCAGCCGATCAGAAGTCATGGAAGCCCCGTCGGACGTTCCAAAGAACGTTCGCAAACTGGAACACTCACTTCCGGGTTTGCGGCGTTTGGGAGCCCAAACATCTGAGTCGCAAGGCGTTCGACAACCAAGGTACGACTGTAATAATTTTCTTATTTGTACGCCGCCCATCTGACTGGGTTGCGCCAGCCACTCTGGGCGGCTTCCAACATATATAGAAAGAAAGCGAAACATCAAACATTAAAAAGCTTCCCTTTAAAGCCCTATACTGCCTAGGACCCTCGTACCTACGGGACCGCCTCTCCTGGTATGTCCCAGGGCGGACCTTAAGGTCTGCAAATAATAGCACCCTGAGGATCCCAGGCCACAAGGAGGTTAGGCTGGCCTTAACCAGAGTCAGGGCTTTTTCGGCAGTGGCCCCAATCTGGTGGAACGGTCTGTCACAAGAGACTAGGGCCCTGCGGGACTTGACATCTTTCCGCAGGGCCTGCAAGACAGAGCTGTTCCGCCAGGCCTTTGGCCAAGGCACAGTCTGACCCCCTCCTTTGGTAATCCTCACAGAACTCTAGCCCAATGGTTGCCATTAATTTGATTTTGAATTGATTTTAGAATGAATTGATTTTAGAATGCTGTGTTACTTTTATTGTTGTTAGCCACTCTGAGCCCGGCTTTGGCTGGGGAGGGTGGGATATAAATAAAATTATTATTATTATTATTATTATTATTATTATTATTATTCAGGAGAAAGAAGTTGTAACATCCCGCCAACCCATCCCGTTTTCCCGTTTTGTGCATCGTAATCTGCAATGCCCAAACGAAAACCCTCTGTTGCTTGCTGGGCCAACCACCCGCATGGCTGAAAGGACTGGCAGGAGTGGGGAGGGGGCGGTCTGTAAGGGGTATTTGCCATATCCTATTCTGCCTGGTTTAGCGGTAACCAGGGGGTTGCTTGCCGACATTTTCACTGTTTGAAAATAAAAGAAATCATTTATTAAGAAGAGGAAGTTGGAGAGCCCTGACCACCACCCCTGGCCAGCCAGAGGGGTGGAATATAAATAATTATTGTTGTTATTATTTCTTCCATTTGTGCTTCTGGGCGGAGCCAAGGGCATCATCCTGTCTGAGGGGGTTAAAGGATGAAGTGTGTGCCTTGGTTTTGGGAGCCCCGCAGAGCCTTTCTGAATGCAGCCCTGTTTAGGGAAGCTTTTAATGTTTGATGCATTACTGCATTTTAATATTTTATTGGAAGCTGCCCAGAGTGGCTGGGGAAGCCCAGCCAGATGGGCAGGGTATAAAAAATAAATTATTATTATTATTATTATATTTCTTGCTCACACCACCCGCCCAGCCAGGAGACACTCACCAAAGACCCCAAAGCCCAGGACGCAGGTGGCCGTGGCCCAGTCCATGTTGCGGACGGCCTCAGCGCTGGTGATCTGGCGGCAGGTGGAGGGGTCCCCTGTAGGGAGGGAGGAGGAGGAGGAAGGAGACACAGACAAGAAAATGTAAAGCACGTAATGCCATCAGAACCTGGGCTGTTCCTTCTGCAGAGATCTCAGATTGTGGAAACAGACTCTAAAGGAGGAGATGGTTTGATAAGGAGGACGCCTCCTAGTCCCACTCCCAGCGCAAAGGTGGCGCTAAGAACAAGAACCCAAACTCTATACTCACAGTACAGGATTTCGTAATCGCCAGAATTGGTGACCAAACAGCTGCTGTCAAAGGCCCAGTCCAGATGGGTGATGAAACTGGAGTGGCCCTAGAGCAAAGGGGAGATTTTAGATTGATTGATTGATTGATTGATTGATTGATTGACAGACACACACACACACCTGCAAGGGGAACACTTCCTGTTACACACATAACCCCGAGGCTCCTCACGGGGTCCCTGCCAAGAAAGCATATTCACCCAGTGCTTTACCAGTCGCACTGGCTCCAGGTGGAGTATAGGGTCAGGTTCAAGATGCCCGTCTTGACCTTTAAAGCCCTTTGTGGCTTAGGGCCCTCATATTTACGGGACCGCCTCTCCTGGTCTGACTCGCAGAGGACCTCAAGGTCCATGAATAACCATAGTTTAGAGGTCCCAGGCCCTAAGGAAGTCAGACTATCCTCCACCAGGGCCAGGGCCTTCTCAGTGATGGCTCCGACCTGGTGGAATGCTCTGTCCCAGGAGAGCAGGGCCCTGCAGGATTTAACCTCCTTCCGCTGGGCCTGTAAGACAGAGCTATTCCACCTAGGCTTTAATTTGAATTCAGCCTGATCTTTTATTTCCCTTCTCTTCCCTCCCCCTCCCCTGTTATGAAGATCACCCGCTCTGAGACCCCACAGCTCATTCTCCCCTGGCCTCCTCGCTGGCCCAAGTAGGACCAATTCAGCCAGCTAGCCCTAGGGATCATCTAATTGATTTTTGATTTTTATTGTTATTCAGTATTTTATGCTGCTTTTATAATTAAGTGTTTTAAAATAAGCCGCCCTGGACCCGGTTTTTGAACCAGGAAGGGCGGGGTATAAATAAAAAAATATTATTATTATTAATTATTGTTATTATTATTGTTTGATGCTCTACAACCCCTTAGAAACCACAGAATCATTGACTTGGAAGGGACCCTGAGGATCATCTAGTCCAACCCGCCTGCAATGCTAGATTATGCAGTTGTCCCATCAAGGGATCAAACCTGCGACGTTGGCACTATCAGCCCCACACTCTAACCAACCGAGCCCAGAGTGTTTTATTTCCATTCAAGGCAAAGGACCCTGGCACTCACGGCCACTGTGTGCCCTGCTAATCTCCTCGCTGTGCCCAGATGAGGTGGACACTCTGCGCATGGCCAGAGGCTCATGTGGTTCAGCATCTCCTGGGGCCAAGTCAAAAAAAGCCCAGGAAATCAGGCTGTTGTGGACAGCCGTACCTGCCCAGAGGAGGGAAGCGCCACAAACCATTCTCCATTTTTTAAAAGGATATATATATATATATATATTAAAAGACATACCCATCATTTATTTATGCATGGCTGGCTGGACCCCTATATCTGACAAAGCAGCTCCCTCTGCTGCCCACTTGCAATATTACAGTGTTTCGCTACCTTAATATGGCAGCCTTTGTCAAACTGGTGCCCTCGATATAAAGCTATGGTTTTCCCAGTAGTGATGTATGGAAGTGAGAGCTGGACCATAAAGAAGGCTGGTCGCCAAAGAATTGATGCTTTTGAATTCTGGTGCTGGAGGAGACTCTGGAGAGTCCCATGGACTGCAAGAAGATCAAACCTCTCCATTCTGAAGGAAATCAGCCCTGAGTGCTCACTGGAAGGACAGATCCTGAAGCTAAGGCTCCAAGACTTTGGCCACCTCAGGAGAAGAGAAGACTCCCTGGAAAAGACCCTGATGTTGGGAAAGATGGAGGGCACAAGGAGAAGGGGACGACAGAGGACGAGATGGTGGGACAGTGTTCTCGAAGTTACCAGCATGAGTTTGACCAAACTGCGGGAGGCAGTGGAAGACAGGAGTGCCTGGCGTGCTCTGGTCCAGGGGGTCACGAAGAGGTGGACACGACTAAACGACTAAACAACAACAACAACCTTTGGGTGAAAGGAAGTCAAGGAGGGAGGAAGGAAGGAAGGAAGGAAGGAAGGAAGGAAGGAAGGAAGGAAGGAAGGAAGGAAATCTTTCTGGGCAGAATGCAGTTCTGTCTTTGGTTCTGCCTCCACTCACCGAACACTTGCCGACGCGCCCATACTTCCTGCCACCCTCAGAAACCAGGTAGATGTAGACAAAGTTGTCGTGGGAGCCCAGGGCCAGGTATTTGCCATCTGCAAAGCACAAAAGCAAGAGTCAGGGGACTGGAGGGGTGGGCAGACACTGGAAGGCAAAATGGGGGTCTCAATGCAGCTCAGCATTTTTAGTCTCCAGTGCACACTTAGAATCAGAGAGTTGTAGAGTTGGAAGGGACCCCGAGGGTCATCTAGTCCAACCCCCTGCGATGCAGGAATCTCAGCTGAAGCATCCGTGACGGACAGACATCCAACCTATATTTAAAAACCTGCAAGGAAGGAGAGTCCACCACCTTCCGAAGGAGTCAGTTCCAATAGGCTTAGGTTTTTTTTGTAATATTTGAACATTGCTTTCCACTGAAAAGGTCCCAGAGAATATTCCCAACCCGGCAAAAAAAAATAAAAAAAATAGGAAATTGCATAAGCGTTGTTAAAAAAATATTGAACAGTGCAACAACATATCTCTGGGATTCAGTGTCCCTCCAAATCCCATCGTATTATAAGTAGGGCTGCCTCTGAAGACAGTTCGGAAACTTCAGCTGGTGCAGAATTCAGCGGCCAGGTTGCTCAAGACGGTATGAGCATATTACACCAGTTAACTTCTGGGCCCAATTCAAAGGGCTGGTTTCGACCTATAAAGCCTTAAACGGCTCAGGACCGCAATACCTCAAGGACCGCCTCGTTCCATATGAACCAACCCAGACCCTGAGATCATCTTCTGAGGCCCTCCTTTGTGTGCCTCCTCCGGGAGAGGTCCGGAGGGTGGCAACATGAGAACGGGGCCTTTTCTGCAGCGGCTCCCCATCTGTAGAATGCTCTCCTCAGGGAAGTTCGCTTGGCGCCTTCATTATACACCTTTAGGCGCCAGGCAAAAGCATTCCTTTTTAACCAGGCCTTTGGCTGATCTGATTGACATCCTATGCCCTTTTAAAATGTGTTTTTTTGGGGGGACGGGCTATCACATGGTTTTTATTTCTATTAGGTATTTTGTGGTTTTATATCTTGATTTTATTCTGTGAGCCGCCCTGAGACACCTGGGTATAGGGCTGAATATAAATTCAATTAATAATAATAATAACAATTTGCTGGGAATCACAGGAGGGAGAGAGCGCAATTGAATTCATGTTCTGCTTGTGGGCTCCCATAGGCATTCGGCTGGTCACTGGGAGACTGGACGCCCTCTCCCACCGGCCAACTAGCCAAATCTTTGGTCTGATCCAAAGCTCTTTACACTCCTTCCATCAAGAATGGAAGAATGAACCAAGAGGACAAGCCCTCCTATCTTAACAGCGAATGCTCTGCTTGCCTTTCCCAGGCGGAAAAAATGCTACTTGCGGACATCACAATTCGACAACAACAGCAGCAGCAGCTAAACCCAAAGACAAACCAACAGATCCCGGTAGGATTCTGCCGCAACCTTCCTTCCAAACCCACCTCTTGGCTCCTCCCTCCGTACCCCTCCCTCCCCCCCCATCTCCTACCTGGGGAGAAGCTGACCACAGAAATGGGCTCCCCTCCATCCGTGTGAATGGTCACCAGATCTCGGGTCTCCGTGTCCAGCACCAGCCACCTGAATTGAAGCAGAGAGGGGAGGGGGAAGTTTTCCAGGATGTCAGAGCAGCTGAAGATGCCGGGATCAAAGCAGAGAACAGCGCCGGAAGTTGGATTTCTTCACCTTCCCTGCCTCCAGTATCTACCGTATTTTTCGTCCCATAGGACGCTCCGTCCCATAGGACGCACCTAGTTTTTGGGGGGGAACCGAATGTGGGGAAACCGAACCAGGTCGAGGAACAGCGGGATGGCGGCGCTGCGCCTCCCTGCTGTCCCCCGAGCTTGTGGGGCTGGCCGATGTCTGCCCGGCGCGAGGGGTGCCCTGCTTCAGGGTGCCCTGCCCGCCGGGCGGCAGGCTGCTATCCGCAGCATGGGGAGCCCTGCGGGACCTCCCACAGGGCTGCCTAGGCTGCGGATGTCTTCCTCCAAGCTTTCTCCAAGCTTCAGCGAAAGCCTGCATTCGCCCCATAGGACGCACCCAGATTTCCCTTTCATTTTTGGAGGGGAAAAAGTGCGTCCTATAGGGCGAAAAATACGGTAAGTTGTGGGTCCAGAAGCTCCAATTAATAATATTAATCATAATTACTTTATACCCCGCCCATTTGGGCAGCTTCCAGCAAAATATTAAAATACAGTGGTACCTCTGGTTGCAAAAGGGATCTGTTCCAGAGGCCCATTTGCAACCTGCGCCTGCATGTGCGCGTGTCGCGATTCGCCGCTTCTGCGCATGACGTCATTTTGCGCATCTGCACATGCGTGAGCGGCGAAACCCAGAAGTAACCCTTTCCGGTACTTCCGGGTCACCGTGGGACGCAACATGAAAACGCTCAACCTGAAGCAAACGTAACATGAGGTATGACTCTACAATTATTCATCAAATATTAAAAGCTTCCCTGAACAGGGCTGCCTTCAGATGTCTTCTAAAAGTCAGACAGTTGTTTATTTCCTTGACATCTGAAGGGAGGGCGTTCCACAGGGCGGGCGCCACCACAGAGAAGGCCCTCTGCCTGGTTCCCTGTAACCTCACTTCTCGTAGTGAGGGAACCGACAGAAGGCCCTCGGAGCTGGATCTCAGTGTCCAGGCAGAACGATGGGAGTGGAGATGCTCTTTCAGGTATACTGGGCTTTTGAGGCCGTTTAGGGCTTAGAAGTTTCCAGGCCCAGCTCAAAGTGCTGGTTCTGACCTTAAATGGCTCAGGACCGCAACACCTCAAGGACCGCCTCTTTCCATACGAACTGTCCTGGACTCTGCGTTCCTCCTCTGAGGCCCTTCTACTTCACGTGCCCCCTCCACTTCAGGTCCAGAGGGTGGCAAGACGAGAACAGGGCCTTTTCTGAAGTGGCTTGTGGAACACTTTCCCTGGGGAGGTTCGCCTGGCGCCTTCATTGTACACCTTTAGGCGCCAGGCGAAAATGTTCCTATTCAACCAGGTCTTGGGCTGATTGGCATGCGATACCCTTTCAAAATGTGGGTGGGGGGGTAGTTACTGGGTTGTTCTTGCTTTCATTTTTAATATGTATTTTTGTATTGCGATTTTATCCTGTGAACCACCTTGAGACATGTGGGTATAAGGCAGGTTTGCAAATCTAATACAGTGGTAAAGGTAAAGGTAAAGGGACCCCTGACCATTAGGTCCAGTTGTGACCGACTCTGGGGTTGCGGTGCTCATCTCACTTTACTGGCTGAGGGAGCCGGCGTACAGCTTCCGGGTCATGTGGCCAGCAGGACTAAGCCGCTTCTGGTGAACCAGAGCAGCACACGGAAATGCCATTTACCTTCCTGCCGGAGTGGTACCTATTTATCTACTTGCACTTTGATGTGCTTTCGAACTGCTAGGTGGGCAGGAGCAGGGACTGAGCAACGGAAGCTCACCCCATCGCGGGGATTCGAACCGGCGACCTTCTGATCAGCAAGTCCTAGGCTCTGAGATTTAACCCATAGCGCCACCTGCGTCCAATACAGTGGTACCTCGGGTTAAGAACTTACGGTAATTTGTTCTGGAGGTTCGTTCTTAAGCTGAAACTGTTCTTAACCTGAGGTACCACTTTAGCTAATGGGGCCTCCTGCTGCCGCTGCGCTGCCGGAGCACAATTTCTGTTCTCATCCTGAAGCAAAGTTCTTAACCTGAGGTCTTATTTCTGGGTTAGCGGAGTCTGTAACCTGAAGCATCTGTAACCCCGAGGTACCACTGTAAATAATAATAATTACCTGCCAGTTACGGTGCCCACCACTAGAACAGAGCCGCTGGGATGGAATCCAGCCGAGCGAGCCGCGTCCTGCAGGAGACAGAGAAAGGAAGTGCAATTATGGGATGTATAGCACTAAGCATGGGAACCATTTTATGTCACCAGGGAATTGGGGAGGGAGGGATCCCACGGAACAGCATTGGCATCACCCAAGTGATCTCCCTGGGGCGCAAGCCTGGGCAGTGTGTCTGGAGGTCCTGGGCTGCCCAGAGGACAAGACCCCCCCCCATCCTCAGCCTCACATAGAACCCCCCACGGAATGCCCAACCCAGTCCTCCCCTCTGCCCCCCACCCGGCACAAGAACCCACCTCGATCCCCTTGCTCCACAGGGGCTGGTGGGTGGCCACGCTCCACAGGTGAACCTGCTTGTCTTGCCCGCAGGTCAGGAACTGGTCCAAAGCCGGGTGGGTGGCCAGGCCCCAAAGTTCTTCCGTGTGTCCCTGGGGAAAAGGGAGAGAGAGAGAAAAGACTACGGTCACCCAGGTCTCCCACTGCAGGCAAAACTAATATGGGTCGTCCGTTTAAGGAAGACTGCAGCATTTGGGACTTTTTTTAATAGTTTGGAGTAAGAGGCGACAAGGTGCAAGTTTGTACAATTATTCACGGCATGGCGAAAGTGGAGAGAAACTTTTCTCCCTCTCTTATCACTCTGGAGCAGGGATGTCCAACAGGTCGGTCGTGATCTACTGGTAGATCCCTGCAAGGTTTTGGTAGATCACAGTCGATCTCTGGCTCCCTTTGCTTAGTGTCGCTAAAACTGACTCCTGCCCTCCATTGTTGTATGATCTCTGGAAGGGAAGACGGAGATTTCTCTGTGCTGCTGTTCTGATCCATAGCGATCTTTTTATGAGTGACTTTACCCCTTTTCCCTTGCCTTTAAAGGTAAAGGGACCCCTGACCATTAGGTCCAGTTGTGGCTGACTCTGGGGTTGCGGCGCTCATCTTGCTTTATTGGCCGAGGGAGCAGGCGTACAGCTTCCGGGTCATGTGGCCAGCAGGACTAAGCCGCTTCTGGCGAACCAGAGCAGCGCACGGAAATGCCGTTTACCTTCCCGCCAGAGTGGTACCTATTGATCTGCTTGCACTTTGATGTGCTTTTGAACTGCTAGGTTGGCAGGAGCAGGGACTGAGCAATGGGAGCTCACCCCGTCGTGGAGATTCAAACCGCCGACCTTCTGATCGGCAAGCTCAAGAGGCTCAGTGGTTTAACCCACAGCGCCACCTCGGCAAAACCACTTCTCACTGTTTATAGCAGAGTATTTCCCCGGAGGCAGACAACAAGAACAGGAGTCCTACTCAAATTCCTCAGTCAAGAGCTTCTTTATTACTTGACTGGTTTCACAACCATTTATTACAAATATATACAAACCATTTACATGCCTTCTATATTTTGGACTCACAGCTGTCCATGGAGGCGCAGGTCCATTCTGTGTCCAGGGCAGCTGTCTGCCAGCTCCATCTGGTACGCAGGATGAGACCCTCCCTGCCCGCAGTCTGTCTTGCCAGAGTGGTGCATGCTCTGGTTATCTCCCGCTTGGACTACTGCAATGCGCTCTACGTGGGGCTACCTTTGAAGGTGACCCGGAAACTACAACTAATCCAGAATGCGGCAGCTAGACTGGTGACTGGGAGCGGCCGCCGAGACCACATAACACCGGTCCTGAGAGATCTGCATTGGCTCCCAGTACGTTTCCGAGCACAATTCAAAGTGTTGGTGCTGACCTTTAAAGCCCTAAACGGCCTCAGCCCTGTATACCTGAAGGAGCATCTCCACCCCCATCATTCTGCCCAGACACAGGTCCAGCGCAGAGGGCCTTCTCGGTGGTGGCGCCCGCCCTGTGGAACGCCCTCCCAGCAGATGTCAAGGCAATAAACAACTATTTTACTTTTAAAAGACAGCTGAAGGACGGCCCTGTTTAGGGAAGTTTTTAATGTCTGGCGCTGTATTGTTTTTGATATGCTTTTGGAAGCCGCCCAGAGTGGCTGGGGAGACCCAGTCAGATGGGCGGGGTATAAATAATAAATTAAATTAAATTAAAAAATTAAATATCTCTCTCCAGCACAGTATAAACTCAGCGTGCGTGTGTGTGCTTTCCTCGTGCTGAAATTGCAGTCTGCAACTTCCTCCCTTTATCTGCACCTCCGGCTGACACCCATCAAGCCACGAGTGCCACTCCCACACACTAAAGAAAATTCTGGAACCCTCTTTAAAACTTAAAGGAACTTTTATCTGTTTCTTGGAAAATGTTTTCCTATGGAACTCCCTGCCACAGGAGGCAGCGATGGCCACCAAGAAGGATGGCTTTAAATGAAGATTAGACAAATTAATGGAGGAGGAGAGGGCTATCGATGGCTACTAGCCGTGATGAAGGCTCCTTGATGAAGGTCTCCACAGTTGGAGGGAGCAACGCCAGTTGCTGGATAGCACAGTAGAGGAGACCTGCTCTCGCACTCAGGTCTGGCTTGCGGGTTTCCCCTTGGGGCACCTGGTTGGCCACTGTGAGAACAGGACGCTGGTTCAGAAGGGCCATTGGCCTAATCCGGCAGAGCTCCTTTGGGGCCCTTATCAGTCACCCCAGTGGTACATCAGTGATCCCAGTCACCACACCTCTTCGAATCCAGACATAAACCTGCGCAGTAGCTGCCCTCTTCCTTACCTGTATACCTGAAGGAGCGTCTCCACCCCCATCCTTCTGCCCGGACACTGAGATCCACCTTTGAGGGCCTTCTGGTGGTTCCCTCCCTACGAGAAGTGAGGTTACAGGGAACCAGGCAGAGGGCCTTCTCGGTGGTGGCGCCCGCCCTGTGGAACACCCTCCCTTCAGATGTCAAGGAAATAAGCAGCTATCCTATCTTTAAAAGACATCTGAAGGCAGCCCTGTTTAGGGAAGTTTTTAATATTTAATGCTGTGTTGTTTTTAACATTTGACTGGGAGTTGCCCAGAGTGGCTGGGGAAACTCAGCCAGATGGGCGGGGTATAAATAATAAATTATTATTATTATTATGTTAATTACCTGCACTAGGAGGGAGAAGCCAGTCGCCAACGATCCATGGAGCACTGAGTTCCGGGTGGTGCCCACAAAGAGCGAGTCGCCCTTTCCCTCCGCAATGGTGCGCACTGGCCCAAATCCCTCAGGCACCTATAGGGAGAAGGAAACAGAGACCCCCTCAGGGAGAGCAGAAGATGCCCAGACAGGGCTAGCAGAGACGTGCATCCGAAACAGTTTGCAAGTGGTGATTTGCTTTTTATTATATGATAGAATCATAGAATCCTAGAGTTGGAAGAGACCACAAGGGCCATGGAGTCCAACCCCCTGCCAAGCAGGAAACACCATCAGAGCACTCCTGACATATGGTTGTCAAGCCTCTGTTTAAAGACCACCAAAGAAGGAGACTCCACCACACTCCTTGGCAGCAAATTCCACTGTCGAACAGCTCTTACTGTCAGGAAGTTCTTCCTAATGTTTAGGTGGAATCTTCTTTCTTGTAGTTTGGATCCATTGCTCCGTGTCCGCTTCTCTGGAGCAGCAGAAAACAACCTTTCTCCCTCTCTATATGACATCCTTTTCTATATTTGAACATGGCTATCATATCACCCCTTAACCTCCTCTTCTCCAGGCTAAACATGCCCAGCTCCCTTAGCCGTTCCTCATAAGGCATCGTTTCCAGGCCTTTGACCATTTTGGTTGCACTCCTCTGATGTTTTTATTAGCTTTTTAATTTCCTCATGTATCATATTCCAGTATTTCTTAATTTGACCACCACATATGGTATAAGGTTCTAATCATTCTATTACACCTCCAACACTTATTATCACCCGGTTTTTTTCATTTTTGCCAACCTGTCTGGTGACATATACCATCTATGATGCATCTTCATGAAATTTTCTTTCAATTGATAAGAAGCTGTAAAATTTATATTTTTTTTGTCCAAAATTTAACCCAATCTTTGTATTCAATTTCATAACCTAAATCTTGTCCCCACCTTAACATAATCTTACTTTTGATTTCTTGGTCTATTTGTATATTATTTAATAATTCACACAGTTTTGTAAGTATTTTTTTGTTTGTAAGACTTCTTTATCTAACTGAATAAATAAAAAATACTTACAAATAGGTACCCGAAAAATACACCGCTGAGGTTAAACATGAGGAAATGAGCTTATTGAATGAATGCATTCTAATTTTTTTTAAAAAAAGATTTCACCTGTAGGCAGATCTGACCACTGTGACAGTGGTCAGAGACAGTTCAGAGACAGTTCACTGCCAACTAGCAAGTGCTGGGGGGGGGGTTAACAACAGAAGATGCCATCCTGCGCCATTTGTAAACCTCTCAAACCAGGCAGAGGACCTTCTCGGTGGTGGCGCCCGCCCTGTGGAACGCCCTCCCCTCAGATGTCAAGGAAATAAACAACTCTCTGGCTTTTAGAAGACATCTGAAGGCAGTCCTGTGCAGGGAAGTTTTTAATGTTTGATCTTTTATTGTGTTTCTAATATCCTGTCCTGGATCACTGCCTTGTCGTGGCGAAGGTGCTTGAATAACTCAGAGAAGCGATGAGCTATGCCCTGCAGGGCCACCCACGACGGACAAGTCATAGCCAAGAGTTTAGACTAACTGTGATCCACCTGGAGAAGGAACTGGCAAACCGCTCCAGTATTTTGCCAAGGAAACTCCATGGAGAAGCTTTGAGAAGAAAGTGAGTGTTTCCAAGGCATGCTCTGGCTTATGGGGTCATGGAGAGTCGAACAGGACTAAGACGACTAAACAACAAAATATCCTGTTGGAAGCCACTCAGAGTGGCTGGGGAGGCCTGGCCAGATGGGTCGGGTATAAGTAATAAATTTGCAGCTGGCTATTTGCTGCCAGAAGGTCAGGTGCTGAACCAGAGGACCTCTGTAACATGAACCAGCAAGGAAGGAAGTGCTTGTGCCTCTGTTTCCCCTACTAGAGTTGTGCCAATAAACTAGAAGTCCCGCCTCGCAGGCCTGGCGTGTTGTTTCTGCATCGACAATATCTAGGCAACACGATGACCATGTACATACACAATAGACAACCTTTATATTGTATTATATTTATATTGTATTATATTCTACAGTATTACTGTATTTTAATATTTGGTTGGAAGCCGCCCAGAGTGGCTGGGGAAGCCCAGCCAGATGGGCGGGGTATAAATAATAAATTTATTATTATTATTATTATTATTATTATTATTATTATTATTATTATTATAGAATTCCTTCAAACCATAACAAGTACAAAACGAAATCTTCAGTCTCAAAGTCTCTGAAAATCTTTAAATGAAGCGAGGTACCAGACTTTGTATGATGAAAGACAAGCTGTGAAGCTTTGTCTCCTGTCTCGTAGAATTCTTCGTCAAATATTGAATGCTGTGACTACATTATTACATGAGCACTGTCCCACAGCATTTGGTATTTTCATTTACATACATTCATTCGAAATAAGGTGGGTTCATGAAGCGATTCTATATCCTCCCACCACGCTGACAAAGAATTCTACGAAACGGTAGTCAAAATCCGGAATCACTGTTCAGTGTTGGACGTCATATTTGCTGAATACACAAAGCTTCGCAGCTTGTCTTTCATCGTACAAAGTCTGCTACCTCGCTTCATTTAAAGATTTCCAGAGACTTTGAGACTGAAGATTTCATTTTGTACTTGTTATGGTTTGAAGGAATATTGTAGTGCTGGAGGAGACTCTTGAGAGTCCCATGGAGTGCAAGAAGATCAAGCCTCTCCATTCTGAAGGAAATAAGCCCTGAATGCTCACTGGAAGGACAGATCCTGAAGCTGAGGCTCCAAGACTTCGGCCACCTCATGAGAAGAGAAGACTCCCTGGAAAAGACCCTGATGTTGGGAAAGATGGAGGACACAAGGAGAAGGGGACGACAGAGGACGAGATGGTGGGACAGTGTTCTCGAAGCTACCAGCATGAGTTTGACCAAGCTGTGGGAGGCAGTGGAAGACAGGAGTGCCTGGCGTGCTCTGGTCCAGGGGGTCACGAGGAGTCGGACACGACTAAACAACAACATTGCGTATGTACACGGTCATCGTGTTGCCTAGACATCGGTGACCTTCTCTTTGCAACACAGGGGTTTGTTTGGTTACGTGTTGTTCCTGCTTGGCCGGAGGTTGGAACAGATGGCCTTTGTGGCCCCTTCCAACTCTACAGTTCTGTGATTCTATGATCCCTCGTTCCACAGCACCTTCGGCCATGTCTGGGTCCAAGCAAGGCATGAACTGCTGCTACCCTAAGGAGGCAGGACTCCACCCAGCCGGCCGCAATACCTCGTTCTCCTGCAGCTTCTGGTAATCCCGTCCCCAGAGCACGACTCTGCGGTCCCGGCCGCCTCCCGTGACGATGGTCCCGTTCCGCAGCACGCACAAGCCGAAGATGCCCCCTTCGTGGGCTCCTGGCACCGCGTGGCAAATCCTGTTCCCCCCTGCCAGGCAAAGGACAACGCTGTTAGATGGGACAACCTTCCCCCCTGCCCAGGACAGAACCTGGAAAGGATTTCTCTTCTGCAATAGAAACCAGCTTCGCTAACAGGGCTGCAGCATCCGTTTGCAAGCCTTTCCACGCTTACTTCGGTGCAAGTCCCTTTGACATCAGTGGGACTTATATTTGAGTATACCTGCCTTGTCTTGTGCTGATAATCCTCCTTCTGGAATCCTCATAGCACCTAGCTCAATGGTTGCCATTAATTTGATTTTGAATTGATTTTGGAATGAATTGATTTTAGAATGTATTTCAATTAATTGATTGTGATTTTATGTAAACTGTGTTATTTTTACTGTTCTTAGCCGCTCTGAGCCTGGCTTCAGCTGGGGAGGGCGGGATATAAATAAAATTGTATTATTATTATTATTATTAATCTGCAAGGACGCCATAAGCCTACCCCAACCCGCTCCCCTCCAGCTGTTTTGTACTACAATTCCCATCAGCCCCCCCCCCCAGCCAGCATGGCCGTGTGGCGGCCCAGGGGCTGATGGGATATGAAGTCCACAACCTCAGGAAAGCATCTGAATAGAAAAGGGTGCCTTAGAGGCCTAAGTGCTGCCTGGAGACGCAACGGAGCCTGTATGACATAAGGAGAGTCAAGTCTGGTGTAGTGGCTGGTGTGTCAGACTAGAACCTGAGAGACCAGGGTTCGAATCCCTGCTCGGACATGAAGCTCACTGGGTGACCTTGGGAGCCAGTCACTGCCTCTCAGCCTAACCTACCTCACAGGGTTGTTGTGGAGATAAAATGGGGGGGGGGGGCGACCATGTACACCACCTTGGTGAAAAAGGGTAGAACATAAATGCAATAAATCAATAAATGCTTTTTCCATAATATTATGCTCCACTACCCAAACCTTTGCCTTTACTCCCAAACTTACGTTTCTTTTCAAAAAGTAATGGCAAGAGCAGCACTCAAGGGAGGGGAAGGAAAGAAGCCCCCCCCACCAGAGGAGTCATTCGCCTCCCCCAATGTCTCATTCCTTTCTTTCAGAAATCTATTAGGAGAGGTGGGCTCTTTTCTCCCCCTGAGCCAAATGCACTTGGCCCCTCCAGTTATTGGTTTGGTGTTTTTTTCTGGCGTCGCATCTGAGTGTTGGGAATTACCGTATTTTTCGCTCCATAAGACACACCTTTTTCCTCCTAAAATGTAAGGGGAAATGTCTTATGTGTGTCTTATGGACTGAATGCCTACAGATGGCGGCGGGATCCTGCTGCAGTCGTGAGCAGAGGATCCGTGGCTCCCCTTCCTTCCCTCTTCCATGGCTCGCTTTGAAGCAGCAAAGCGGGAGAGGAGTCGCTTACACGGGTGTAAGCCGCTCCTCTCCTCTCCCGCTTTGCTGCTTTAAAGCGAGAGAGCTCTCTTTCCCTCCCTCCACCCTGGCTCAGTTCAATTTAAAGCAGCCAAGCTGGACAGGTATCTCTTCGGTGAACCTATGCTTCTCATTCCAAGAACATTATGCAAGCGGAATATTAAAAGGTAAAGGGACCTCTGACCGTTAGGTCCAGTCGCGGACGACTCTGGGGTTGCGGCGCTCATCTCGATTTACTGGCCGAGGGAGCCGGCATTTGTCCGCAGACAGTTTTTCCGGGTCATGTGGCCAGCATGACTAAGCCACTTCTGACGAACCAGAGCAGTGCACGGAAACGCCGTTTCTCTTCCCGCTGGAGTGGTACCTATTTATCTACTTGCACTTTGACGTGCTTTTGAACTGCTAGGTTGGCAGGAGCCGGAACCAAGTAACGGGAGCTCACCCCATCGTGGGGATTCGAACCGCCGACCTTCTGATCAGCAAGTCCTAGGCTCTGTGGTTTAACCCACAGCGCCACCCGCGTCCCTTTTCAGGCGCTTAATAAAATGCTAACACGGTTATGTGACTGGTCGGTACGAGATAGGGAACGAACCATGAGTGAGAAAAGGCGAGTGAGGGATTCAGTAAGAGTAATATAATTATTTGTCCCTGCAGCAACTCACAAATTCTCCCAAAAAAGAATTTCAAGAGCACCCAGCTAGACTGATTCAGCCCAACCAGACAGAGCTGCTGTTTAGGAGCACCTCAACGCAATCCCATCTCTCCTCGCCCCATTCCCAAACTGACCTTTTCCCCAAATGTAGAGGTTTCCCCCAGAATCTCCGGTCACAGTGTCCCCGTTCTCTGTGAAAGCCACACACAGGACATATTTGGGCTTCTCGTGTTTCTGCAGAAGGAAAACAGGTGAGCCTCAAAAACAGGGAGGAGAGGGGGCGGGAAACCCACCCCAAATCCAACTTGGAGCTCCCACTTCACCCCACTTCTAAGGAGAGGTGGCCAGCAAGACAACAGCACCTTTCCCGCCCCAGTCTGGCCACAGTGATCCATGCAACGGTCACCTCCAGGCTTGACTACTGTAATTCGCTCTACGCGGGGCTGCCCTTGAAGCTGACCCAGAAACTCCAGCGGGTGCAGAATGCTGCAGCGAGGCTCCTCACGGGGTCTCT
Organism: Podarcis muralis; assembly: GCF_964188315.1. Classification (NCBI taxonomy): domain Eukaryota; kingdom Metazoa; phylum Chordata; class Lepidosauria; order Squamata; family Lacertidae; genus Podarcis; species Podarcis muralis. The sequence goes on from NC_135661.1 coordinate 88,736,995, forward strand.
GCCATGGGAGCATATTCACCCAGTGCTTTTTCAGCTGCACTGGCTCCCGGTGGAGTACAGGGTCAGATTTAAGGTGCTGCTTTTGACCTTTAAAGCCCTTCACAGCCTAGGACCCTCGTACCTACAGGACCGCCTCTCCCGGTATGCCCCACGGAGGACCTTAAGGTCCATAAATAGCAACACCCTAGAGGTCCCAGGCCCTAAGGAAGTTAGATTAGCCTCAACCAGAGCCAGGGCCTTTTCAGTGATGGCTCCAGCCTGGTGGAACGCTCTGCCTCATGAGACCAGAGCCCTGCAGGATCTTATTTCTTTCCACAGGGCCTGTAAGACAGAGTTGTTCCACCTGGCCTTCGGCTTGGAATCAATTTGATTCCCTCCCCCTCTTTCCTTTTTCCTCCTGTGATGGAACTCCTATTTGGAGACTTCCCTGGCTTTTTTCCAGCCCGCTTAGGACCAGTTTGGATAGTTAGCCTTGGTGAAGACTTGGCGTTTTCATCCCCCAAAAAAGTTTTTGATTTGAGTTTCCATTGAAACGAGGCTGTATTTTAATGTTTTAATGTTGTATTTTAATCTTGTTTTTAAGTTGCATTTTGATCAATTTGTTTTTATATCGGGTGCTAGCCGCCCTGAGCCCAGTCTTGGCTGGGGAGGGCGGGGTATAAATAAAATTTATTATTATTATTGAAACCTGGGCATGAAAGCTCACTGCGAAAGAAAGGGTTAAGAGTCAACCCCTTTAGCAAACAGATCCGAACTGGTTCTCCAGGACCGTGTGCACACACAGAGCAGTTGGTTCAACTGGTTTGGCTGGGTGGGGTTGGGAAAGTGTCCCCCCCCCCCCCCGTCCCAAAGAGCAAATGAAGCATAAACCCCCATCTTGTCTGCAATTCGAGAGCTAGTGACTTGCTATGGACTGGGACCTGGGAGGGAAGAGGTTTCAAATCCCTGCTTGGCCCTGAAGCTCAGAGGGTGATTTTGGGGTCCGGCCACTCCCTCTCAGCCTAACCTGCCTCGCAAGGTTGTTGTGGGGATTAAATGAGGAGGAATGGAACCATGAACGTCACCGCTCCTTGGGAGGAAAAGGCAGGGTAGACATGTAATGAAGAGGACAAAGCAAATCAGCAATGGTGGCTGGGTCCAATTGGGTCATATGTTGGTTGGTTGGCATACGTTTGTCTCGAGAGGCAATGGAGTGCACCTCCAGGGGTGAAGCCAAACCGTAGCGTTAGCAGCGCCCAAATTACCTTAGGGGGCGCAAGCCTGAGCAGCGCATATGGAGGTCCTGGGCTGCCCAGACAACAAGACCCCCTCTTGGCCTCGCAGTTACAGTGGTGCCTCGCAAGACGAAAAGAATCTGTTCCGCGATTCTCTTCGTCTTGCAGTTTTTTCGTCTTGCGAAGCAAGCCCATTAGTGGCTAAGAGGATTAGCGCTTTTAGCGGCTTAGCGGATCAGCTGTTAAGCGGCTTAGCGGATCAGCTGATAAGCGGCTTAGCCGATCAGCTGATAAGCGGCTTAGCGGATCAGCGGCTTAGCGGCTTGGGGAAAGGGGGGGGGAACCCTGCAGGAACTCGCAAGACATTTTCGTCTTGCGAAGCAAGCCCATAGGAAATTCGTTTTGCGAAGCACCTCCAAAACGGAAAACCCTTTCGTCTAGCGGGTTTTCCGTCTTGCGAGGCATTCGTCTTGCGGGGCAGCACTGTAGTTATCACTGAAGCAATGCAGTGGTACCTTGGTTCTCAAACGCTGAAAACCTGGAAGTAAGTGTTCCAGTTTTCGAACGTTTTTCGGAAGCCGAACATCTGATGCGGCTGTTGGCTACTGTTTCCGGGGCGCCTGCGCCAATCAGAAGCTGCGCCTTGGGTTTCAAACGTTTCAGAAGTCAAACGGAGTTCCGGAATGGATTAGGTTTGGCGCTTTTGTTTTTGCTATTTATTTTGCATTTTCGTTTTTGAGGCTTTTTCAGTTAATTCGTTTTTGTGACTGTGTGGAACCCAGTTCAGCTATTGATTGATTGTGTGACTGTAGAAATGGATAAAAGCCTCCCGTCTAAACAATGACTGTCATCAGTGCAGGTAAGGAAAAAAAATAATTTTAATTTTTATCATCTACAATACTGTCTTATTTATTTTATAGTACAGTACAAGTACATTGATTATTGCTTTCATTGTATGGATCAATGGTCTCGTTAGATAGTAAAATTCATGTTAAATTGCTGTTTTAGGGGTTGTTTTTAAAAGTCCAGATTAGTCCGTTTTGCATAACTTTCTATGGGAAAGCACGCCTTGGTTTTGGAACGCTTTAGTTTTGGAATGGACTTCCGGAACGGATTAAGTTTGAGAACCAAGGAACCACTGTATTACTGAAGCAATACGTGTGACGTGCATTTTTCAAATTTTTAGAATGCTCTGTAAAACCTGTATTTTAACGGGTGTCGTTTCGCAGAGTCGCACAAGGCTTCTCCCTGGTTTTACCCCGTCTGGAGAAAGGAGGCTGACTAAGAAAACAAGGGGAAAAGCCCCCTTGACCCCACATGGCCATGCAAAGTGGAAGAGAGGGGAACCGGTCCCTGTACTTCTCAGGATACAGTTTGTAACCCACCTAACAGAAGAGGGGTCCGGGCAAGATTTCTGTGCAGAATCCACCAGGAAGCTCTTGTGTGGAAGCCTGTTGATGTGACCAGGAGCTGGACTGAGGGGGAAAGCCCGCCAACCACCCCAATCCTGGCCTACCCACAATCCTCTGCAGCTTCTCCCTCTCCCTTCCGATCCTGCTCTCACCTCGAAAATGCCCTGCCTCTTGCTGAGGCTGCCTGCCTCCAGCGTCCAGAAGTGGATGTGAGATTTCCCGCAGGTAATGAGAAGTGTCGGCTCCGTAGGGTGGAAAGTTGCGGCCAGCACAGACTCATTGGAGCACTGCGGAGCAGGAAGGAGAGAGGGTCAATACAGTGATGTAACAGGATGCAGGGGCCAGAGGCTGCGGCCATGAGAGTCTGTGGCAGCCTGTGCACAACCTGGTGTCCTTCACAATTCTAGTTCATAATGTATAAACACCACTTCCAACTCCTCAAAAGATTCTATCAACGGAGTCTCTGAAAATTTTTACACATCACTTGGGAAGACAGGCGAACTAATACCAGTGTACTGGAAGAAGCAAAGATCACCAGTGTTGAAGCGACGATTCTTCAACATCAACTTCGTTGGACTGGTCATTTTTTGTGCGGATGCCTGATGATCGTCTTCCAAAGCAACTACTCTATTCCAAACTTAAAAACGGGGCGCGTAATGCTGGTGGTCAACAAAAGAGGTTTAAAGACTCTCTCAAGGGAAATCTAAAAAAATGTAGTATAAATAACAATTGGGAAACACTGGCCTTTGAGCGCTCCCAAAGGTGTCCTGGGCTTTGAAGACACTCGAACTCAGGACGCAAGGGAGAAACGTGCTAAGAGGAAGGCACGCTTGGCAAATCCACACCGTGATCAACTCTCCGCCCGGAAACCAATGTCCCCACTGTGGAAGGACGTGTGGATCCAGAATTGGCCTCCACAGTCACTTACGGACTCATTGTTAAGGCTGTGTTTATGGAAGACAACCTTAGTCGGCTACAAGGGATCGCCAAAGAAGAAGAGGAAGGCTGGATTTTGGCCAGAGGAACAGGGCAGAACACAAAGTTACCTTCACGTCTGCCAACTTCTGCTCCTTTTGCCAGTCCCACACGGAGAGTACATGGTCATTGGAGTCATCGACAGCACATAAGAGTCCTCCGCCATTCTGGTGAGAGAAAAGAGACATGGAAAATAAATAAATAAATAAATAAATAAATTATTATTTATACCCCGCCCATCTGGCTGGGTCCCCCCAGCCACTCTAGGCGGCTTCCAACAAAACACTAAAATACAATAACCTATTAAACATTAAAAGCTTCCCTCAACAGGGCTGCCTTCAGATGTCTTCTAAAAGTCTGGTAGTTATTTATCTCTTTGACATCTGGTGGGAGGGTGTTCCACAGGGCGGGCGCCCTCTGCCTGGTTCCCTCTAACCTCACTTCTCGCAATGAGGGAACCGCCAGAAGGCCCTCGGCGCTGGACCTCAGTGTCTGGGCTGAATGATGGGGGTGGAGACGCTCCTTCAGGTATACTGGGCCGAGGCCGTTTAGGGCTTTAAAGATCAGCACCAACACTTTGAATTGTGCTCGGTAATGTACTGGGAGCCAGTGTACTGGGATAGAGGCAGCACCCCTCACAACTGCCATTCAATGCTTTGGATTCACCATGGCAAGCCATTTCTAGCAGCAAAACCTAATTAGAAATTTCATATTTTTTTATAAAGATATTTATTAAAATTTTCAAAATGTTACAAAATGAAAAAAGAAAAAAACAAAATAAAAATAGTTAAAAAACAATTCCATCTTTCATCACTTATCTTTCATTTGCTTGTTTCCCAGACCTCCTCACACCTCCCTTTTTGTATTCCAATTCAATTTGTTAGTTCAGCAAATCCTTTCCCTCTTTGTTTATCCTAGTCTTTAATCTTAAAATATTGTAACATTAAATTTTTACCTGTTAATAATCCATTTTTTTCATATTCCTTATAGCGTTATAGCTAGAAACCACTTAACCTTTTATCCAACATCATTCTAACATTCATTAATTTTACAATATTTCTGTAGATAGTCTTTAAATTTCTTCCATTAGAAGAATTAGAAATTTCATGCCTGCTCCCTCTTCAAAAAACAGACCAACCAGTGCTCTGTGAAGAAGCATGAACAAGCTCTGTAAAACTAAGGTTTAGGCGGTCTTGATAGCAGAACTGACATCCCCCCGACTACAGAATTTGGGACTGGGAAGGGGAGGGTGTGCCTTCTCAGAATATGAAGGCAGGTGGGTGGAGGCTGGGGCTCCTTGAACTTGCAAACTCCTCTTCCTTCCACACACACAGACCCCCCCACAAAACACAACCTCACTAGCGGTCAACGGGCCGGGCCGTAGCTTAAGGCTAGAGCATCTGCCTTGCAAACAGATTCAATCCTAGTTGGGAGACGTTCCTGCCTGGAATCCTGGATACCTGCTGCCAGTCAGTGTAGGTAATTCTGAGCCTGATGCACCAATGGTCTGAGTAGGTTCCAATTGCTTTCTGTAGGGTCAGACAACATCAGGGGCCTTTTCTGTTGTGGCTCCCTGTTTGTGGAACTGCTCTCCCCAGGGAAGCCTTTGTTACATATCTTTAAAGGTAAAGGGACCCCTGACCATTAGGTCCAGTCGTGGCCGACTCTGGGGTTGCGGCGCTCATCTCACTTTCTTGGCTGAGGGAGCAGGCGTACAGCTTCTGGGTCATGTGGCCAGCATGACTAAGCCACTTCTGGCAAACCAGAGCAGCGCACGGAAACAGCGTTTACCTTCCCGCTGGAGTGGTACCTATTTATCTACTTGCACTCTGACGTGCTTTCAAACTGCTAGGTGGACAGGAGCTGGGACCGAGCAACAGGAGCTCACCCCGTCACGGGGATTCGAACCACCGACCTTCTGATCGGCAAGTCCTAGGCTCTGTGGTTTAACCCACAGCGCCACCCACGTCCCTTTACATATCTTTAGGCGCCAGGCAAAACTGTTCCTCTTCTCCCAGGCCTTTGGCTGATTAATCTACGGCCTTTTAAATGTGTCTGTGGGAGGGGATGTTATTGGTTTGTTTTTCTTTTTCCTACGTATTTTGTGTTCTTGTTTTGTATTTTTATGTTGTGAGCCGCCCTGGGATCTCTGGAGGAAGGGCAGAATACAAATTTAACACATTGCTGGCCTCTGTCTGTCTCAGGAGACAATAGAGGATTTCGGTTTCAGGGATGAAGTCAAACCACGGGAGAGTTTCAGCGCCTGCTGTGGCTGTAGAGACCGATACAAGAGAGACATGTTTTGTTGCAGCTGGGGCAGAGGAAGGCGTCCTGTTGTTCTACTGCAGATGCACTGTGGCGTTTTTCTTTCTAAACTCCTCCCCTTATTTATTTATTATTATTATTAATACCATCATCATCATTATCTACCTAACCCAAGCTTGTGGGATTGAACAGTGGGCTCTGGGTACCCCCTATTTGGCGGAAGGAAGGAAGGAAGGGAAGGGAAGCATCACTCACAGACTTTGAGAATCCCACGCAGCTCACGGCTCGGTCGAAGGGCCCAGGGCCCAGGACGTGGAGCGTATTCAGACTCACAGAGTCCCAGACCCGAACGTGGGGAGGCAGAGGCTGCCGGAAGGAAGAATACCGGTTCAGGATGCACAAAAGGAAGCAACTCTTCACACAACACAGAAACAACTTGTGGAACCTGGGGGCTCTGGAAAAGGCACTGGCCACAAGGTTTGTTTTAAAAGCAGAACAGAGGAAGGCAGGGCTGGAGTCGGCTATTAGCTGCAACAGAAGATTGGTGCAACCACATTTAGGCGTTGCAGACACTTCTGGCTACAAGATACAGTGGTACCTCGGGTTACATACGCTTCAGGTTACATACGCTTCAGGTTACACACTCCACTAAGCCCGAAATAGTGCTTCAGGATAAGTACAGAAATTGTGCTCTGGCAGCAGGAGGCCCCATTAGCTAAAGTGGTGCTTCAGGTTAAGAACAGTTTCAGGTTAAGAACGGACCTCTGGAACGTATTATGTACTTAACCCGAGGTACCACTGTACTGGGGAGAAACAGCAGCAGCAGCAGACCAGGATCTCCCTGCCTTGGCTGGGACGGGGAAGGGGTGCTAAAGTAAAGAGACATAAAGGGCAGCTCTTAAGTACACAAATGTTCAGCTGCCCCATTATTTCAGAAGCGGGGGGGGGGGGTTCCCCGTTGGCTTTAAATGTATGCAATCTGTCCCCGTTTCTCCTTTCCTCCTCTCTCTTCCCGCCACCTCCCAATCTCTGGCACCTCCGCCTCTATAGCCAGCCGCCCCTCACCTTGCCATCTTTCGAAGTCCCGGCCACCTGCCCAGTTGCTATGGTGACCATGTCAGGATGCACAGACAGGCTGAGTGAGACAGGAAAGGACAGAAGTCACACACTCGTACGCAGAGAGAGCACCGGGTGCTCCGAAAGGCCACCCACCCACCCACCGGAGCGTAGGAAGGGGGGCGGTGGGGTCGGACTGCCCTGGGTGCCCTCATTGAGGGGGGTGACATTCATCACACTGCCCACCCATGACTCCCAAGCCTATCCCGAGCCGTCGGGGTAAGGTGGGGGGAGCTGTGCCGCTGTGCCGACGGCCTTCCCCCCTTCCCCCTTCGTTTTGACAGCCTGTGGGAGGATTGGGAGTCACGGGCAGGAGGTGCGATGAATGTCCGCCATGGGCACCTGCGGGTGGCTCACTCTTGCCCCCGGCTGCAGGGCGCGTGTTGCTCCAGGCACCCGGGTGTCTATCCCACGCCTGGGAGGGCACCCTCCACACCCCGCCCCCCTTGGGAGCCTGCCCGCCCTGGGCAGCATGGGCATATTCTCTGCCACTGCCACCCATTCCTTGCAATGACTCCTATTTTTACAAGTGGCACCGCCTGCAAACTGGCAATAATAATAATAATAATTTTTATTATTTATACCCCGCCTTCCCCAGCCAAGGTTGGGCTCAGGGCGGCTAACCAGCAATAATGAAAACAAGTTGAATGAATACAACTTAAAAACAAGATTAAAATACAACATTGAAACATTAAAATGCAGCCTCATCACAGGAGGAGAAAGGAAAAAAGAAAAAAGAAAGAGGGGGAGGGGATCAAATTGGCTCCAAGCCAAACGCCAGGTGGAACAACTCTGTCTTACAGGCCCCACAGAAAGAAATCAGATCCTGCAGGGCCCTGGTCTCATGAGGCAGAGCGTTCCACCAGGCCGGGGCCAGTGTTGAAAAGGCCCTGGCTCTGGTTGAAGCTAATCTAACTTCCTTAGGGCCCGGGACCTCGAGGGTGTTGCAGTTTATGGACCTTGATGCTCTCCGTGGGGCAAACCGGGAGAGGCGGTCCCGTAGCTACAAGGGTCCTAGGCCGTGAAGGGCTTTAAAGGTCAAAACCAGCACCTAGAACCTGACCCTGTACTCCTCCGGGAGCCAGTGCATCTTGCCCCCCCCAGCTCCTCTGCCGTTCCAGCTGGAGAGGAAAGAAACCGCGCAGGAACCACCTCACCACCCCCGCTCACCACTTGATGTCATCATTGTGGCCCAGGTAGTGGCGTTGGCGCTGCTCCTCCACGTTGTAGAGGACAGCCACAGCAGCCACGAAATACACGATCTCCCCCGTGGGCAGCAGGAAAAGGTTGGCGCGACAGTCGCGGCCCCGATACCCATAGCTGGAGCGGATGCCGGCGGGTCAAGGGCAAGAATAGAGAATGGGCTTTGCGGTCCTAGCCACCAGCTCTGGGAGCCAAGGAAGGGAAGATCCAGAAATCGCTTCAAGCACCCCCACTCCCTTTTCTCCTCTCCCGCCCCTAGGGAGACTGTTTTGAGTAGGATACACCCAGTCCAGCTTCAGCTTCTTATGGGGCAGGTCCAGCTTGGCATCGAGGCTGTAGGTGGCGACAACGGCATCGGGGACAAACATGGGGATGGGCCGCCCCCGCAGGAACATCTTCACGTAACCATCCTCTGCGTATGGATCGCCGGGAGAGAGAAAGCGTCACGATCACCCATCACCCGTAACCGCGCTTGCGCCAGCTGCCCAGAGGGATCGGGGCTGCCTCTACACAAGAGAGCACCTTGATTTCCCCGAAAACCAGACGCTCTCCTCCGTCTCTCACCTCACCCGCCCGGAAGCAAAACTTGTAGAAAGCTACCGTATTTTTCGCTCTATAGGACGCACTTTTTCCCCTCCAAAAATGAAGGGAAAATGTGTGTGCGTCCTATGGGGCAAATGCAGGCTTTCGCTGAAGCCTGGAGAGTGAGAGGGGTCGGTGCGCACCGACCCCTCTCCCTCTCCAGGCTTCAGGCAGCTATCCGCAAGCCTTCTGAGCGCAGCGGGTGTTCCCGCCGGGCTCCAAAGGCTTGCGGATAGCAGCCTGAAGCCCAGGGAGTGCAGCACTGTGCTCCCCGGGCTTCAGGCAGCTATTTGCAAGCCTTTGGGCTCCGAAGGCTTGCGGATAGCAGCCTGTTCTGGGGGCTGGGGTCGGGGGAAGCTCAGGCTGGGGGGGGAAAATAAAACAAATTCTTTATTCCCCCCCCTAAAAACTAGGTGCGCCCTATGGTCCGGTGCGCCCTATGGAGCGAAAAATACGGTAATCACTTGGGGCGAGCAAGACCCTCCCTCCTGGCGACCACGAAGGGACAATTTGCAGAAGGCAAGCTTATTAGACGAGTTTCCCTCTTTGACCGGTCTACTCCCCCCGCTATTCTAAGAACTCTTGCTGTGTTAAAAGGGCACACACACCCCGTCTCTCAAGACTTTTGTACAACCTGAAGCATGCAGGCGCACACCATTCAGATACTCCGCGTGACCTCCAGGCCTCTAAGGCCATGCCCAGCTCCCAGCCTCGGACTGGATTCCTGGGTGTTTCCCCCCACCACAAACTGCAAAGTGTGGCAGCATCTACTCACCAGCGCTGAAGGTAGATTCTTTAGGTTTGCTGCGAAGGAAAGAGAGGAGACAGTTAGGATGAAAGGGGAAGACTGCGGTGGGGGAGGAAAGGAAGGCGAATCTCTGCTGCAACAATCCGACTACAGAGTTATTCTCCCTCCCTCATCTTCAGCCTCCCGTTGGCAGCAAACAGCTTTCAGCTGACCCTCACATCTCTTCCTGCCTTTCTGCCAAAATACACCCGCTGCTATCCTTGGATTCTGCGTGTGGTTCGCTCTTGCACCTCCCCTCTGCCGGGCTTGTACTCCCCTCGCGGCGGCGACTGCACCCACATCAAACAAATCCTCGCATCCCGGCAGGCAGAATGTTGCTGCTCATTCCGTGACGTCAAAGCAGATCAGTCTATAGCAGGAGAGGCACCACCGGAGGGGAAGCCAGCTTGCAGCCCGATAGAGACGTTTGCTTCAGCAGGACAAGCCACGCCAAGCATTGCCAGTGCATCAGAGAAGAAGAACAGGCCTCTGCAGTCGTGCTGCTCGTGGGCTTGTGAGGGAGCGAGGGAGTTTGCAAAAGCGCATTATCTGCCAAGCAAATGTCCAGACTCCAAAACTGCATGTGGCAAAGTTTTATAGGCTGAACCGTATTCTCTGAAGACTCTTAATAGCTCTGGACATTTAAAAAGGTAAAGGGACCCCTGACCATTAGGTCCAGTCGTGGCCAACTCTGGGGTTGCGGTGCTCATCTCGCTTTATTGGTACAGCTTCTGGGTCATGTGGCCAGCATGACTAAGCCGCTTCTGGCGAACTAGAGCAGCGCTCGGAAACACCGTTTACCTTCCCGACAGAGTAGTACCTATTTGTCTACTTGCACTTTGACGTTCTTTCAAACTGCTAGGTTGGCAGGAGCAGGGACCGAGCAACGGGAGCTCACCCCGTCGCGGGGATTCGAACCGCCGACCTTCTGATCAGCAAGTCCTAGGCTCTGTGGTTTAACCCACAGCGCCACCTGCGTCCATTTAGTCCAGTACAATTCTTAAAGATGTTGCACTGCCAGCTATCGGAATGCTCTCAGCCTTCAGGATAAGGTAGTATGCAAGACGCCAGATGGGGGAACGGAGAAGAACGTAAGAAGAGCCCAGCGGATCAGGCCAAAGGGAGCCCATGCAGTCCAGCATCGTGATCTCACAGGGCCCAACCAGGGGCCTGTGGGAAACCCGCAAGAAAGATCTGAGCCCAAGAGCCCTCTCCCCTCTTGTGGTTTCCAGCAACTGGGACTCAGAAGCGTTTGATGCTTCCAATGCAAGAAATGCGAGTAAGAATGCAGAGAGCAGAACTATCTTGCTAAATCAGTCCTAAAGGTCCGTTGAAGTCAGACTGCCCCCCTCCAGCAAAGGGGCAGATGGATGCCTCCGTGCAGAGCGCAGTGTGGAGACCAGTGGGGTCACCTCAAGATATGGGGGTAGCTCAGTTGGTTAGAGCGTGGTGCTGATAACGCCAAGGTTGCAGGTTCGATTCCCAAACAGGGCAGCTGCATATTCCTGCATTGCAGGGGGTTGGACTGGACCTTTAAAGCCCTAAACGGCCTCGGCCCAGTATACCCGAAAGAGTGTCTCCACCCCCATCGTTCTGCCCAGATACTGAGGTCCAGCTCCGAGGGCCTTCTGGCAGTTACCTCGCTGTGAGAAGCCAAGCTACAGGGAACCAGGCAGAGGGCCTTCTTGGTGGTGGCGCCCGCCCTGTGGAACGCCCTCCCACTAGATGTCAAAGAGATAAACAACTACCTGACATTCAGAAGACATCTGAAGGGAAGTTTTTAATGTGTGACATTTTAGTGTGATATTTGTTGGAAGTCGCCCAGAGTGGCTGGGGAAACCCAGCCAGATGGGTGGGGTACAAATAAATTATTATTTTTTATTATTATTATTATTATTATTATTATTATTATTATTATTATTATTATTATCCCAGGGGTCCCTTCCAACTCTACAATCCACCTCTCTTTCTTTCCAAGCCTTTTTTGTGTGTGCTCATAACTCCCACCAGTAAAACCTCTGCAAACTCCATACTAGCCAGTTGATTAAAGGTAAAGGGACCCCTGACCATTAGGTCCAGTCATGACCGACTCTAGGGTTGCGGCGCTCATCTCGCTTTATTGCCAAGGGAGGCGGTGTACAGCTTCCGGGTCATGTGGCCAGCATGACTAAGCCGCTTCTGGAGAAACCAGAGCAGCGCACAGAAACACCATTTACCTTCCCGCCGGAGCGGGACCTATTTATCTACTTGCACTTTGACGTGCTTTCGAACTGCTAGGTTGGCAGGAGCAGGGACCGAGCAACGGGAGCTCAGCCCGTCGCGGGGATTCGAACCGCCGACCTTCTGGTCAGCAAGTCCTAGGCTTTGTGGTTTAACCCACAGCGCCACCCGCGTCCCTCTAGCCAGTTGATTAGCATCAGTTTAACTTGCTCCCGCCTTCTAGTTTTCCGACCAACGAGTGCCAGGTTCGTTCTCAGCATCTCTGCAGAAGAGGCTGCCCTGGGGACCCCGGAACGCACTTTATCCCCGCTTGATTTTGTTCCGAGAAACATTTAAACCACCAGCCTCTTCCCCACCACTCAGCGACCAAGGGGTTAAGTAGTTTCCTTTCTCTCTCTCTTTTGGAGAAGGGCGGGGCGACCTCCCTGCCAGCCTTCCAAGGCTCTTTTATCTCCCTCCATGTAGAGTAACAGTTGGCAGGGCGTTCCCCACCCTTTTCCATGCCCTGCCCAGGGGATTCTGCTGCCACCGCCTCCTCCCTGTTTGTTCTCTCTCTGTCTCTCTCTCTCTGGGGGGATCCTGCTAGGATCTTGCATCAGCCTAGGCAATGGGCCTCCTCTCCCACTCCCTCCCTCCAGAGCACCACTGCAAGGCCCCCTGTCTGCACCAAGGAACAGGCTGTAGGACCCCCCAGGATGGATTCCTGTGCCTCCCTTGGGCTGTGCATCTGGCACGGGAAGGCTCTAGTTTCCTGAGGCCGTGGGGCAAGGAGGGTTGGGGGCAGGAGAGCCTCAGATTCAGCCCCCCTCCCCTTGGGCACAAAGCCAGGAAACAGAACAGGTGGCCTTAGGCAAGTTTGAGGCAGAAAAATGGGGCTGCAGGTGAAATAATAGCCCTGTATCATCCTAAAAAGCAGAGACATCACCTTGCCAACAAAGGTCCGTATAGTTCAAGCTCTGGTTTCCCCAGTAGTAATGTATGGAAGTGAGAGCTGGACCATCAAGAAGGCTGATCGCCGAAGAATGGATGCTTTTGAATTCTGGTGCTGGAGGAGACTCTTGAGAGTCCCATGGACTGCAAGAAGATCAAACCTCTCCATTCTGAAGGAAATCAGCCCTGAGTGCTTACGGGAAGGACAGATCCTGAAGCTGAGGCTCCAAGACTTTGGCCACCTCAGGAGAAGAGAGGACTCCCTGGAAAAGACCCTGAGGTTGGGACAGATGGAGGGCACAAGGAGAAGGAGATGACAGAGGACGAGATGGTTGGACAGTGTTCTCCAAGCTACCAGCATGAGTTTGACCAAAGTGCGGGAGGCAGTGGAAGACAGGAGGGCCTGGCGTGCTCTGGTCCAGGGGGTCACGAAGAGGCGGACACGACCAAACGACTAAACAACAACAACAACATCCAATTGGCTTGGAGCATCCCACCCTCTGCTTCAGGGGTCAGCAAACTTTTTCAGCAGGGGGCCAGTCCACTGTCCCTCAGGCCTTGTGGGGGCCGGATTATATTTTGGAGGGGGGGAAATGAACAAATTCCTGTGCCCCACAAATAACTCAGAGATGCATTTTAAATAAAAGCACACATTCTACTCATGTAAAAACACACTGATTCCGGGCCGGATTTAGAAGGCAATTGGGCCGGATCTGACCCCCGGGCCTTAGTTTGCCTACCCTTGCTCTGCTGCCTCCAGGACTGGGCCAAACCATTTTGCTATGGCGGGGGGGGGAGGGGTGCAGAAAACCCAAAAGGTATTTTTAATATAGTACTTTTGAAACCAGCTGGTCGCCTGCCACTCAGTGGCACCTAAAGCCACCGCCCCACAGCAGAACCAGTCGGGATGCCAACAGCCCCCCCCCCAGCTTACAGCCCCCCCCCCAGCTTATGGCAGTGCAATATTACCACTGTTGCCCCTTTTTGTGGGATCCCTAAGCCCTGCACCAATAAGGGCCCCCCACCCTATACCCAATTCATTTCTGGAACCCTAAGTTCCTGCAGGGCTGGCCTCATCTCCCAGAAATGGCATACAACTAGCTCCCCATTATTTGATCCCTGCATCAAAGGGGGTTGGGCTGGATGACCCTTGAGGGTCCCTTCAACTCCACAATTCTGCTGTTTCATGATTCCTCGCGTGGAAGGCCCAGCCAAGCCCAGCAAACCAAGTCACCTGTCTTAAGGAACAATTCTGCACTCTGGGTAACTCCCTTCCGTGCCCCCCCCCCAACTTCAACATAGAGAAACTCCTATCCCAACTTAGCAACCGTATCCGAGGTGCCCCACCCGGAAAGAAGACGGCAAAGCAGATCATCCATTGCTCTCCCCCCCCCCCGTTTAAAACAAAAAGGCCTAAAGAGTAGGATGCAATTCCTTGAGATGGGCGGTCAGCGCTCAATGCACTCTGCACGTGCTCAGAGGCACTCTTCTTCTGTATGATCCACCTGGCGTCGAAAATAGGGGCTGGAGAAGAAATAAGGCCCAAAACGGCCCCTCCATCAGCGCCAACGCCGCCTTACCTGGGGCTGAGGCTGCCTGCCGCCTTCTTCATGGCGGATGCCCTGGCTTTGCTCTTAGGCTGGGGGAAAGGGGCTCCTGCTCTTTATATTTGATATTCCGGAGGCGGAGAGGGAGGCTTCTTCCGAGCAGCGAAGGGGAGGATTCCTGCCCGGGCTGCCTGGAACTGCAAGGCAACGAACTGCAAGGCGCGTCCCGGGGGATGCGGCGGAGCAATGGGGCCCGGGCGGGAAACTTTCCAACTTTCCCCTCCTTCCTGGCTTTCACTTTCCCTCCCCCGGGCCGGGGCCTTTCTTTAACCCTCTACGTGCTGGTGACCGGCGCTGGAGGAGGCGGCGGGGAGAAGGGCCGCGCTGTTTCAGACGCCTGGGAAAAAACCGGACGTTTTTCCCACGGAGCGCAAGCGAGAAGCAGCCGCCGTTTCGCCCCGGCTCAACTAGCGGGCCGAGAGCCGTTCCGCTCCGAGGGATGGCTTAAGATGCGTGATGGCCGTGCACGTGTGAATCCTGCTGTGCGCGTGTAGACGCGCTGGTAGGGCACCTGTGGCTTTAAGAGTGACAGGGAGGGGAGGAAACTCCCCACCCGGTATGGCAGGAACGGAGAAAAGTTGCGGCGCGCCTCAAGAAGGAGATATCCGGTTTTGGGGAGGGAAGCATCGCTTCCTCCCTGCTCGCGCTTTGAAATCCGATCTCGCAACTCTCCGCCTTTCGGCTGGCGCGTTTTGCTTCCGGTTTACGCTCCCGAGGGTGGTTTAGGTAGGCGAAGCAAGGCGCACTTTGCAAGACCTCAGCTGCTCCGCGAAGCCGATGCAACGGGTCTTGCAGAACCTGAGCTGCTAAAAGCGAAGGCGCGTCCCTAGCAAATAAACTCCGCTGCTTGGGCTAGCGCAAGTCAAATGAGCTTTGCTGAAGCAGAGGTGCGAGAGAGGAGCTTATTTTCCTGCCTAGAATAGCATTATGTTAAAGGTAAAGGGACCCCTGACCATTAGGTCCAGTCGTGGCCGAGTCTGGGGTTGCGGCACTCATCTCGCTTTACAGGCCGAGGGAGCCGGCGTACAGCTTCTGGATCATGTGGCCAGCATGACTAAGCTGCTTCTGGCGAACCAGAGCAGCGCACGGAAACGCCGTTTACCTTCCCGCCGGAGCAGTATCTATTTATCTACTTGCACTTTGACGTGCTTTCAAACTGCTAGGTTGGCAGGAGCAGGGACCGAGCAATGAGAGCTCTCTCCATTGCGGGGATTTGAACCACCGACCTTCTGATTGGCAAGTCCTAGGCTCTCTGGTTTAACCCACAGCGCCACCCACGTCCCATAGCATTATGTTAGGTAAAGGGACCCCTGACTATTAGGTCCAGTCGTGGCTGACTCTGGGGTAGCGGCGCTCATCTCGCTTTACTGGCTGAGGGAGCCGGCATACAGCTTCCAGGACATGTGGCCAGCATGACTAAGCCGCTTCTGGCAAACTAGAGCAGCGCACGGAAACACCGTTTTCCTTCCCGCCGGAGCGGTACCTATTTATCTACTTGCACTTTGACGTGCTTTCAAACTGCTAGGTTGGGAGGAGCAGGGACCGAGCAACGGGAGCTCACCCCGTCGCAGGGATTCAAACCGCCGACCTTCTGACCTTCTGATCGGCAAGTCCTAGGCTCTGTGGTTTAACCCACAGCGCCACGCATGTCCCATAGCATTATGTTATGTCAGTGTAAATTGTCATAAAGATCACGCAGCCTCCATGGATGGATTTGCGGGTCTGGCTTTCACACGTACCCGTCGCGTTTCCCGCTGCAGGAGCTGCTTGAGGAAGTGGTGCGGCTTCTCTGGTCCTTGATGCCCTCTCGCTTGAGTGAGACTGGGCGCTCTGGAGAAGCCCAGCTTCGCCCGCTGTGGGAGACAGAGCCTTAGCAATATAGCCAGACAAGGGCAAGGGGCAGGCAGGTGGGAGGATGAGCCGGCCGAAGAAAAAGAGGGATGCAGGGAAGGAAAGCAGCGTGATGCGGGCCTAGCAGAAGCGAGCGAGGAGCGAGAGCTGGCTGCGTGGAAAGCTAAGCACTTTGCAAGACCACTTCTGTTATGTACTGAGTTGAATAGGATCCAAAAGGCAACAGTCTGATTGGTCCCAGAACAATAGGATCCAGAAGGCAGCAGTCTGATTCGTCCTAGAACAATAGGATTCAGAAGGCAGGAGTCTGACTGGTCCTAGAACAATAGGATCCAAAATGCAGCAGTCTGATTGGTCCTAGAACAATAGGATCCAGAATGCAGCAGTCTGATTGGTCCTAGAACAATAGGATCTAGAATGCAGTAGTCTGATTGGTCCTAGAACAATAGGATCCAGAATGCAGCAGTCTGATTGGTCCTAGAACAATAGGATCCAGAATGCAGCAGTCTGATTGGTCTTAGAACAATAGGAGCCACCCAATCCAGCTCCAGGTGGAAGTGAATCCGCAACCTGATTGGCCTACAGGAGAATCCCGGAATTAGCCAATCACATGGAGCCCATTGTGTAAATAATGTATATAAAGCAGACATTCTGGGGGAACTTCCATTCCTCCTCACCGCTATGAGCTGAATAAAGAGCATGAAATCCACTCTCGACTCCGAGTATATTTCAGCTTCTCTGCAAGATGGCTTTTCGAAAGACTTGAGGCCCTGCGCCAAAGAAACTCTCCTTGCAAGACCTAAGCTGCTGAGTCCTTGTAACCCCTATTCAAAGACAAGATGGATGCAGAACGGCAGTGGCTCACTGGCAGTGAATTTGCCAGCAAAGGCATATTGGACACATCTTTGGACTCTCTGTCTTCAGAGAAATTGGAAGCCTGCCTTTAAGCAGCTGACTAACAGCTACTGGGAACAAGAAGGCGATGGATCTTGGGTCCAATTCAATACATGGCGGCCCCCCACAGGGTAGTCATTCAAGCAGATTCTTAAAGATAGCATTTTAATTTTTGTTCTTGTGCTGTTCTATATACACCTGCCAGTCTCCATTCAACCTTAATCATCTTTCAGCTCAGCAGATATTCTGAAAGCAACCCCTGCCCATCACAACCAGGCCTTTCAAAAGTGGGGGAGAGAAAGCTAAATTCTCATTTGTGCCAAATGAAAACAAAAGCATCTAAGCCTTCCCTCTCTCTCCCTGAACCGGTCTGCAGAGAGAGAAAGGGAAACGAGGAAAATTACAGCCAGTTTTGACAAGAAGCCAACCTGCCCAGTGGAAAAATTTATCTGCGTTCTGGGGCTTTGAAGCGCCTCATTCAAGCCTCTCCTAATCTCCCCTGGTTGTTGAGTATCTCTTCAAATTGGAAAAAAGGAGGGGTTTTCCCTTACTCCAGGTAAATATTTGTAGAACTATTTAAAATTAAAGTGCTCCTAAAAACTGAGCTTTAGAAGAACCACCAATCACTTCAGAATTTGAAATTTGGATTTGTGTACATTTCCTTTCCACCTCTTTTCTGTTCATCACCTACATTTTTTGGATCAAACTGGCCCTCAAGGTTGGCTTCTAGTCACAAACCATGCTAAAAAAAAATGCATTTTAAACACAGCCAGCCAATACGAAATGTTTCAGAGTAATCCTGCAGTCTCCCCGAGTTAAATAATTGAGATAAGAAGAGATTTAGCAGCAGCAGGAGGAGGAGGAGGAGAGAGGAATATGAGGCCTTTGTACAAGGTGCTCTTGGGACCCCTCACCTTTTCCCAGGAAGCAGCTCTCTCTTGGGGGACGACGGGGAGGTTGAGTAGCCCCTCCTCTGGGGGATGATCCCATTGCTCAAGCCAGGCCTGGAAGGCAGACCCCTCAGCAGCTGGTAAACTGCAAGGGAGACAAGGTGTTAATTCCAGACAGGGCCACAATCGCAGAATCACAGAATTGTAGGTTACACAATCACAGAGTGTAGGGTGCCCAGAGAGTCATGACCCAGAAACTCCAGCGGGTGCAGAATGCCGTGGTGAGACTCCTTACGGGGTCCTTGCCATGGGATCATATTCATCCAGTGCTTTACCAGCTGCACTGGCTCCCGGTGGAGTACAGGGTCAGGTTCAAGGTGCTGGTTTTAACCTTTAAAGCCCTATATGCCTAGGGACTGCCTCTCCTGGTATGCTCCACAGAGGACCTTAAGGTCTGCAAATAATAACACCCTGAGGATCCCAGGCCACAGGGAGGTTAGGCTGGCCTCAACCAGAGCCAGGGCCTTTTTGGCCGTGGCCCCGATCTGGTGGAATGCTCTGTCACAAGAGACTAGGGCCCTGCGGGACTTTACAGCTTTCCGCAGGGCCTGCAAGACAGAGCTGTTCCGCCTGGCCTTTGGCCAAGGCACAGCCTGACCCCCTCCTTTGGTAATCCTCACAGAACTCTAGCCCAATGGTTGCCATTAATTTGATTTTGATTTGATTTTAGAATGAATTGATTTTAGAATGCATGCCAATTAATTGATTGTGATTTTATGTAAACTGTGTTATTTTTTATTGTTGTTAGCCGCTCTGAGCACGGCTTCGGCTGGGGAGGGCGGGATATAAATAAAAAATATTATTATTATTATTATTATCTAGTCCAACCCCCTGCAATGTGCTTTCGATCTGCTAGGTTGGCAGGAGCAGGGACTGAGCGACGGGAGCTCACCCCGTCATTGCGGGGATTCAAACCGCCGACCTTCTGATCAGCAAGTCCTAGGCTCTGTGGTTTAACCCACAGCGCCACCTGCGTCCCTTGTGTTGAATTATACAGAGCATTAATCCTTAATGGTCATTGCACCCACTTATTGTCAGACACAAAAGTGTCCGTATCAGCAAATTAACTTCTTCTTTTTGCAGCCAATAACCAAAGCTTGCTCACAGAAATGGAAAAAAAAACCTTGCTTGTAGTAAATATCCAACTTGCTATGGACAGAGATTCCGAAATATATACTGTCAACAAAAAATGATGGATGCATATAATAGCGAACGTGACACCGCCTAAATTTAGGTGAAACAGAGCGTAGCACCAGAAGAGCTGCTGTTGTCTGAAGGAAGGTTGGGGGGGGGGAGGCCTTTGTAGTCGTGGCAGCCAGACTCTCGAACTCGCTTCCCCAGGGGACCCGCCCAGCTCCTTTCCTGTCAGTGGGAGACGGTCTTGTTTTGACAGGCCTTCAGAATGGGATTCTTCATTCGCCATATTCGATAGATTTATCTCCCATGTTAGCTGCCTTCAGTCTCTTATGTATTTACAAAAATAAAAATAAATCATAAATAAACAGTAAATTAAATTACTTTTTATTTGGTTTATTGGAGGGGGCAGTATCTGGTTTACTGCTCCTCCCCCTAAAACGAATTATTCTATTGCAGTACAGTGGTACCTTGGTTGTCAAACGCCTTGGCTCCTGAACAAATCAGCTCCCAAATGCCGCAAACCCGGAAGTAACGTTTTTCCGAACGTTTTTCGGAACGAACGTCCGCCGCGGCTTTTGCTTGAGTGCAGGAAGCGCCTGCAGCCAATCGGAAGCCGCGCCTTGGTTTTCAAACAGTTTCGGGAGTTGAACAGACTTCCAGAACGGATTAAGTTTGACAACCAAGGTACTACTGCACTGTTGCTTGCTGATTTCTAGGCCTATTTGGGCTGAAAAACAGCACGTTCAGTTTTAATAAGCAACAAGAAGAGGGGTTTTTTTAAAAAAGAATTAATATTATGTCCCAGTTTGGTTAAGTGCTCTACCTCTCTTTTAAATCAGAACCAGTGAAGGTGGTGAAGGTCCTGTGTGAGTGCCTGGAGGCGGTTGGAGGATGGATGGCGGCTAACAGATTGAGGTTGAATCCTGACAAGACAGAAGTACTGTTCTTGAGGGACAGAGGGTGGGCTGGTATGGAGGACTCCCTGGCCCTGAATGTGGTAACTGAGCCCCTGAAGGACCAGGTGTGCAGCCTGGGAGTCATTCTGGGCTCACAGCTGTCCATGGAGGCGCAGGTCCATTCTGTGTCCAGGGCGGCTGTCTACCAGCTCCATCTGGTACGCAGGATGAGACCTTCCCTGCTCACAGACTGTCTCGCTAAAGTGGTGCATGCTCTGGTTATCTCCCGCCTGGGCTACTGCAATGCGCTCTACGTGGGGCTACCTTTGAAGGTGACCCGGAAACTGCAACTAATCCAGAATGCGGCAGCTAGACTGGTGACTGGGAGTGGCCCCTGAGACCACATAACACCGGTCCTGAGAGACCTGCATTGGCTCCCAGTACATTTCCGAGCACAATTCAAAGTGTTGGTGCTGACCTTGAAAGCCCTAAACAGCCTCGGCCCAGTATACCTAAAGGAGCGTCTCCACCCCCATCGTTCTGCCCGGACACTGAGATCCAGCGCCGAGGGCCTTCTGGCGGTTCCCTCACTGCAAGAAGTGAGGTTACAGGGAACCAGGCAGAGGGCCTTCTCGGTGGTGGTGCCCGCCCTGTAGAACGCCCTCCCATCAGATGTCAAGGCAATAAACAACTATTTTACTTTTAGAAGACAATTGAAGGCGGCCCTGTTTAGCGAAGTTTTTAATGTCTGATGCTGTATTGTTTTCAGAGTGGCTGGGGAAACATGGGCGGGGTATAAATAATAAATTATTATTATTATTGTTATGATGATGATGATGATGTCAAGGAGCCAGACAACTCTGGCTAAAGGGCATAGCTGGCCATAGCGGACAAGGGAGCTGCAGGACAGCGGGCGGACGGACAGACACCACACCCAGCACCTCCCCACCAACACCCTGATACCTTTGCTGGGTCCCTTTTTCTGCAGGCTGAGCCCGTTCTCCTCGCAGGTGCTGAGACGCCGCAGGACATCAGCCAGAGCGGCCTTCAGCACCTGGATCTCATCTTCCTGCAGCTGCAACCGCTGTTCCAGGTAGGAGATGCGGTCGTCCACCTCCATCCCGCTGATGCCTGACAAGTTATCATCTGGGGAACAGAAGGGGTCAAGTCAGAAAGAAGAGGTGAGCCATCTCCTAAGACAACAGGTGCTACATGTCATTTGTCAAAACAAAACAATAAGGTGGGTTTGGCTAGGAAACCCAAGCTTTTCGCCCACAGTTGTTGGACGTGTTTCAATCACGGCAAGAGACTTTATTTCAGATTTCTGACATCCAAGCTCAGCATTCTGCAACACTGCACCACACTCGCCCTCCAGTACCGAATACCTTGCCTTGGGTGTGTTGCTTTTAATATACAGTGGTACCTTGGTTCTCAAACTTAGTCCGTTCCCGAGGTCCATTCCAAAACCAAAGCGTTCCAAAACCAAGGTGTGCTTTCCCATAGGAAGTAATGCAATATGGATAGATGGGTTCCAGACTTTTAAAAACAAGCCCTAAAGCAGTAAGTTAACATGAATTTTACTATCCAACGAGACCATTGATCCGTAAAATGAAAGAAATAAACAATGTACTGCAGTCACACGATCAATCAGTCAGTAGCTGAACTGGGTTCCTCACAGTCACAAAAGAAAAAGAGCCGCAAAAACACAAACAGAAAATAAATAGCAAAAACAGACAGACCTCATCGTAGCACTCAAATCAGAAGCGTAACACTCAAAACGGAGCACCTTTTGCTTCCGAAAAAGGTTCGCAAACCAGAACACTTACTTCCGGGTTTGCAGTATTTGGGTTCCAAGTTGTTTGAGTACCAAGGCATTTGAGAACCAAGGTACCACTGTAAACAGGTTTCTAGACTGGAGAGGGGAACTTGAAAAATGCACAGGCAGTGTCGGGGGGGGATGCAATGTTAAGGTAGAAACAAAGCTCTGCTAATTATTTTTGCGTGCATCCACATAGGCACATTAGTAAAGGTAAAGGGACCCCTGACCATCAGGTCCAGTCGTGACCGACTCTGGGGTTGCGTGCTCATCTCGCTTTATTGACCAAGGGAGCCGGCGGACTCATGTGGCCAGCATGACTAAGCCGCTTCTGGCGAACCAGAGCAGCACAAGGAAACACCGTTTACCTTCCCGCCGGAGCGGTACCTATTTATCTACTTGCAATGGTGTGCTTTTGAACTGCTAGGTTGGCAGGAGCAGGGACCAAGCAACGGGAGCTCACCCCATTGCGGGGATTCGAACTGCCGCCCTTCCGATCAGCAAGCCCTAGGCTCAGTGGTTTAGACCACAGCGCCACCCACGTCCTATCTTACTAGGAATCAAATACTACCAGCACATCATATTCATATAGTTTCCTTTCAGAGTACAACGCACCAAGAATTTCAAATCAGATTTCCATAACCCTTCCCAATCTGAAAGCTGGATAAAGGTAAAGGGACCCCTGATTGTTAGGTCCAGTCGTGGCCGACTCTGGGATCGAGCAACGGGAGCTCACCCCGTCGCGGGGATTCGAACCGCCAACCTTCCGATCGGCAAGTCCTAGGCTCTGTGGTTTAACCCACAGCGCCACCTGCGTCCCATTATAGGCACATTAACCTGTGCCAATTGGAGAGGAATGTTTTATATAAAACATGCCAAAATGAGTGAAAGGCGGAATTTGTGAGCATATGAGCTGCTGCTGGTTGTTGTTTTTAAGTAGGTTCATCTACTTCATGTTCTTCTGTATGAAAGGCAGGGCCTGTCAAGAGCCTGTAAGAGGAGATGCTGTTTGCCAAGTAAATTACAACAGGTCATGAAGATTAGATGATGGAGCCAACAGTTTTATGGCCTTTTAATATCGCTGTGCAGCTTATATCAATATCAACCTATTTGAAATACCCCTTGATTTAAAAAAAATGCACATTTACACATATATATCAAAGATTCAATTCCCCAAAATAGAAATTATTGGATAATATGACCACAGCAGCATGCATTATATATGTGAATTATCAGAAGCAAAAGGAAACTCATCAATTTAGGAAATGGTTTATGAGACCATTGAACAGAATAACTTGTGCTCTGTCAGTGAAATGAGGGGAGTATCAAACTAATAGATTAGGACAAGAATGGGAGCTCTTTAGAGAACATAAAGTGAAGCGAAAGAGGAACACAAATTGTCGTATGTATTTCATTCCTCTTTCTGCCTCTGAAGACGGTTTGGAAACTTTGGTTGGTGCAGAATTCGGCAGTCAGGCTGCTCACTGGAACAAGACAGTTTGAGCATATTACCCTGATCATGGCTGCCAGTTAGTTTCCGGTCCCAAATCAACATACAGTGGTCCCTTGGTTCTCAAACGCCTTGGTACTCAAACAACTTGGAACCTAAACATTGCAAACCCGGAAATAAGTGTTCCGGTTTGTGAACTTTTTTCGGAAGCCAAATGTGCTCTGTTTTGGGTGTTACGCTTCTGATTTGAGTGTTACGATGAGGTCTGTC
This sequence comes from Podarcis muralis, assembly GCF_964188315.1. Classification (NCBI taxonomy): domain Eukaryota; kingdom Metazoa; phylum Chordata; class Lepidosauria; order Squamata; family Lacertidae; genus Podarcis; species Podarcis muralis. The sequence continues at coordinate 88,760,570 of NC_135661.1, forward strand.
TGTTTTTGCTATTTATTTTGTGTTTTTGTTTCTGCAGCTTTTTTTGTGACTGTGTGGAACCCAGTTCAGCTACTGATGGATGGATTGATTGATTGTGTGACTGCAGTACATTGTTTATTGCTTTCATTTTATGGATCAATGGTCTCATTAGATAGTAAAATTCATGTACATTGCTGTTTTAGGGGTTGTTTTTAAAAGTCTGGAACTGATCAATCCATTTTGGATTACTTTCTATGGGAAAGCACTCTTTGGTTTTGGAATGCTTTGGTTTTGGAATGGACTTCGGGAATGGACTAAGTTTGAGAACCAAGGTACCACTGTACTGTTTCTGACCTATAAAACCTTATGGCTCAGGACCACAATATTTCAAGGACCGTCTCTGCCCATATGAACCAACTCAAGCCCTGTGGTCACCATAAAAGGTAAAGGAACCCCTGACCAGTAGGTCCAGTCGTGACCAACTCTGGGGTTGCGGCGCTCATCTCGCTTTATTGGCCGACGGAGCCGGCGTACAGCTTCCAGGTCATGTGGCCAGCATGACGAAGCCGCTTCTGGGGAACCAGAGCAGCGCTCGGAAACGCCATTTACCTTCCCACCAGAGTGGTACCTATTTATCTACTTGCACTGGTGTGCTTTCGAAGTGCTAGGTTGGCAGGAGCAGGGACCGAGCAACGGGAGCTCACCCCATCGTGGGTATTTGAAACGCTGACCTTCCGATCGGCAAGTCCTAGGCTCTGTGGTTTAACCCACAGAGCCACCCGCGTCCCTGTGGTCACCATATGAGGCCCTTATTTGTGTTCCTCCTCCTCAAAAGGTCCAGAGGGCGGCCACACAAGAACGGGGCCCATCCTGCTGTGGCTCCTCGTTTGTCATATGCTTTCCCCTGGTAGGCTCGCCTGGCATCTTCACTACATATCTTTAGGCACCAGGCAAACACATCCCTCTTCTCCCAGGCTTTTTGCTAATTAAACAATTAATTAAACAATCTATTGCCTTTTAGGAACAGGTGGGATATTTTTAAAAGTATTTCTCTTTCCTCTTGGTTTGAATGTATCTATGTGGGGCTTATTGTCTGCTTACTTGTTTGGTTGGAAGTCACTTTGGGTTGCCCTGGGCAAGAGAACAGATTTAATAAATAATAATAATATCATATTTGAATTACATCTCAATGACTAGCCTAATTTTATGAGAATGTGATCATCGGTCACGAGCTTACAGTGTTATTATTAAATTACCAATATGGAAAACATTATTTTATATTGCAATGAGATTTTATATGTAGCTATGTTACATTTGTAATGAATCTGTATATTTGTTAGATAAGTAGAGAACAAATGAAATAAATTATTGAATATGTTGTTGTTGTTGTTTAGTCGTTTAGTCGTGTCCGACTCTTCGTGACCCCATGGACCAGAGCACGCCAGGCACCTCTGTCCTCCACTACCTCCCGCAGTTTGGTCAAACTCATGCTGGTAACCTCGAAAACACTATCCAACCATCTCGTCCTCTGTCGCCCCCTTCTCCTTGTGCCCTCCATCTTTCCCAGCATCAGTGTCTTCTCCAGGGAGTCTTCTCTTCTCATGAGGTGGCCAAAGTACTGGAGCCTCAGCTTCACGATCTGTCCTTCCAGTGAGCACTCAGGTCTGATTTCCTTAAGAATGGATGCATTTGATCTTCTTGCCGTCCATGGGACTCTCAAGAGTCTTCTCCAGCACCATAATTCAAAAGCATCAATTCTTCGGCGATCAGCCTTCTTTATGGTCCAGCTCTCACTTCCATACATCACTACTGGGAAGACCATGGCTTTATATAACATTACCAAAATATATACTGTACAAATAAACTGTTGAAACAGTGATCCTGTCCTGGTCAAATCTGAGCCTCTATCCACATGAATTCGGCATTCAAGAAGTGCATAAATTTTATCAAGGGATGCATAAATTTTATGAAGGGATGCATAAATTTGGGTGATGGCAATGCCACAGTCATTGTGAAAAGAACCTATTCATGACATCCAAGCAGGTTGCAGGCAGTGCATAGTGTATTGATTATTATTCGTTACATTTCTTAGTTGTTTTTCTTGCAGATGCAATCCAAAGTGACTTACAATAATAAACAAGTAAATAAGATGCACTTAAAACCTATGTAAAACGAAGCGCAGAAAAATCTAAGAAGCATTCATGTTTTTTTTAAAGGAGGATTAGAACATCCCACCCACTAAAGGAAGCCACAGATAATGAAAAAGCCAAATGCATTTAATTATAATTTTATAGATGATATAACCCCTGGTCTGAAGCCCTGCCTGCTTCTACATATGGGAGGACTGAGATAAAAGCATTGAAATAGATGTTTGAGGAGCTCATGAATTTTGTGGATCAAAGGAGCGATCAGTAAGGTCCAGTTTCTTGCAGACACTGCCCACTAGTGGCAAATTAGTGATACTTCCAGCTGCTTTTAGTAAATTGGGTTCTCTCTGCCACACCTGTCCCCCAGGTACGTGGGCATCAGATTATATCCTTCGCATATTTGGAAAGGGATTAGGATTTTCTTGGGGCAAGGGCGTAAACCAAATACCAAAAGCAACTGGTGTCAGTTAACGTGGAATAAATATCACCACTATTCCCTATAGTTGAAATAGGCAGGTTTCAAGTATGCATTGAAAACACGAGGGATAACACCACGGTTTGAAATCACGCTTTTGCCACCCTGGTGCCATACCCAAGACTCTTGTAATAATTAATCCGGAATAACTACCACCCCAAAATTCTGTCATCATGGTCAATAATATGTATTAAAATCCCCAGTTCACTTATATACTGGAAGAGCGGGGAGGGAAGAATACTTATTTTTACCAGTCTTTAAACAGCTGACCAATGCTATCTCTGAATCCTATCCACACTTACTTAGAATTAAGCCCCACTGAAACATGCATAGGATCCCCCAAGGATGCTGTGCCTTCGAAGGCTAAGGTGTATTATGGGCTAGCTAATGGTTCTCTTAAATGGCTGTGAATACATTGATCTGGCCTCTCTGGAGCTAAAAAAATGTTTCAAGGGCTGTTCAGGGCCTTGTTTACTATTTTGTTTTTCCGCCCTGGTTTTCTCTTGCCCCCTTCCCGACCAGCAGGTGCCCTGTGCTGTCTGTCTCAGGAGCGACACAGGTATTCTGCCAGGAGAGCTTCCTTTCTGAGGCTGACCAGGGCAAGGATTTGGGGCCTGCTGGTCGCAGAACTTCCCCTGTGCAAATAAACAGTGCATTTCCCCTCCTGCTAACTTCTCAAAACAGGGGTGCTTGGATAGCCAGAAGCCTGATACTCTGACATAAAAGCCTTGGGAGTCCTTCACTGTTGGTGTGCATGATAAACCTGGGCAGGCACTCTGTGCATTCTCAGAGGCATGCATTCTCCTTTATTTAAATCCCACGCCTTTGATAGCAGCTAAAAAGAAGTCCCAGGGCTGGGGGATTAAGCTTTGCTCTCCTGTGGTCAGTAATCAGGGTGTGATGGTGGTGCCTGCCTCTGGGGGGAAAACTGAGTTTTCAGTGAAGTCGGCTGATTTGCCCCGCTTTTCTTCTAGGCTCTGAGGTTGGTGGTGGATGGTATGTTTTGAGAGAGCGCTTTGCGCAAGCACGTCAGTTCCCTTTCCCCACCTTCCTTGCCAAGCTTTTCCTTCTGGCACCTCTCAGAAATGGCACTGGAACAGCTCCCCCACCCCAGCCTTTCCCGAACAATATTGCCATCCTTCCTCCGACCTAACACGACGAAGACACGGCTCAGGCGCCTCGACATTTGGCGTGCGCGTCGCGCGCACTCACACATGCACAACCCGCGTGTGTTGCTTCTTTCCCCCCCCCCCCCCGCGTTCCTCGCATTCCCACAGCTCCCTCTCCGGAGGGGCTGCGGCTGCATGCAGAATGGGGCTGGGCGCAGGCAAAGTGGGGCAAAGGCGAAGCGAGGGGCGCAGGGCCAGCAGCCACCCACCTGTCATGCTGGGGTTTGCCCTGGGCCCGGTGCCCTCGCCGCCACGCTGCCCCTGCCTGCCCTTTTCACGACCTCTGCCGCAGTGCCAGGGGCTCGCTCCCTGCCCTACCCGGGTGCTTGCCTCCTCTCGGGTTCTCCTCCTCTGCAATCGTATTTCTTAGCTCGCTTCTCCCTCCTCCCTCTTTGCTGCATCTCCCAGGCGCCGTCCAATCGCGAGCGACGGGCGGGCGCTGCAACCAGGCAGAGTACCAGGCGAGAGAAGCGAGAGAGATGGACGGACGGGGAATCTGTTCCTCCTGGACGCTGCTGATGCTGTCCAGCGACCTTGGACAGGGCAGGAGGGCGCTGGACAGTCAGAAGTGACGTGGAAACAGACGGAGCCCCAGCCCCTTGGGTTCAGAAGCAGAGGGGCGCAAGATAATTTTTTTTGGTGGGGGAGTGTTCCTGCCATGGGGAAGATGTGCAGAATAAGGCTGTGCCAAAAAGGGAGAAATGGGTATGGCTGGCACATTGGAAGGATGGCTTCCAATACCTGCTCAGTTCTGACCTTGGCGCACTCGCAATTTCTTAGCCCGACCTACCCAGCAAGGTTGTCGTGGGAATAAATCGGAATAGCCGTCGTCGTGGGCATCGCTCTTGAGAACCATGGAGATTAAAAAAAAAAATTAAATAAAGTAAAACGCAGCCCTGAGAATGAGACCCAGAACCTGTTCGGAATGCTAGGGCTCAGCTCTTGTTGTGTATTCTCATAAAACACTGCATCTGAACATATAAAGAGTGCAAGCTGGAAATCCGAGGCAGGGTTCAGCCTCAGAACCTGTTGCATGCTAGGGCTCAGTCCTGGAACGAGCATAGTTTTACTCGCACAAAGAGTATCTGGAGCATGGGCAGAGTTCCCTCCTGGAACCCTTGGCATGGATTTGTTCTTCGCAGTTCGCACGCCCTTTAACCCTCTTTATTCACCATCGGAGTGGTAAATTTGTGCCAGAAGGCAGGCTGGCTGGCTAGCTGGACCCCACCCCGCGCCCCCGCCAAGCTTTCCGTGCGCGCTTATTATAGGCGATGCGAGTGGTTTAATTCCGAAATTAGTGGTTTCGGGCGCAGAACGGGAGGTGGCAGTTATTCCAGAGCAATTCTTCCTGAGTAGTTAAAGCGCCCACCTGACCCAGCCGCCCACGGATGGAGGTGGAAGATGGGCTTGGTTGCGAATTTCCCAGTTTGCATCGGGCGGGCGAGCGCGGGTGGAGGGCGGCCAGCTAAGCTGCGCGATGACCCATTTGGGCGCGGGGTGTGGCATCGCGGCAGGGCCGGGCGAGCGCGCGGGGGGCTTGCTCAGAAAAGAGGGCAGCAGGTCAGCCGAGCGGCCCCCCCTTGCGCTCCCCACCCTTCCCTGCCCCAGTAACCCCTTGGCGCCGCACCAGCCCTGGGCGACCCTCCCTGGGCATGGAAAGGCACCCGCCCCGCCCTGCGCCCATCCCTTGGAGTTCTTGCAGAGCATCCTCGGAGCGCCCGGCGGGCACCTCCCCTGCTCTCGGCGTGCGCGCGCGCATGCAAGCAAGCGATGAAGCCAGGTCTGCAGCATCTTGCAAAGCGGGGGGCATTTCCCCCCACCCTAGCCAGGCGATGGATGGATGGATGGAGCGCGCACGGGGCTGGGGCGCCTCCGAAAAAGCGATGGTCCAGCGGGGCGCGCGGACGCTGCAGGGACTCACCATTGCAGAACTGCAGCAGCAAGGAGGTGTCGTACAGGATCCCACAGCTGGGCATCCTCTCGGCCATGCCCGCCCCCTGCGCCCCTACCGCCCCCCACCCGCAAGGACCGACTCCCCACCCACCCCGTCCCCCCACCTCCCTCCCTCCTGCCTGCCCTCCTTCGCTCACACCTTGGCGCCTTCTGCCTCTCCACCCGCCTCTCCCTCCCGCCTGGTCCCCTGCATGCCTGCCTCCCGTTACCATGGCAACCCACCTCTTTCCTGCATCCTCTTGGCTAAGCACCCCAGTGGCTCCGCTAAGGGGCCCCTCGCTGGGCTGCCCTCTCTTCAAGTCCCCACTTTAAGCAAATCAAATTACACACCCGCACACACACACACACTCGACCCTACCTTCAGCTCAACATGGAGCCCCACCCACAACCCCCCCAGCCCCACCCACACAGCACGTCCTTGCTAAATCTCTCTCTCTCTTTCTATTTTCCTCAGATCTTCGCCTCTTTTTTGCTTTTTTGTAGGCGGAGATGGAGTTGGTGTTCGTTAGGGATGCTTGGTTTTTAAATAATATCCGGAAGATCAGGGGGGAAAGGGTTGTATCCAACCAAGTTGTGCTCATAGTAGACCCGTTGCAACTAATGAGTTTAGATTAGTCCTCACCCATTAATTTCAATGGGTCTAATCTGAGTAGGACTGACGTTGGCTGCAACTCAAGATCTGTAAACTCTCCCACCTCGGTTTCATTCACTGCTACCTTATGGTCTTTCCTGTTTTCTGAATGCAGGCAATTCAAAACTAAACCATAGGAATACCCTCCCCCAATATCATAGAGTCATAGAATTTCAGAGTTGGAAAGGACCACCAAGGGTCATCTAGTCCAACCCCTTGCAATGCAGGAATGTCAGCTAAAGCATCCATGACAGGTGGCCATCCAACCTCTGCTTTGAAACCTCCAAGGAAGGAGAGCCCACCACCTTCCATCCCACTGTTGGAACAGCTCTTATTCTCAGAAAGCCCCCCCCCCCCCGATCTTTAATATATTTGGTCTTTGGAACTCACTGCTGCAGGATACGGCTGCATCTCTTGGTATCAGTGGCTTGCTGTTGCATCTGTTTGTAATATTGAATTGGCAGGGACAAGGGAGCCAGCAAGACAGACTTACTGTACCCCACAAGCTGCTTGTGCGGATAAAAGACAATAAACTTCTGCAGTTGGTCCCTTACCTTTCCCGCCCCGACCTGGCCACAGTGATCCATGCGACGGTCACCTCCAGGCTTGACTACTGTAATTCGCTCTACGCGGGGCTGCCCTTGAAGCTGTCCCAGAAACTCCAGCGGGTGCAGAATGCTGCAGCGAGGCTCCTCACGGGGTCTCTGCCATGGGAGCATATTCACCCAGTGCTTTTCCAGTTGCACTGGCTCCCGGTGGAGTACAAGGTCAGGTTTAAGGTGCTGGTTTTGACCTTTAAAGCCCTTCACGGCCTAGGACCCTCGTACCTAAAGGACCGCCTCTCCCGGTATGCCCCGCGGAGGACCTCAAGGTCCATAAATAGCAACACCCTAGTAGTCCCGGGCCCTAAGGAAGTTAGATTGGCTTCAACCAGAGCCAGGGCCTTTTCAACTCTGGCTCTGGCTTGGTGGAACGCTGTGTCTCATGACCAGAGCCCTGCAGGATCTGATTCCTTTCCGCAGGGCCTGTAAGACAGAGTTGTTCCGCCTGGCCTTTGGCTTGGAGCCAATTTGATTCCCTCCCTCCCTTTCTTTTTTCTTTTCCTTTCTCCTCCTGCGATGAGGCTACATTTTAATATTTTAATGTTTCAATATTTTAATGTTGTATTTTAATTTTGTTTTTAAGTTGTAATCATTCAACTTGTTTTTATTATTGCTTGTTAGCCACCCTGAGCCCGGCCTTGGCTGGGGAGGGCGGGGTATAAATAATAATAATAATAATAATAATAATAATAATAATAATAATAATAATTATTATTATTATTATTATTATTATTATTATTATTATTATTATTATTATGCTACCTTGAGCATCTTGGAGGAAATACCAGGCCTATCAATAAAATTGACACAGGTAGGCTGTCTCCAAACATAGCTGGAGGACACACTTGTGACTCTCTCCTACACAGCTTGGTTGCTGCTGCTTGTTTTTAGCAAGATCTGTTGTGGCCTTTAAACAGCTCTAGTCCACCAAAGTCCACCACCCATAAAGAGTCCCCTGACCATTTGGTCCAGTCATGGCCGACTCTGGGGTTGCAGTGCTCATCTCGCTTTACTGGCCGAGGGAGCTGGCGTACAGCTTCTGGGTCATGTGGCCAGCACGACTAAGCCGCTTCTGGCGAACCAGAGCAGCGCACAGAAACGCCGTTTACCTTCCCGCCGGAGTGGTACCTATTTATCTACTTGCACTTTAACATGCTTTCAAACTGCTAGGTTGGCCGGAGCAGGGACCGAGCAACGGGAGCTCAGTCTGTCATGAGGATGTCAACCGCCAACCTTCTGATCGGCAAGTCCTAGGCTCTGTGGTTTAACCCCACAGTGCCACCCGCATCCGTAAAGGTAAAGGTACCCCTGCCCGTACGGGCCAGTCTTGACAGACTCTAGGGTTGTGCGCTCATCTCACTCTATAGGCCGGGAGCCAGCGCTGTCCGCAGACATTTCCGGGTCACGTGGCCAGCATGACAAGCTGCATCTGGCGAGCCAGCGCAGCACACGGAACGCCGTTTACCTTCCCGCTAGTAAGCGGTCCCTATTTATCTACTTGCACTTTGATGTGCTTTTGAACTGCTAGGTTGGCAGGCGCTGGGACCGAGCGACGGGAGTGCACCCCGCCGCGGGGATTCGAACCGCTGACCTTTCGATCAGCAAGTCCTAGGCGCTGAGGCTTTAACCCACAGCGCCACCCGCGTCCCTATCCGCATCCTTATGCCCCAGTAAATCTGTTAGTTTTCCAGTTGCCACGAGATCCTTTGTTGCTTCTTTTTTAAAAATAATTTTTATTAATTTTCAAAACAAATATACATATAATTCCATATCAGAGTTTGTCACAGATTTTCTCTTTTGGACTTCCTTCAGCTTCTCTGCCAATCATCCGTATTTAATTTTTAATTACGCATTTCCTTAATTTAATATTGCCTTTAAGTATACCCTCCCAAACATATTATCTTTTTTTACAATACTCCTCCAATTCACAGAGCTTCTTGAAACCCCACCAGCGTTGTTTGCTTATCACATATACTTTTCAGATACTCTACAAATTTTCCCCAGTCTTCGATGAACTTTTGGTCTCGTAGATATCTAATCCTCCCGGTTAATTTATCCAGTCCATCAGTTTCATTCTCCATTCTTCGAGCATCAGTAATTCCTCTTGTTTCCATTTTTGGGCCAGTAATATTCTTGCTGCTGTTACTGCGTATTATTTGTTGCTTCTAACCAAGAGGACTCTATTTCTAACTAGCTATTGCTGACGATGGACGGCCATGGGTTGGAGCTCTCCTTCTCCATGAATCAATCTAATCCCTTGAAAGCCACTTCAGTAAATTGCTAACCCAACCTTTCAGTGGCAATGAATTCCATAATTTAATTATGCCTTGCTTATAGAAGTACTGTACTTCATTCACTCCTTCCCACTTTATATTCATGGGTCTTTTGTGACATCTAGTGGCACAGTAAGGGAATATAACTCCAGCCCACTCAGTTTAAACCAATTGGCTCCTTCTGTTCGCTTTACCCATAAAAGATAAATCTTTCTTTGCCTTCTCTCACTCTTTCTCATGCACACCTCTTTTAGAAGACATCTGAAGGCAGCCCTGTTTAGGGAAGCTTTTAATGTTTAACAGACCACTGTATTTTAATACTTTGTTGGAAGCTGCCCAGAGTGGCTGGGGAAACCCACCCAGATGGGCGGGGTATAAATAATTATTATTAAGTTATTATTATTATTTTCCTTCTAACAATAGACCTTTTACACAAAACGCAAAGTGTTTCCTTCCTTTCCTCCCTCACACCCTACTCTCCCACTTCCACCAAATATTACCTTGTCCTCTTTTCTCCTAACCTCCAGGTCTTCTTAATTCCATCCCTGTTAAAGAGGAGCATGTGAGCTCTGCATGAGTTGACTCCAAGGCACGGAGATAAAAGTGGGGGTTGGAGAGAGAGAGAAAAGAGGGAAGATGCAACATGGAGCAGGAGCAATCAAGGCCAACTAAGGCATCAGCAAGCTGTTGTTTAGCCATTTGGTCGTGTCCCACTCTTCGGGACCCCCTGGACCAGAGCACGCCAGGCCCTCCTGTCTTCCACTGCCTCCTGCAGTTTGGTCAAACTCATGCTGGTAGCTTCGAGAACACTGTCCCACCATCTCGTCCTCCGTCTTCCCCTTCTCCTTGTGCCCTCCATCTTTCCCAACATCAGGGTCTTTTCCAGGGAGTCTTCTGTTCTCATGAGGTGGCCAAAGTCTTGGAGCCTCAGCTTCAGGATCTGTCCTTCCAGTGAGCACTCAGGGCTGATTTCCTTCAGAATGGAGAGGTTGGATCTTCTTGCAGTCCATGGGACTCTCAAGAGTCTCCCCCAGCACCAGAATTCAAAAGCATCCATTCTTCGGCGATCAGCCTTCTTTATGGTCCAGCTCTCACTTCCATACATCACTACTGGGAAAACCAGAGCTTGAACTATACAGACCTTTGTTGGCAAGGTGATGTCTTTTTTTAAAAAAGCAGAGACATTAGCAAGCTATTGTTTATTTATTTAGTACCTGCCCTTTACCCGAATGCTCCAGGGCAGGTTCCAGCATTAAAACATAATACAGTGGTACCACGGGTTAAGTACTTAATTCGTTCTGGAGGTCCGTTCTTAACCTGAAACTGTTCTTAACCTGAAGCAGCAGTTTAGCTAATGGGGCCTCCTGCTGCCGCCGGAGCACGATTTCTGTTCTCACCCTGAAGCAAAGTTCTTAACCTGAAGCACTATTTCTGGGTTAGCGGAGTCTGTAACCTGAAGCATATGTAACCTGAAGCGTATGTAACCCGAGGTACCACTGTATTAAAAAAACTGAAACAACTTGCAACCATAAAAATTGGGTCCTTAAAACATGTGCCTCAAGTGTCAAAGGACAGGGTAAAGGGATGTGACTTCAGCTATATCCTGACAGTGGCAGACTTTGAGCTCTCAAGTTTCCGAATTGGTCGCACTGCCCTAAAACCACCTCTGTTCCAGCTGCTGTCTAATGAAGGTGCCGGGCCAGTGTGGTGTAGTGGTTAAGAGCGGTAGTCACGTAATCTGGGTAACCGGGTTCGCGTCTCCGCTCCTCCACATGCAGCTGCTGGGTGACCTTGGGCCAGTCACACTTCTTTGAAGTCTCTCAGCCCCACTCACCTCACAGAGTGTTTGTTGTGGGGGAGGAAGGGAAAGGAGATTGTTAGCCGCTTTGAGACTCCTGAAGGGGAGTGAAAGGCGGGATATCAAATCCAAACTCTTCTTCTTCTTCTTCTCTGTGGGGAGGGAGGTCTACAGCTTAGAGCCCACCACAGAGAAGGCCTCCTAGGCCACCCGCCCCTCTAAGCCTCTGATGGAGAAACTATGGAGACGGACCCCTCTGCCACTCTCAGCATCCAAGTGGGTCTGTGGGTGAGAAGGTCTTTCTGATAAAGCTAGTTGAAGCAAGATTGGAGGGGCTGCAGATTGCACAAATGTGGTTTCCACCCACTCAACTTATCAGGTTCTTGGTTTTAGACTCTCCCTTCTCTTTCTCCATTCCGTTTGGGCTTGTTCCACTGACCTGCCAGTGGAGGAAGCGGAAATGTTTGCAGTTAGGGAACTAACTAGCTGAAATCTGGACTAGACCTTAAACACAGCAGAGCATTCTTTCAATCAAGATTCAAAGCCTGCTCTTAAGCCTCTGCACAATATGTTTTTTTGGGGATCCTTTTACTTGTAATATACATTTCTAGGAATATAATTGTAACCAATGCAAATGTTAAATGGCCACTTCCAGGTAGGGTTGCCATACGTCCTGAATTTCCTGGATATAGCCGGTATTCAGCCCTCGTAAACAGCGTCCAGGTGGAAATCGATGAAAAGTCCAGGAAAATCTGGACGTATGGCAGCCCATGTTGGCATAGCTGTCAACTTTCAGATTTGAAAGTAAGGGATCAGCAGCCTCGAAAATAGGGGATCAGCAGCCTCACCTGTCCTGAAGACAGTCTACGGGATTTCTAACAATCCGGGATAGCAGCGGGAAGCGGCAGTAAACGGCGCTGGAATAAGGGTATTTCCCGCAAAAATGGGGAAGGTTGACAGCTATGCATGTTGATAGTGTAGATTCTGGCAGATTTCATTAAAAATCGCTCAAAACCTCTCTTTCCCCCCCCTTTTTTTTGAGATTTCACAAAATTTCAGCAACTTTTGTGTCATGATTTCCAGTTGTTGAAATATGGCAACCCTAGGTCCAGCTTGGCCAGCCAGGTGCCTCTTCACTCAGCGCTGGCTGGGGCTGATGGGAGTTTGGCCAAAACATCTGGAGGGCCCAGGGAAAGGCTGCCCTCCGTTTCTTGATGTGAAGGCCGGTACGGGTCAAGGCAGGGCATTGTGAATGTTGCATCTTATTTCGTTAAGGGCGGGGTTTTTCAACCAGTGTGAGGATCTCTTAACATTTCAGTATGTTAGTCTGGATTGCTGTTAGGGCAGATATGAAAGGGAGCCCAGGGATGATTGTGTCATGCTTCTCTCTCTGCGCATGTGTCAGAGGCGGAGGGCATGAATATTTAACAGCCATGAATGATTAAAGACAATTTCCCTCCATCTTAAAAACTCTGCTCTTGGCTGGCGCAACAGAGGCTTAGTCAATGCTTTCTTCAGTCAGCAAACTATAAACTTCACTCTTCTGTCAAATGTCTTAAGTCAAAAGACTGAAGCTGGGTGAGGAGCCAGACTGCCCCCGACAGTTGTCACCTGTCCTGTAGACATATTGCTCGCAGTGTCTGCTGGCAGGTGACCTCATCCCAGCCACCATGCTTTATTGACATATACTGTGCTGTTAGGATTTTTTTTAATCCGCAAGGGCTGAGATTGCTTTCCAGCTGAAACCGGTGGCCTGCATGTTTGCTTCCATGCCCTCACAATACCTGCTCAACCTGTACATTTGTTAACAAAAAGATTATTACAGAGACACTAAGTTTCCAGTGCTTTTTGCTCCACAGGAAACTCCTTCTCCCATATCTTGGGGGGGGGGGGGGTTGCTGAAAGTTGGGCCCTGAACTTGTGCAAAAGCCCCAGAATGTTTAGTGCCCGCCTTGATACAGGAAAGTGAGAAAGAAGCTGGTTGAGAGAGAAAGAGAGAGAGATGTCCTAGGTTTTTAATGGGCTAAATACTGGAGGAGTCCAGATGAAAATATCTCTTCCCTTTGGGGAATTTCTTCAGTTCTTATGGTGTGTCAGCTCACAAAGATGTCAAGGGATCTGGAGGACAACTGGGGGCGTTATCCTCCCTCCTCTCTTTGAAGGGGACTTTGATGTCTGCAAGCCCAATAGCCACCCGGCTTGCAGAATCGTCTTGGACAAGCGCCCTCAAGTTTGGCTTCAGCACCTTCAGGGTCACGCATTTCAGCACCCTCCGCACCACCGTTCCTTGGCCCGTCAGGCTCTCTGGGTACTGAGTCCAGGAACTTTCTCCAGGCTCCCAGTGGTAAATGGCATCGTGAGTCCTGGAGGTGCATACCCCTCCCATCACATAAATTTTCCCCTGGAAGTAAGCTGCGCCTGCGAAGGCAAGAGGCAGTGGCAGCGGAGGGATGGTGACCTCGTTGCTTATGACGCCATCCTCGCGCATGAAAAAGCAATTCGAGGTACATGGAAGAAGCTGGCTGAACCTGCTGTTTGGGTACGTCTGGGTGTGTTTTTTGGCAAAGAAGCCCCCTAGGACGCAGATCCCGGTCTCCATGGTGACAGCAGCTGCACCGTGGAGACAGAATTCCAGAGGCACCTGTACCCAGGTATCCAAGAGGATGTCATAGAGAAGGATGCCCTGGTAAACCACTTCGTCGGAATCTGCATCTCCTCCGATCAGGTAGAGCTTGTTCTTGTACGAGGCCGAGGCAGAGAAGCGCAGGATGACGGGCAGGCTGGCGATGGGTGACCACGTCTGCTTAACCACGTCAAAACTCTCGGCAGAGGCGAGGGGGCCTGTGTCATTCCAGCCACTCAGGGCAAACAGCTTGTGCTTGCAAGTCAAAAGTATGTGGACGGACCGGGGCGTTGACATGGCAGGCAGCTGGAGCCAGTGGTTGGCCACAGAGTTGTATTCGTGCAGCGCCTGGGAGTAGGAGCCATCGGGGTGTTTGCCTCCTGAGATATAGAGCTTGTGATCCAGCGCTGAGCATCCAGGGAGCGCCACGAGCTCTAAAGGTGGCAGTTTGGTCCTGGACCCCGTAGCTGGATCTAAGCACTCCATGTAGCAATCCATATCTTCGTTGACGGAGAGGATGTCCCTCAAGCGAGGCACTTTGATGCAGATGATCCTTTCCTGGTACATGCCCTGCCGGAGACCCCCACTCGCCTGCAGCCTCCCTGCCCCATCTAGGTCTCCCCACTGCAATTCCACTTGCTGGTCGAGCGCCGCTACATCTTCCTGGACTTGTGCAATTTCCCTGGGCGCCAGGAGAGGGAAGCGGACATGTTGCAGGAGCGTCTTGAGTACCGGACGGCGCTCAGCAGGTACGGCTGCCACCCACCGCTGCACAGCCCAGAAGACGTACATTTCGGAGGTGATGACCAAGTGGGCCGAGGAGATGAGGCAGATCAAAGCGCCGAGGTCGAGATTCGGGAAATCCTTGTGTTCCAAGAGGCTTTCGAAGTTGAGGCCTAGGTAGTGCATGGTGCTTCGCAGCAAGGTGGGGTTGTTGTGATCGTAGGCCAGCATGTACAAGTGGAAGCAGTTCTCCTCGGAGATCCTCTCTGATAGATATCTGCCAGGGAGCAATGGAAAGAAAGAACGTCACTGGGAATCCTGTGGGTGGAAGCCGCTTATTCCTTTGGCTTTCGAAACAGGTGTTGGGGAGAAATGTAAGAGGAGCCAGACCTCTTGCGCTACCTGCTGATGTGTTGAAGGGCTGGTGTGACCTGGAGCCGGCTGGCTGCTGTGAACAGATCTTCAGCGTTCTCTGAAGTGAGGGCCAGTTCCCCCGAGTAGACGTAGGCTAGCAGATTCTGGAGGAGGGAAGGATCCATGTCTTTCAGCAAAACTTCCCCGTCTCTGGATTCCTTAAAGTCGCTCGTAAACATTGCCTGGAAGTAAGGGCTGACGGAGGCTAACAGGGCCCTGTGTGGGAAATGGAGACTGTCAGATTGGCCGTGGAGTGGCTGGGTACCTTCAAGTACCAACCATCCTTTTACCCTCAGTTGCCCCACCTGAAAAATGGGATAAATCATATCTCTTCTCTTGGAGGTATGTTGTGAAGAAGAAGAAGAAGAGTTTGGATTTGATATCCCGCCTTTCACTCCCTTTAAGGAGTCTCAAAGCGGCTAACATTCTCCTTTCCCTTCCTCCCCCACAACAAACACTCTGTGAGGTGAGTGGGGCTGAGAGACTTCAGAGAAGTATGACTGGCCCAAGGTCACTCAGCAGCTGCAGGTGGAGGAGCGGGGAAGAATACAAGTCTACCGCTCTTAACCACTACACCACACTGTGCTTATGCAAAGGAGAGGGTCTTTTCTGCGGTGGTGCTTCTCAGTACTAGCTCAGACCACGGGAGGGGAGAGGAGTTGCTCTTGTGCTCAAATCCTGCTTGCAGGTTTCCCACAGGCCTCTCTGGTTGGCCGCTGTGAGAACAGGATGCTGGACTAGGTGGGCCATTGTCCCGATCCAGCAGGATTTTCTCGTGTTTTTATGCTCTGACTCTGAACTGCCCCTTCTAAAGAGTCACGCCAAGTGCTGACATTAAGAGCTGTTCAGCACCTGGTTAAGAGCTTCCTATTTGTCCATGAGTTTTAGACTGGTTTAGATGGTTTGGGAAATTGTGTTTTATTCTGTTTATTCCAAACCTTTTACTCTAGGGCAGTGGTGTAGCGTGGGTTGCCAGTGACCCGGGCTGTGCAGTAATAATAATTTTTATTGAATGATTTTATATTACAAAAAACATTACAACCATACTACCACAAAATATAATTGAGAAATAAAAATTACATACATCAGTATTTTGTTTGTTATTTGTTATTTACCGTCTTATTTCCTCCCAAACATTCCATACCCAACACACAAACGCACAAGAAAAAATTAATAATGAAAATAATGAAAATAAATATTTTCCCCCTTTTATCTTACAAACTCTTTCCTTCAATTTTGACTTCCTGTCAAGTCCCTTCGCATATGTTTTGTCTTAGAATTGAATGTACACAAAACAATAAACCTTCCTATATAAATTTTCCAATACATTCAGAAAACATAATAAATCCTTAATTGTTATCCACCTCCTTTTACTTCCTTTGTCACTCGAATGCTAGCATGGAGTCAAAACTATTACTGTATTTTTGAACATATCTTCTATAACCATCCCATTTTCCCGCAAATTTTTGCTTAGAGTTTCCTCTGAGTTTGCTAGTCAATTGAGCCATCTCCACAATTTCCTGTAATTTGATTTGCCAATCTATTATTTTTGGAGCCTCCTGATCTTTCCAATCCCTTGGCCACGAGTATTTGAGCTGCTGCAGTTGCATACAAGAATAACTCTCTTGAATTTTTGGGAAATTGTGTTTTATTCTGTTGACAGGGTTTTCGGGCTTTTATTTTGTCTTCCTCTGTTTTGTTACTGTTTCCTGTTGGTTTTCAAATTGTATTTAGTCAGACTTTCGCATGCCACCCTGCGAATAAGACTTGAAATGAATAAATTCCCATATCCAACAGCACTGCCTACACATTCCCAGTGGGATATTAGGGAGGCTTCCAAACTTACAAATTCCTGGGATTTCTTGGCATGGACGTAAGAGGTTTTTAATTTTCCCCCACCACTTTCTCTGGGAAAACACACTGTTTACCGCTGAATTGGAATAAACGTCAATCGGTTTTTCTACAGATTGTTCTGATTCAGTAGCAAACAGCAGGAATGCGGAAGGACAAAAGGAAAATGTCTTGGATCTGTGCCTGGGAATCACAGGAGAAGCAGAAATGTGGATGAACTCTAAGAAGGAGCTGGCTGCTTGGCTCCATTTGCTAAAAAGGCTTTTCTGGCCCTCCTGTCCGGCATGGGACCCACCTGTTGCACGGAAACCGCTTCCCTCCAGCTACCAAGGTGGCATTGCAGAGTTCCTGGGTCTTACGCAGCTGCTTCAAACCTGAGGGAGAGGGAAGGAAATGAAAGCCTTCTAGGTCATTATAGCTGCTCACCTGAGGGGAAAGGGCAGCTCCCCAGAGAGGGGAGGTTAATGTATGGGCCATAACATACAATCCAGAACAATTGCTCAAAAGCTCCTGTCCACGGAGAATGAAAGTTTATTTTTTTTATTTAATTTTTAATGGAATTTTATTTACAACGTAACACACACCCCCCACCCCCATACAGAAACCCCCCCTCATTAAACGTGAACATAACATACAGCATAACATACAACAATACGAACAACCAAATAAAAGACTTCCTTTATCCTGTATCTGGCCTCCTTATTTACTGCTTATAAGCTGTTTCCTTTATGAGTAATTATTAAGATTTTTTCTAATTATAACTTAAATATCCACAAAGTCTCCTGCAGACATTAATCGAAACAAGTCCAGGTATGTATTTTAGGGCACTGTTTTGTGAAGTATTCTCTGCATTTCCTCCATGCTTTTTGAAACTCTTGTCTAGTGTGAACTCTAACTGCCTCTGTTAATCTAGCCAGTTCAATATACTCTTGCCATTCCTTTTTTGTTGGCACAGTTTCTTTTTTCCAGTTTTTAGCAATTAGGATCCTTGCCGCTCAAGGAGAATGAAAGTTTGGTGCAATTGGATTGTGCTCTATGGTCCTCTCTGCTAAATCATTGGGAGGGGAGAGATGTCACTCAGGATAACGTGGGTCAGATACCAAAAAGAAACCCCCCCCCCCCGACACCAAAAACACCAAAAACCCCTCCAGCCATTTATGTTTTATTCTTTTATATTTTGTTAGCCACACATTGAATGTATGCGCTCTATGCGGGGCTACCTTTGAAGGTGACCCGGAAACTACAACTAATCCAGAATGCGGCAGCTAGACTGGTGACTGGGGGCAGCTGCCAAAACCACATAACACCAGTCCTGAAAGACCTACATTGGCTCCCAGTACGTTTCCGAGCACAATTCAAAGTGTTGGTGTTGACCTTTAAAGCCCTAAACGGCCTCAAAGGCCCAGTAGACCTGAAGGAGCGTCTCTACCCCCATCATTCTGCCCGGACACTGAGGTCCAGCACCGAGGGCCTTCTGGTGGTTCCCTCCCTACGAGAAGCAAAGCTACAGGGAACCAGGCAGAGGGCCTTTTTGGTAGTGGCACCCACCCTGTGGAACGCCCTCCCATCAGATGTCAAAGAGATGAACAACTGTCTGACATTTAGAAGACATCTGAAGGCAGCCCTGTTCAGGGAAGTTTTTAATGTGTGACATTTTAATGTATTTTAAATCTTTGTTGGAAGCTGCCCAGAGTGGCTGGGGAAGCCCAGCCGGATGGGCGGGGTACAAATAAATTGTTGTTGTTGTTGTTGTTGTTGTTGTTGTTGTTGTTGTTATGAGTTTGTAAGTGCCAGACCTTTGAACACCTGGACCCAGCAAGTGTAAAAACATAAGCCAGGCTAGCTTCCTGATGAGCCATTAAGAGAACCAAGGATAGGGGCTCTGTGCCAGAGGCCAAATGGGTGGGCCTCCCCTCTCTTAGACAGTTAGTAGGACAAAGCAGGAGGTTGAGGGCAGAATTTGCTGTGATGTGACCTAGAGGGGAAGAGGTTGCAGGCTGGAAAAGGCAGAGAGCAAGAGTGTGCCATGGCTGACTTCTGTTTGACTCCAAGGCTGTGGCTATGGGAGAAACAAGACCCTTTTGGGGGTGTTGATGCTGTGAACCCCTCCATCACAGGCTCAGGTTGTATGTGTGTGTAAATAAACCCTATATCCTGATGACACCACAGTCTCTGCTGTGTCTCATTCCCAAAAGGAAACCCTGGAATTTTGCACTGATCAGAGTTTGGGGTGACATGTGGCAGTATATTATCGGGCAGCCTGTATAAAAACTGTTAATGATAGCAGCGGCCAGAATAATACGTTGCTCTTATCCTGTCATGCAGAAAATGCTGCAATCATTTGCTGCTGCCGGGGTTTCAAGACCAGAAGAAAGGCTTTGCTCAGGTGGCCAAGTGAGATCAGAAGAATGGGCGAATGGGCTCCCAGTATTTATTCCAGGACGGGCGACTTTCCACATCCCCTCCTACCCCCCGAAGAGGCTTTGGCCTCAAGGACAATGAGGCTGCCGGCTACTATAGAATCATAGAGTTGGAAGGGACCAGGGGGTCATCTAGTCTGACCCCCTGCAATGCAGGAATATTTTGCCCAATGTGGTCAAATGTGGTCCGAGTTTGAGCTCAGCCTCGGACTCACCCTGGCTGAAACAAGCTTTCAGCGAAGAGGTCTCTGGCTCATGCTCCTCCTCCTTTCTGCCGACTTCTGCCATGTCCGCTGGATCCATGCCTCCTGCCGCCGAGTCCCGAGGGGCTGCCACTCTCTCTGGGAACCGGCCCAGGGGGGACTCCGACCTGCCTCCCACTTGCCCCCTCAAAGCCTCTCTTAAAAGCAGCCTACAGCTCAGGCACCAGTGTCCCTGGGGCAGCCATCACCACCACAATGGCCGCCGTGGCAACTAGGGCCTCCTCAGGGTGCCCATGGAATTTAGTGGCTTGCCCTGGCTCAACTTGCTGCCAGGGGTGCTGCAGCAGTCGTCGTGAAGATGGCGCCTTTGGGAACCCTGCGGACCCTTGCTCCGCTCCCTGAATGTGGGAAGAAGCGCTGCAGCACCTGGGATAGCTCCCTGCCTCGCAGCAGATCCATGTGGCACCCTCTCCGCTGGATGGAAACTCGGTTTCCGATCGCAACCCAATCGCTTAGTGCGTTTTCTTGTGCGGAAAGCTGGTTTTCTTTTTATCTCGCAGATTGTGCAGGGGTAATCGTAGTACAGTGGTACCTCGGGTTAAGTACTTAATTCGTTCTGGAGGTTCGTTCTTAACCTGAAACTGTTCTTAACCTGAAGCACCACTTTAGCTAATGGGGCCTCCTGCTGCTGCCGTGCCGCCGGAGCACGATTTCTGTTCTCATCCTGAAGCAAAGTTCTTTACCCGAGGTACTATTTCTGGGTTAGCGGAGTCTGTAACCTGAAGCGTATGTAACCTGAAGCGTATGTAACCCGAGGTACCACTGTATGTGTTTCGATAAAGACAGCTTACATAAGAAGAGATGTGAATACTGTGACAAACGGAGGTTGCTAGGAGAACCTGCTTATTTTAAGAATGGGCCAAGAATCATCATTTTATTTATTAAATTTGTATACCGCCCTATACCCCCAGGAATGCTTGTGCAGGAAAGCTCAGCCTTGAGCTAGCTAGAGAGAGAGCAGGCACCCTGTTTAGGGCTGGGCGATTTATCATCCAACAGTGGTTTGACGCCCATATCGTCATAGCGATTTCATAATTTTTGACCTGGCAATACAACGTGAATCATGACGTACATTAGGGGCTGGGCGATATATAGACCAAAACTGGTTTGAAGTTCATATCGTGATATCGGATTCATAATTTGTGGCCTGGCAATATATCGTGAATCATGACTCTGGGGTTGCGGCGCTCATCTTGCTTTATTGGCCCAGAGGCGGTGGAAGACAGGAGTGCCTGGCGTGCTCTGGTCCAGGGGGTCACAAAGAGTCGGACACCACTAAACAAAATGTAAGCCTGCATCTCTCTAAGGCTTTGTACTTTATATGCCTGTGGACACCACTTTCCCCCACCGGCTGGCAGTTGTTCTGACCAAGTAAAGCTGCCTCAAACATCACAATGGGGCATTTGTGGGGGGGGGGGACACCCACTGCACAATTGCTTATAGTTTATTATGTGAGCCACCGTAAGTACTCTAAAGGAAGGCCTGAAATATAGAAATTGTGGTAGAGGAAGATAATAATAACAACAAATAAGAAGAAGAGGGTGCAGGGCAGGCGATGCGGGCGAGTCGCTGGCGAGTTGGAGCTGGAGAGAGGTATCCGTCACATCTTTTCGTGGGCTGCAGCAAACCTGGTGATTTTGAGCCACCCCAAAACCAGTGGGAAACATGAAAACCAACCCGGTCATCCAAGCTGCCATTGACCTCACGGCGGGGGCTGCAGGAGGCACTGCCCGTGTGATTACTGGCCAGCCATTTGATACCGCCAAGGTGAAAATGCAGACGTTCCCGGCCATGTACCGAGGGTTTGTGGACTGTTTCGTGAAGATTTACAAGCAAGTGGGGCTCCGAGGCTTCTACGAGGGCACCACCCCAGCTCTGGTCGCCAACATCGCCGAAAACGCCGCGCTCTTCATGTGCTACGGCTTCTGCCAAAGCGTTGTCCGGAGCATCGTTGGGCTGGACAGCAAAGCAACGCTGAGCGACCTTCAAAACGCCGCCGCCGGCTCCTTTGCTTCGGCCTTCGCCACCTTGGTCCTCTGCCCCACCGAACTTGTGAAGTGTCGCCTGCAGGCCATGCACGAAATGCAATTATCCGGGGAGGTCGTGCGAGGGCGCAGTACAGTTTGGTCGGTAGTGAAAGGTGTCCTGGAAAAGGACGGTCTCCTTGGATTCTACCACGGCTTCTCCAGCACTTTGCTGCGCGAAATCCCAGGCTATTTTTTGTTCTTTGGAGGCTATGAGCTGAGCCGGACGTTTTTTGCATTTGGAAGGCCAAAAGAGGAATTAGGCCCTGTGGCGCTGATGGTCAGCGGCGGTTTGGGCGGCGTGTGTCTCTGGATCGCTGTCTATCCCATCGACTGCATCAAAACTAGAATTCAGGTCCTTTCCGTAGCTGGAAAACAGGCAGGCTTCATGGCAACGTTTGCAAGCGTGCTCCGGAAAGAAGGCGTCTTGGCCTTGTACTCAGGACTGAAACCTACCATGATCCGAGCTTTCCCAGCCAACGGTGCCTTGTTCCTTGCCTATGAGTATAGTCGCAAACTGATGATGAACCAGTTTGATATCTAATATTTTTTATTGTAGACTTACAATCATTGGAAACCTTTACGGGTCGCGAGAGCTGCCGCAAGAACAAAAAAAATTCAAGTTTTAAAGATTCTGGTTTTGTTTTTTAAAGTATCTGATGTTTTAAATAAATATGTTGGGTTTTTTCCCCCTAAAACAAACACAAATCAAAGAAGAATATAATACTTGAACAGAAGGATTTGCGTTTCCCCCAGGGTCAATTTAAAAAGCTCATGCTTTAAATTCATTAGAGTGAATGAAATGCCATTATTAAAAATCCTTCCAACTCTTCCCCGACTTTTATTAAAGTACCTTTGGCTATAGGTGTGCAATTCTTGTTCCAATATGGGAAAAATATGATAACCCACCCTTCTTTTGAAGGATTCTCTCTCCCCCATTCAAGCAATATTGCAGAATTATCTCAACCCCTCTGAAGTGCATCACCTCCTGCGACCTAAGGTGAACAGTCTTTGCTGCAATAAAAGGATAACGAATATAATCTATATTTAACACTTCTGGACTCTCCAGGTGTCTGAACATGTCTCTGAGGGCATGTCCAATTTAGCCTTAAATCCATTATCTCCAGAGTACATTTTCAATAGTGTCTACGTCGAGGAGGACGACCTGGGAGGTTGTGGCCTCTCCTTCTCTGCAGATTTTTAAGCGGAAGTTGGATGGCCATCTGCCATGTTTGATCTCCTCCCCCCTCACGTTCCAGCAAAAGGGTTTAGGCCTGTGCATTTGGGTCACGAAACCACTGCAGAGTGTCATTTTTCACAAAACAAACTTTAATTTGGGCCTCGTTTTTTGCAGACGGGCGTAGCCTACTCTCTGCACTGGGTACATCAGGTTGTGTGTTTTCTGAACATCCCTCTATTTGGTGGACGTTGCAAAGCGATTCCCTCAAAAACCTTTGGGTTTTCTATGCCCGTTCCTCCCTCCCTCAGAGACCTAATAAGGAGCTGAAGGGGGTGAGGTAATCGGGTGAAGAACATAATGCTACTTCTACTAATGATAATCATTTTTTGTTCCTGGGTTGTTTCTGTGGAGAGGTTAGACATTTCTCCTCAGAACAGGCAGGGTTTGAGCAAACGGGGCAGAGACCCTCCAGCTGAGGCGCCGCTTTCCCGCCTTTTTCTCCCCTCCTGGAGCCAAGCTCAAAATGGTTCCCTTTACGGAGCTGCCTCCGTCTCTCTCCTCAAGGCCTGGAGGGGAACCTTTCCAAGGCAACGATTTCTAGAAGATCGCAGCCAAATAACATGTATAAATACTCTTTCCCTCAGGAATTTTTTCACGAGAAGGTTCTCCCTCCTCCATTTCATTTTTTCATACATACATACATACATACATACATACATATATACATACATACATACATACACACACACATATTTTTCAGTGTATAAGATGCCCCCCATGTATGACCCCCCCCCCATTTTTGGGGAGTCCAAATTAAGAAAACACCCCTCAGCACTACCTGTGTATAAGACGAGCCCCAATTTTAAACCTAATTTTTGGTAAAAAATGTTACGAAATTCGATCTGCAGAGCTTGATCGATGAGCCGTGACCTCTGATTACTTTACGAACGTCAATCAGCAGTTTACAACGGGTCCGGCACACTTCTTCAAAAGCTGCGCCATTGTTGCTCCCTCCAGTTCACGGCTTAGCAGAGTTGGACACAGCGGGAAAACTATCACGTCCTTTGACAAACACACGCAGTCCGGTTTGTCTATTTACAGCTCTTTATTGAAACAGTTCAGCCATCGCTGCTGGCAGCCATTGCAAACATGTCTCTCTCTCAGACACACAGAGAGAAAACTGAAAAACAGGGAATAGTTCCGCCCAGCTTCTGTCTCCGCCCAGCTGTAAGCTGACGTCAGCAGGTGACACACACCAGGGAATTTAACCAGATAAATTCTGAACTATAACACCCCCCCTTGTGTCCCTGCGTGATACCTGTGCAACATCTTCAGTACCTTGTGAGATCAATTCCTTCCCCAATGCCTTGCGCCTTCCCTTGGCAAACCTGTTTGGCATTTGTGGAACCACCTCACAACTTTCAGAATCGCACTGTGCGAAACTTATCCACGCACCTGTGGCCTGATACCTCTCTGGTGGGACACCCTTTGTTGTGCGACTGGACCTCCTAGGCACAAACTCAGGTGTTCCCTCTGACTCACTTTGATCAGCAGGTGTGTCCTCTGCATCATGGGATTCTCCTTCTGACTTAAAGCGTTTTCGAATCCTCTCCATTACACTCACAGGAGAACTAGGCTCGCTTTTGGGTGCTCTCTTAACAACTTGTGGAGATGCCACATCCTGCTCCTGACCCTGGTCAATGACCTGGCCGTCATCAGCAGGCTCAGCCTCTTCTTCCTCTGCCTCATCAGAACTGTCTTCTGGATCAGAGAGACAATCTGAGAGAACATCACGCCTAACAGGAGTCTTTGACTTCACCTCCTCCTCTAAGAACTCAGCGTGTTTACTGATCAGCACCTTACTCTGATCACCTGACGGGTAAGCAAATCGCCATGCACGGGCTTCTGGCTCATACCCACAGAAGATCATTTTCTGGACTTTGGCTCCATCTGGCCCTCGCAAAGCCTCAGGCACAGAGACAAGCGCAGGAGTCCCAAACGTCCGCAGAAAGTGAACCTGGGGTTTTCGGCCATTTAACAAAGAGAACGGTGTGTCACCTACCAATGAGTTGTAGACACGATTCCAGGTGAATGACACAGCCCTCGTAGCCTCCAGCCAAAACTCAGGAGGTAACCTGGCTTCTTTCAGCATCACCTGTGCAGCCTTAATCAGAGCTCCACTTCTCAGCTCTGCCACTCCACCTTGCTGGGGTGAAATAACTGTGTGTCGTATCCCTTTCTGTTGAAAGAGCTTCTGCAAAGCAGAACCAGTGTACTTAGCATTTCTGTCACTGATGATAGCTTGAACCCTGGTGGAGAACCTCTGTTCCACCCCCTCAATCCAGCTCTTGATCAGCTGTGCTGCATCCTCCCTGGATTTGAGACCGTGAGCCCAAGAATTCTGCGAGAAATCATCCAAAAAAGTTAGCAGAAACCTGGCCCCCCCTAGACTTGGTGCCTTGACAGGACCGGACAAATCTATGTGAACCAGCTCAAAAGGTTTAGCGGCTACACGTTCCACCTTTGGGTAACTGCACCCTCTCACCTTTGCCTGCTTGCAAGTGTCACAATTAATGGCACTTTGACAATCTTTAATCTTACAACCTGTAACAACCTCAGGTAACACCTGCAAATCCTCTAAAGGATTGTGAATCGTTCTCTGATGCCATACGCATGCACATGTAACATTATGAGCGGGAATTGTAGCACGCTGGTTGGGAACTGTAGCACGCAACGCTTGTGCTTTCTCAACCTTCCCCTCACCTCCAAGAGACGTTTTAAGAATGAAAAGATCATTCTGTCCCTTCCGCACTTTGGCCAGTAACCTCCCCCCTTTGGAGATTGTGCAGACATCATTTTCAAAACAAACTTTGAACCCCTTACTTAACAAATAAGGCACAGATAACAAACATTGTTGAATCTCTGGAACAATACAAAAATCCACCGTTTCCTGTAAAACAGAAAGATAGGCATTAGTACACTTGGAAACTCTAGTTTTCTGTCCATTTGCAAACTTAATAGTCTGTCCCTTCGGAACTGCCGTGCAATTCCACCTCTCGACTGCAGGGGTCTCTGGAACCATGTTGCGGTTAGCTGCAGAGTCTATTACAAAGGCCATCTCGGGATTTTCCACTCGGCCCTCCTCAAACACTGCCATACTCGCTGAGACTTGATAAGACTCTTCTCCCTGCTGTTTACCACGGCCACCTGGCTCAGTTCCACGCCTGCCTGTCTTCCCAGGCCTGTTGCCATGGAAACCCGCCTGATTCCCATGGGAAATGTCCTTCACAACATCCTGCCGCGGCTCTCTGCACCGGTGGGGGCAATTACGACGTAAATGCTCTGTTGAATTACAGATGTAACAACGACGAACGGAAAAAGCCTGGACAGTGCATTCAGCTGGCCTGGCTCCGCCCTTACACCCAGAGCTCCCTGTGCCAGCCTTGCCCTCTTTCACCGCCCTCTGCCGCTTTGATTCTTCGTCAATCAAGCGTCCGCTAATATAATCAATCGTAAGATCTTGCGGAGGCATCGTTTCCATCGTTAGAACCAAGTTCTCATAACTCCTGTCCAAAGAACTTAAAAGTGTATAAGCCTTAAGTTCATCAGGGAAGGGCACATTGAGCTGACGCAGCTTACTGAAAATAGTCAGCACCTGGGCAATGTGATCCCTTATCGGTTCCCCTGGCGACAGCTTCTTCTCAAACAGAGAACGTATCACATGAATCTTAGCCCCAGCTGTGGTCCTCTGATGTATTCTAGTCAGAGCAGACCAAATCTGATGACAGGTACGTAAGCCGTCTATATGAGGGAGCTGCGACGCCTCAAGCGCCATCACTACATGGGACATGGCCTTCTTGTCTTTCTTTGCCGCTGCAGTGGCTCTCTCCACGTCTGCGGCTCCTGCATTGGGTCCGGCCACGACTGGATCAGCCTGCGTGCATTCCCACAGCTGCTTTCCCTCCAGCCAATAGTACATGCGCTTATTCCAGTCTTCCCAATTGGAGCCATTGAGCCTTTCGAAGGGAATATTGAAGCTCTCATGGCCCTGTGCCTGAGCAGCAGCCATTCTCCTCCCGTTCTCCCAAGGGGCCCCAAGCTTACTCACAGCTTATCCAGCACCCGTCCGGAGAAACGATTTATCCAGCTGCTCTTCAGCTCTCAGCTCTCAGCACAGGCAGACCTTTCAGCTAACCGCTTGCCTCAGATTCCGGCCTATGTCTCCTGCCGTGCTCCGTTGCTCTAAACCGCAACTTCAAAGCTTCCGTGATAGTTTTACAAGCGGTAATTAAGTACCCATAACCTGTTACGAAATTCGATCTGCAGAGCTTGATCGATGAGCCGTGACCTCTGATTACTTTACGAACGTCAATCAGCAGTTTACAACGGGTCCGGCACACTTCTTCAAAAGCTGCGCCATTGTTGCTCCCTCCAGTTCACGGCTTAGCAGAGTTGGACACAGCGGGAAAACTATCACGTCCTTTGACAAACACACGCAGTCCGGTTTGTCTATTTACAGCTCTTTATTGAAACAGTTCAGCCATCGCTGCTGGCAGCCATTGCAAACATGTCTCTCTCTCAGACACACAGAGAGAAAACTGAAAAACAGGGAATAGTTCCGCCCAGCTTCTGTCTCCGCCCAGCTGTAAGCTGACGTCAGCAGGTGACACACACCAGGGAATTTAACCAGATAAATTCTGAACTATAACAAAAAAAACCCTAGTCTTATGCACAGAAAAATACGGTATGTGTGTGTGTGTATAATTTTATTTATTTTCCATTTAATAATATACATTCACATTATTATCCACTTTACCTCCCTGGCTCTTAATAATAATAATAATAATAATAATAATAATAATAATAATAATAATACTTTAATAATAATTAATTAATTATACCCTGACCATCTGGCTGGGCTTCCCCAGCCACTCTGGGCGGCTTCCGACAAAATATTAAAATACAGCTTTAGAGCTTATCGACTTCCTTCCCTCCCGCCTCAGGGCTTTCAAAATTAACCTTTATATCATTGCATTTTGTACGTTTTCCAATTGCACTCGTTACAAAATAGCTCAAAATTTAAATAAATACAGAAAGGGAGAAAGCTTCTCATGACAAAGTCAAGAAAACTTCTCATTACAAGTCATCGGACAACCCTGCTAGTGATGTTAAATTGCTTACGATAATCTGTCAGATATCGTATAAATTTACTCCAGTCCTTTTGGAATACTTGATCATGCTGGTTTCAGATTTTGCCCGTCAGCTTCGCCAGTTCTGCAAAGTCCAACATCTTCATCTGCCACTTTTCTTTTGTTAGTACTTCTTCTTGTTTCCATTTTTGAGCTAAAAGAGTTCTTGCCGTTGTTGTATAAACAGTCTTTTATCTTCCCTTGGTATCTTTTTACTCACTATACCCAATAAAAAGGCTTCTGGTTTTTTAACAAAAGTATTTTTAAACATTTTCTTTAAATAATTTATATAGCATTTCCCAGAAAGCCTTTACCTCTTTATAAGTCCACCACAAGTGGTAGAAGATACCTTCCCTTTCTTTACATTTCCAGCACTCATTGGTTCTTGTCGTGCACATTTTAGCAAGTTTAGCTGCTGTTAGGTACCATCTGTACATCATTTTCATAACATTTTCTTTAAGTGCACTGCATGCAGCAAAAGTAATACCTTCCTTCCACAACCTTTTCCAGGATTCTAACTGAATATTATATCCAATATCTTTAACTCATCTCCTTCCTCCATTTCGTTCCCTAGGGTTGTTCATATTTTATTTTGAAACTGAGGAGTCCCATGCCATCCTTAGGCGATCTCGCTCTCTGCCACATCCTGTTCAATGAACGTCTTCTGGTCCACTCCGGCAAAAGTGGAAATTAGGAGGAATTCCTGTGGGCTGGAGGCCATACGGTTGCCATATTGTCCTGTGTTTCCAAGGCATGTCCTCTTTTTCATGAGCAGCCTCGTCATAGCGATCCACAGTTTAAACTAGAAGTTGGCAAGTGTGTCCTAATTTTCTGCTCTTTGAAATATGGCAACCCCTAGCTGAGGACATTCGCCAACTTCTTTCTGTTGAATGGCTTCTTTAAATGTAAAGGTTCATCATTGTTCCACCCGATGTGTATGTCTTTAAGGGGCCAGAGCAAAATAACGAGACCCAGCTTTACAGCTGTGAAACATAGCAGGTTCTGCTGAGTTGTATTGATTAAGCTGTGTCAGCAATTGGGTGTAGTATATAAGGAGCAGCACCTAGCTCTCCCTTTACCCTGGGAGATGGGTTGGTGCATGTTTGCTTGTTAATGTATTTAGTGTAAAAGGAGTTTTTGTTTTTGTAATTAAAACCTTGTTTAAGTACTTTTTGGTAAGGTAAAGGTAAAGGTACCCCTGCCCGTACGGGCCAGTCTTGACAGACTCTGGAGTTGTGCGCCCATCTCACTCTATAGGCCGGGGGCCAGCGCTGTCCGCAGACACTTCCAGGTCACGTGGACAGCGTGACAAAGCTGCATCTGGCGAGCCAGCGCAGCACACGGAAACGCCGTTTACCTTCCCGCCAGTAAGCGGTCCCTATTTATCTACTTGCACCCGGGGGTGCTTTCGAACTGCTAGGTTGGCAGGTGCTGGGACCGAACGACGGGAGCGCACCCCGCCGCGGGGATTCGAACCGCCGACCTGACGATCGGCAAGTCCTAGGCGCTGAGGCTTTACCCACAGCACCACCCGCGTCCCTAGTACTTTTTGAGTCCCTCTTTTAATGCCTGGTCTCCCCAGCAAGCTCTCTGCAGCGCTACCATACTGCAAATAGCCAACACTTTCCTCCCCACTGCATTCTCTCATGTCTTACAGAGTGTGGAGTCATGGATTTTGGTTGTCCTGGTTGTCTGTTGTGGTTTACTGTAATTTTTTTTGTGTTATTGGGTATGGTCACCCTGGCCTTTTTTGTCTCAGGCATGGTCCCCAGTTAGATCTTGGATGGATCCTGCCCCAGAAGTGGAGGCAGAAGACTTTGAAGATATCCCATGCGCAGTGTCCTCCAGTCACCTACAGAAGTTTGCGGTCAACAGGCAATTTCCATTTTTCTTCCATTCGTGATCTGCTTGGCTGGGTGCCCAAAGAACAAACATTTTAATATTTTAAGACTAGCATGGTTATCTTAAGAGAGAGTGAGTGGTTGGGCCAAGAACCAGGAAGAAGCTGGTTGCTGCAAGCAGAATATTCAGTGTTTCAAGGAACCAGCCAAATCTTTTAAATATTTATTTATTGAGTGAGTGAGTGAGTGAGTGAGTGATATTATTATAGTAAATTGAAGAAAGAATAGAAAACAAAAAAATAGAATATAAAACATTTTTAAAAACAGCCTTTTCTCAAGGTGTCTTGTGAACTTAAGTTATTTTCAGAGTGCAAACCCCCCCCCCCGAACATTAGTTAAACAAGGATTATTTAATTTCACAGTAAAGGGAACACAAGGGGTTTCTTTAATTCGAAATATATATATATATATAAAATATTTATGTTCCTATGTCTCAAAACTCCTCCTTGCAAGCCATCAAGATGTCCTCTCATCACTTCAGGATTTTTCTCCACCTGGAAGAACGTGACCTGGGTGGAATATGTTTTGGCGGCAGCGAGAAAAACACCCTCGTTGGAGACCGCAGGGGCTCCGGCGAGAGTTTTACCAGCACAGTAGAGTTTGTGATGCGAGCCCCGTAATGCCCTTCCCAGAATTGTGTGTCCACCCCTTTGTGCCAGAGCTGGATGTAGCGAACGCCGGGGCCGTAACTCCTGAACACGTGGGACACCTACAGAGGCAGAGAGAAGAGCAAAAAGTCAAGGAAGAGCACCCTTGGAAAGCAGAACACCTTAGAAAGCTTGCCACGGGTTTCTCGTGTCCTGCATCTTTTTTGCTTTAATTAAAGCCTTGCAGCGCTTCCTCCCGAGGCAACGTTGGCCGGTGTTGCTCTCCGTACAGCCGGTCTTCCTCTGTTATTTTCATGGCGATACATGCATGGTCACACCAGTGCCTGGACTGTTTAACAGGTATTTTGGATGGCGCCTTGGATTTCAAACAGTTTTGCAAGAGCAGGATTAAATAGTAAAAACTATTGTTGGTGTCTTTGCAGATAAGAGTGTATCGCGATACAGTAGGCTACCTTTGGAGTACATGATCGCCCTGATGTTTTGACATACCATATTTTTCGCTCTATAAGATGCACCAGACCATAAGACGCGCCTAGTTTTTGGAGGAGGAAAACAAGAAAAAAAAATATTCTGAATCCCAGAAGCCAGAACAGCAAGAGGGATCGCTGCGCAGCAAAGGCAGTGATCCCTCTTGCTGTTCTGGCTTCTGGGATAGCTGTGCAGCCTGCATTCGCTCCATAAGACGCACACACATTTCCCCTTACTTTTTAGGAGGGAAAAAGTGAGTCATAGAGCAAAAAATACGGTAATTTACTCGTCCATTTTACTTGTGTTCAGCATCCATGTACCCTCTGTACAAGTGATCTGAGTGCTAAGGTTTAGTGTTAAAACTAAGGGTACGTGGACACTCTCGAAGGTGTTCTATCGCCTTGCAGATGGTTATAGCGTTTAACCGACTATGCGAGGCTGCAAAGCAATCAATGGTGGAGGCTCCCTTTCCTGAAAGGGATGTGAATTCGTCCGTTCTGTCCCCTTCAATGCTCCCATTTAAAATTACAACATAATAATGCCAAGATCACGGGTTCGTTCCCTGTGCCTTATAAAGCAGCCACACTTCGGGGAGAGTGGTAAGCCTGGCAACACATGGAGCAGGAATTCAGAATAAGTCTGTTTTAAGGAGCAATCGTTGGATCGCCCAGTTTTAACTGAATGCTCTGACTTTATTATAACTTGCTCCAAATTACCTGACACTTGTATTTAGACTTTTGCTGTTTTGACAAATGAGGCTGCTATGCCACTTTAGTGCACCATTAACTCCGCCTCCACCCCCCAGGTTTTGGCTTTGCATCTGCATTTGGATCAGTACTATTCCCGTGCAGCCTCTTGGCACCTACGATCTTTAATCCCAAAAAGAAGGAAAATAGGCCTTGGAGATAGCAAAGAACACCTTTTGATACTGGGCGTCGTTCCACTGCGGAATGGGATCCGGATTAGCGTTGAATTCAGCAATTACTGACCAATCCGCTGCCAGGAGCTCCACACGGATTTTGTATCTGCAGCCGCAGTCTTCCCGGGCACCCCACCTGAAAGGGATGGCGGAGAGGATGGGGTATAGCCAAGGCAGTGAAAGGAATGGATCATATCTGAAGGAGCGTCTCCACCCCCATCGTTCTACCCGGACACTGAGGTCCAGCGCCGAGGGCCTTCTGGCGGTTCCCTCACTGCGAGAAGCCAGGTTACAGGGGACCAGGCAGAGGGCCTTCTCGGTAGTGGCGCCCGCCCTGTGGAACGCCCTCCTAGCAGATGTCAAAGAGAACAACAACTACCAAACTTTTAGAAGACATCTGAACGCAGCCCTGTTTAGGGAAGCTTTTAATGTTTGATGTATTACTGTATTTTAATATTTGGTTGGAAGCCGCCCAGAGTGGCTGGGGAAGCACAGCCAGATGGGTGGGGTATAAATAATAAATTATTATTATTATTATTATTATTATTATTATTATTATTATTATTATTTTATTATGAGTGTCACACTTCAAGATCGCAAGGCCCAGCCCTAGAATCATAGCTGTCAACTTACAGATTTGAAAATAAGGGACCAGCAGCCTCGAAAATAAGGGATCAGCAACCAAAATAAGGGATCATTATGTAGGCTAATTCTTGGGAGATCAAAAGAAGAGTAGAGCTCACCAGTCACAGATAATAACATCAGGTTGGCAGGTATCCATGAGCTCCTCCGGAAAACCTTCTTTCAGCAAATCAATCAGCTGTGATTTTACACACCACCTGGGCGGGTGGGGGACAACAAAGACATTAATGCTATGTTTACAGCGCTCTGGGCTCCTTGCGTCTTCCAGAAAGACGGCATCATTACAGAAACACAAAGCAGCTAAGAGTTTGTGACCTGTAAGGGAACAGGCAAGGAAAAGTGGCAACTCAAGAGAGGAGAAACTGGCTGTGCCGCCAGCTGCAGTTAAAAAGGATGTCCCAGGCCACAGGGAAATGGCGCTGCCCCAAAAAAACCTGGGATTGTGACGTCTCCCACATTGACTCACACGTATGATGAGGCAAAGCAAGTCTGGGCCTCTGCTCCTTCCACATGATGTCTGTTCTCTTCCACTCTCCACCCATTCCCTCCATGCTGGATCACCCAGTGTTGAAACTGCTCTGTGGGCACAATAACGGGTATCAGTGGAGAGGTCATTTTCGGATGCAAAGTGCGAGGGCTCATCCACACTAATTTCCTCCGCACTTTCTAGGTCCATTCTTTCCTGGGTGCTGTCTGTTTTTGTTTCCTCCCCCTGCTGCTCTCCCCACAAAGAAACACTCTCGGCAATCTGTGGAAGACCTGAATCGCCGTTTGTTCCGATTCAGCATTAAAGAGCGGATCTTCCTGGGGAAGGTAGTAGCGCAAAACCAACAACCAGAACGGCTTGGAAACAAAGCGGGGAAACGCAGAATTGTGCCTAGAAAGCTTGGAGTAAAAAGAAAATGTGAATGAGCCCCAAGTTGGCATAGGAATGTAGGAATGGGTGTCAGGAAGTTGGCATAGGAATGTAGGAATGGGTGTCAGGAATGGGAATGCAGACTGGATTATTGTAACTCGCTCTATGTGGGGCTGCCCTTGAGACTGACCCAGAAACTCCAGCGGGTGCAGAATGCCGTGGCGAGACTCCTTATGGGGTCCTCACTGT
Organism: Podarcis muralis; assembly: GCF_964188315.1. Classification (NCBI taxonomy): domain Eukaryota; kingdom Metazoa; phylum Chordata; class Lepidosauria; order Squamata; family Lacertidae; genus Podarcis; species Podarcis muralis. Next base: position 88,793,927 of record NC_135661.1, read on the forward strand.
GAGATCACATTCACCCGGTGCTATACCAGCTGCACTGGCTCCTGGTAGGGTACAGGATCAGGTTTAAGGTGCTGGTTTTAACCTTTAAAGCCCTATACGGCCTAGGACCCTCGTACCTATGGGACCGCCTCTCCTGGTATGTCCCAGGGAGGACCTTACAGTCTTAAATAAAAATATCTTGGAGATCCCGGGCCACAGGGAGGTTAGGCTGGCCTCAGCCAGAGCCAGGGCTTTTTCAGCTGTGGCTCCGATCTGGTGGAACGGTCTGTCACAAGAGACCAGGGCCCTGCGGGACTTGACATCTTTCCGCAGGGCCTGCAAGACAGAGCTGTTCCACCAGGCCTTTGGCCAAGGCAGTCTGACCTCCTCCTTTGGCAATCCGCACAGAACTCTAGCCCAATGGTTGCCATTAACTTGATTTTGAATTGATTTTAGAATGAATTGATTTTAGAATGCTGTGTTACTTTACTGTTGTTAGCCGCCCTGAGCCCGGCTTTGGCTGGGGAGGGCGGGATATAAATAAAATTTATTATTATTATTATTATTATTAAGTGCCTGGCCGCTGGATTAGGCCCAAAGCCCATCTAATCCAGCATCCATGAGTACAATGCACCACCAGTACTCAGAGCCATAATGCTTCTGCTTGGGAGGACAGCACAATGACATCATGGCTTAATAGCTGTTTTTAGCTCCTGCTTTGGAAAGCGTTGAGAACTGCCTCTGGGAATGCGCAGAGTACGTTTCCTCACCCCACAATCCCAACAGTGTCTCTGATTAGAGTGCAAGCATTTGAAGGTGCAAGTTCTGGACTTTAAGACTTCCTGGGACCCACCTGCCTCCCACCTGCCTGACCCATCAGCTCCCTCACCTGTCCCACAGGGATTCTTGATCAGGTTCCTCCCAAAGGGCCGCAGGACCCCCACTCGGCTGCAGTCCATTCGGGGGCATCGTTGGGCAGCTTCAATGGCATCGTGCATGCGCGGGTCCCTCTCCCACTGAAGTTTCCAGACGGTGGGCCTGTCAATTAGGTCCCTCCACCTGCAGCACACCAGGCGGCAGCGCGTCACCAGTGTCCGCGCAGGCACCCAGCTCAGGATCAGCTCCAGCAGTTCCTCGGGCAGCGGGTTCAAATCCACCAGGCACTGGATTTCCATTCCGTCGGTGGAAGTGCTCTTGCTTTTTACAAGTCCCATGTCTGGCCTCTCACTGCGGTCAAGTTTCGGAAATAAAAGTTGAAGAGGTTTTAAAGTAAAATACCATGGGACGGAGGCCAGTTCTCCTCCATCCTCCCGGGAGTGGTGTTACCCTGGAAAGGAAAAAAAACCTGAGGCTGCTTTCTTGCTGCGATAATTAAGAGTGAACTGGAGTACAGACAACAAAATCAAGCTTGGTTCTGCCCCCCCGCCCCGAAGCAAAGTGATGCCTGCTTGTTTGTTTTCTTGCAGAAACCAGGTTCCTCTACCTTTTCCATCGCAGGCTCTTTGCACACAGAGGAGCAGGCAGCCCTCTCCCTTTGCGCGCCCAGGGACCGCTCCTTCCGCAAAAACAAACCGCGCCTGGAAGGAAGAGCAGTGGAAAGGAAGCGAAGCCGGCCGGACCTGATCCCCGTGTAGACAGGATAAGCCAATCAGCTGCCGGGGAAGAGAAAGGGGCGGTGCTTCGAGCGCAAGAGCAAAGCTGGCGGGGATTGGCGAAAGGGAGGTTGATTGGCATTCGCCGCGCCCGTCATTTCCGATCGCGGGCCTCGGAACTCCAAGCGACAGGCAGGAATTCAACCGGTGGAGCTTCCTCGTGCGCCACGCGCTGGGGAAAGAGCGGCGGCGGGGAGAATGCAAACTTTGGAACCATTAAAATAGCCATTCGCTCCAAACCAAGGAGAGCATTAAAACAAGGCAGTGTTGTTTATTTTTTTTATAAGATTTTTATTAAAGTTTCCATAATTTTATAACAACAAAGACAAAACAAAACAATACAATAGACACAACAAACAAAAAACAAGTACAATTTCGAAATCTTATTTTCTTATAATTTACTTCCCCGACTTCCTCATACCTCCCCTTTCTGTATTCCAATTTCTAATCAATTATTCAGCAAATCCTTCCCTTATTTTAACTTGAATTTGATCTTACTTATTCTCTTTAACTTATCCATTACCGCTGGTAACCACTTATTTTCTAATCCAACATCATTTTAACATTCATTAATTTTACAATCTTTAGATAGTCTTTAAATTTTTCCCAATCTTCTTCCGCTGTTTCTCTTCCCCTGGCAGTGTTGTTGTTTAGTCGCTTAGTCGTGTCCGACTCTTCGTGACCCCTTTTTTTATTTCAAAAAAGGAAAAGGTCTGTTAAGCGTATTGAGTTGCGCAGCAATAGGGCCCAGTTCAGTCTACCTTACAGGATATACAGTGGCGTAGCGTGGGTTGTCAGCACCCGGGGCAAGGCAAGTAATTTGCACCCCCTAACCCGTGGATTTGCGCCCCCTAACCTGTGGATTTGCCCTAACCCCAAATGTTGTGCCCGGTGCGGCCGGCCCCCCCTGCACCCCGCACGCTACGCCACTGAGGATATATACACCATACATATGTTGTTTGAAAGACCTGGCAGCTTGTGTCTGTGTAAACTGGGACCCTAAAACGGAAAAAGCATAGTCTTAATCAGTGGTCAGCAAACTATTTCAGCAGGGAGCCAGTCCACTGTCCCTCAGACCTTGTGGGGGCCGGGCTATATTTTTTTTGGGGGGGGGAGAATGAATTCCCATGCCCCACAAATAACCCAGAGATGCATTTTAAATAAAAAGACACATTCTACTCATGTAAACACACGCTAATTCCTGGACTGTCCGCTGGCCAGATTTAAAAGGTGATTGGGCTGGATCCGGCCCCCGGGCCTTAGTTTGCCTACCCATGGTCTTAATCGAGCCAGTTAGTTTCCCGGCCCAATTCAAAATGCTGTTTTTGACCTATAAAGCCTTAAAGGACTCACAACCACAATTTCTCAAGGACCGCTTCTCTCCATACCCAGACCCCAAGATCATCTTGACATGATGACAAACTTGACATGAGCCAACAGTGTGACGCGGCAGCTAAAAAAGCCAATGCAATTCTGGGCTGCATCAATAGGAGTATAGCATCTAGATCAAGGGAAGTAATAGTGCCACTGTATTCTGCTCTGGTCAGACCTCACCTGGAGTACTGTGTCCAGTTCTGGGCACCACAGTTCAAGAAGGACACTGACAAACTGGAACGTGTCCAGAGGAGGGCAACCAAAATGGTCAAAGGCCTGGAAACGATGCCTTATGAGGAACGGCTAAGGGAGCTGGGTATGTTTAGCCTGGAGAAGAGGAGGTTAAGGGGTGATATGATAGCCATGTTCAAATATATAAAAGGATGTCATATAGAGGAGGGAGAAAGGTTGTTTTCTGCTGCTCCAGAGAAGCGGACACGGAGCAATGGATCCAAACTACAAGAAAGAAGATTCCACCTAAACATTAGGAAGAACTTCCTGACAGTAAGAGCTGTTCGACAGTGGAATTTGCTGCCAAGGAGTGTGGTGGAGTCTCCTTCTTTGGAGGTCTTTAAGCAGAGGCTTGACAACCATATGTCAGGAGTGCTCTGATGGTGTTTCCTGCTTGGCAGGGGGTTGGACTCGATGGCCCTTGTGGTCTATTCCAACTCTATGATTCTATGATTCTATCTTCTGTCGCCCTCGGAGGGTGGCAACACAAGAACAGGGCCTTCTCTGCAGTGGCTCCCTGTCTTTGGAATGCTCTCCCCGGGGAGGTTTGCCTGGCCTTCATTATACTCCTTTAGGCTCCAGATGAAAACGTGCCTCTTCAACCAGGCCTTGGGGGTGCATATAGTGTGGTGCTTTATAGTGCCTCGGCCTGTTTGTTCCTTAGCCCAGTGCAGCTTGCTCAGACCAGCAGCAGCTCCTCTGGAGCCCAGGCAGATACCCTGCTCACTCGCTCCCAGCTCCTTTTAACTTGGCTTGGGCGTCTTCTGTATGCAACGCAGGTGTCCTGATACAGACCTCTGGAAACCTCTCCTAGACTGCCCGTGCTGGGAGAACTCTTGTGCTTAGAAATGAGTGTCTCTGAACATGTGCAGATTGACAGAGAGTAGCCACAACCTGGGACTCCTCTCCTGCACACCCTCTTCTTCCAGCACATGACCAGTATTGAAGGCCTTGGCTGTGCTGTGCACTGCAGGGGGTCAGACTAGATGAGCGTCGGTGTCCCTTTCAACCCTGCCATTCTATTTCGCCCCCCTATGCAAGTCGCCTCTTCGTTTTTGAAAACTAAGTGCCTGAAAGGAGAGAGCATCTGAGGCACTGCCCCCTCATCTCATAGGGCAGCGAATTTGGGGGAGGGGTGCATAAAGCACAATGCAGGCAGATATTCAACAGGGGCAGCTTCCCCAAATATATGAAGGGATGGGGAAAGGCTGCCGAAATCCTGCCTGTTGCCCCCTCCCACTGGTACAGAAACGAGAGCAGCTCTAGTTAATTAAAAGAGCAAATATACTTTCACAGGCCCTGGAGATAGTTGCAGTCATGGATGCTTTAGCTGAGATTCCTGCATCGCAGTGCTTTGGACTACATGACCCCTGGGTTCCTTTCGCACTCTACAATTCTATGATTTTATGGTTCAATTGAGCCCAAATGTGGAGGAGACTGTCAGGTACTTCTCCAGAATATCGTGGGTGTTTTCCATCTTGACGGCTGAATCACTTTCTCTTCTGCTTCTATTTACACCTCTGGGCTCTATAAAAAGAAAATGAGGAGATGCTATCGCTTTGAATGTTATTTTCCTTGTAAGCTGAAAAGCGGTAATTGTACCCAGACATGGCTTGGTTCGAGAACAGATTATAGCACGTCCTTTAAAAAGAAGGGTGGGGAGTTTAGCTCAACCCACCTGTTAGTGTGATCAGAGCAATCCTATCAGAAAGACACTTTCCTAGCTGGGTGGCTGGCCCCTGCTGTGTGACCCATCCATAAATGTTTATTGTTTATTTGCCCATTTGATTAATTCAGCCCCCAAAAGCAACTGTCAACGCATTCTGTGAAGCAAAGAATAGTGTAATTGAATGTATTATCCCTTCTTAGTTATTTTTAATGTTATAATAACCCCCCCCCCCCAACGATGAACATAGCTTTTACAATAGGAGGGTGGGATACAAATACATACATATATTGTTGTTGTTTTCTTGGCAAGGATACTGGAGTGGCTTGCCGGTTCCTGCTCCAGGTGGATCACGTTTGGTCAAAACTCTCCACTATGACCTGTTCATCTTGGGTGCCCTGCTCGGCGTAGTTCATAGCTTCTCTGAGTTCTTCAAGCTCCTTCGCCACGGCAAGGCAGTGATCCATGAAGGGGAAGATGAGCCCCTCAGGTCGGAAGGCGTCCAACATGCTACTGGGGAAGAGCGGAGGGCAAGTACAAGTACAACACATTGTTGTTGTTTAGTCATTTAGTCGTATCCGACTCTTCGTGACCCCCTGGACCAGAGCACGCCAGGCACCTCTGTCCTCCACTACCTCCCACAGTTTGGTCAAACTCATGCTAGTAACCTCGAAAACACTATCCAACCATCTCATCCTCTGTCGCCCCCTTCTCCTTGTGCCCTCCATCTTTCCCAGCATCAGGGTCTTCTCCAGGGAGTCTTCTCTTCTCCTGAGGTGGCCAAAGTACTGGAGCCTCAGCTTCACGATCTGTCCTTCCAGTGAGCACTCAGGGCTGATTTCCTTAAGAATGGATGCGTTTGATCTTCTTGCAGTCCATGGGACTCTCAAGAGTCTCCTCCAGCACCAGAATTCAAAAGAATCAATTCTTCGGCGATCAGCCTTCTTGATGGTCCAGCTCTCACTTCCATACATCACTACTGGGAAAACCATGGCTTTCACTATACGGACCTTTGTTGGCAAGGTGACGTCTCTACTTCTCAAGATGCTGTCTAGGCCTGTCATTGCCCTTCTCCCAAGAAGCAGGCGTCTTTTAATTTCGTGGCTGCTGTCACCATCTGCAGTGATCATGGAGCCCAAGAAAGTAAAATCTCTCACTGCCACATATATGTGTCTCACATATATGTCTCACATATATGTGTGTGTGTGTGTGCGCGCGCATATACCTAAGCCAGCAGATGCACTGGATGACCCAGAACTATAATAATAATAATAATAATAATAATAATAATAATAATAACAACAACAATAATAATAATTCATTATTTATACCCCGCCCATCTGGCTGGGTTTCCCCAACCATTCTGGGCGGCTTCCAACAAAACACTAAAATACAATACTAGAGATTGGTACGTTTTCCCTTATACTTTGGAGCGAAGGAGAAAAAGCAAGTCCAGCCCCCCCAGGCAGAGAAGAAGCCATCCCGGAGCCGAACCGAAGCCGGGAGGCCGGAGGATGGAAGAGGCGCAGGGACAGAGTGGGTCCTAACAAGACTAGGAAGGAAGACGGCCCCGTCCCCTGTTGGTCTTTGGCCGGGAGGCATGGGGGGCTCCAATCCAACCCCTACCACCTTGACCGGACGAAGGAACTCCTGCATTGCAGGGGGTTGGACTAGATGACCCATGGAGCCCTTTCTTCCCACTCTACAATCCGATGGGTCTGCGGAAAGAGGGTGGAAGGGCTCCTGCGCGCCTTCCACAGTTCTGCTAAGGAGGATTTTAGCAGGGATCAGAAGGCTCTCCGTGCCCCCTCCCCAATATCTTTTTTTAAAAGGGGAGATATAAGGTAAGTTTTGGGCATTTCCACTCTGATCCGCTATTGCTTGGTTCTACTGCCTTGTCTCCTGAGAAATCTCTATGTGGGACAAGAAGCTACAGTTAGAACTGGATACGGAACAACTGATTGGTTCAAAATTGGGAAAGGAGTACGACAAGGCTGTATATTGTCTCCCTGCTTATTTAACTTATATGCAGAATTCATCATGCGAAAGGCTGGACTGGATGAATCCCAAGCCGGAATTAAGATTGCCGGAAGAAATATCAACAACCTCAGATACGCAGATGACACAACCTTGATGGCAGAAAGTGAGGAGGAATTAAAGAACCTGTTAATGAGGGTGAAAGAGGAGAGCGCAAATTATGGTCTGAAGCTCAACATCAAAAAAACAAAGATCATGGCCACTGGTCCCATCACCTCCTGGCAAATAGACCCCTGCTTCTTGGGAGAAAAGCAATGACAAACCTAGACAGCATCTTAAAAAGCAGAGACATCACCTTGCCAACAATGGTCCATATAGTTAAAGCTGTGGTTTTCCCAGTAGTGATGTATGGAAGTGAGAGCTGGACCATAAAGAAGGCTGATCGCCGAAGAATGGATGCTTTTGAATTCTGCTGCTGGAGGAGACTCTTGAGAGTCCCATGGACTGCAAGAAGATCAAACCTCTCCATTCTTAAGGAAATCAGCCCAGAGTGCTCACTGGAAGGACAGATCCTGAATCTGAGGCTCCAAGACTTTGGCCACCTCAGGAGAAGAGAAGACTCCCTGGAAAAGACCCTGATGCTGGGAAAGATGGAGGGCACAAGGAGAAGGGGACGATAGAGGACGAGATGGTGGGACAGTGTTCTCGAAGCCACGAACACGAGTTTGACCAAACTGCGGGAGGCGGTGGAAGACAGGAGGGCCTGGCGTGCTCTGGTCCAGGGGGTCACGAAGAGGCGGACACCACTAAACGACTGAACAACAACAACACAATTTGTGGACGTAATAGGCCCACACACAACACAAAACATGGTTGCTGTATGTAGTTTTTATTTTTATATCTTATATTTTGGAAATGTACATCCAGGTTTTTTCCTTTAATTTTTTTTGGGGGCCCCCAAGAGAGTGGAGACCTAAGCTAGAGCTTATTTAGCTTGCACGTAAATCCGGTACTAGCCCCCCCCCCAAAAAGAGGACGTGTCCGGGCTTTCCCGGGCGCTGCGCAAAGAAGAAGCCCTTTCATTCCTTTGCGCTCCAAAAGATGCAAAGCGAGACCCAGCGACCGCAGCCGCTGTCACCTTCCATTCTGGGGGCGGGGAGGGAGACGGGGTCCGGTGCTGCCCAATCGCAGGCACTCGCGGGCCGGGCCAGCCGCGCTCCTCTTCCTGCATCGCAAGGGGGTTGGACTAAATGACCGTAGGAGATCCCTTCCAACTCCTCTGAGCCTCTGGCTCTCGGCTCCCCCTCAATGGAGAGCGCCAAAGGCTGCGAAAAGAACCAGGAAATCCGGTGCGCGGAGGGAGGCGCAGAGCGACGCGCTCCCTTCGGGCTGGGAGGATCTTTTCCCAGAGTCCGGAGAGCAGATCCTTGCGATCGACGGGATCTGCTGCTCGCCTTTGCTCTCCCCCAGCGCGCAGAGGCGTCGGGCGCAGGTCAGTTCTGGCAGGCGCTCTGCACACGCTCAGGAACGCCACCCCGTCCGGATTTGCGGCTTGATTTCCAGAAAGGAGAGGTGCCGGGGCTCAAGGCTGCCTGGGGAAGGGGGGGGTCGGGGGAGATCCCCTGTCTTCTGCTCCGTACGCTCCCAGATTTAGCATGCTAACCCCGGGATACTGTGGGCTTTGGGGCTTTCGTATGGGGTCGCCTAATAATAATAATAATAATGATAATAATTTATACCCTGCCCATCTGGCTGGGTTTCCCCAGCCACTCTGGGCGGCTTCCAACAGAATATCAAAATACAGTAACCTATGAAACATTCAAAGCTTCCCTAAACAGGGCTGCCTTCAGATGTCTTCTAAAAGCCTTCTCTCTGAGATGCTGGAGTGCTGCTGCCAGTCGGTGTAGGGCAGCCTTCCTCAGTCTGGGGCGGGTGGGAGTTGTGGGCTAAAACGTCCAGGGGGCACTGGGTTGGGGAAGGCCGCTGTAAACACGCCTGAGGGCCAGTGCTCTGATTTGGTATACCCGACGTTTTGCCCAAAGGTGCTACGGCATCTCATGGCGTGTGTGTTTGTTGGGTTGGCGAGCTTACTTCCCCAATTGTGCTAATGTAAGATACACAGAAGGGACTCGGGTGGCGCTGTGGGTTAAACCACAGAGCCTAGGACTTGCCGATCAGAAGGTCGGCGGTTTGAATCCCTGCGACGGGGTGAGCTCCCATTGTCGGTCCCTGCTCCTGCCAACCTAGCAGTTCGAAAGCACACCAGTGCAAGTAGATAAATAGGTACCACTCCAGTGGGAAGGTAAACGGTGTTTCTGTGCGCTGCTCTGGTTCGCCAGAAGCAGCTTAGTCATGCTGGCCACATGACCCGGAAGCTGTACACCGGCTCCCTCGGCCAATAAAGCGAGATGAGCGCCGCAACCCCAGAGTCGTCCGCAACTGGACCTAATGGTCAGGGGTCCCTTTACCTTTAAGATACACAATGGCCCAAGTCTATTTTAGGGTGCACACACCCCAGTTTCTTCTTTGTAGTGGGACGAAGGCAGCACACTTGAGAGTGTCTTGAGCCCCAAAGTGTAACTGGGGCCAGAACAATGCCAGGACGTCTTATTGGGGTATGGGGATATTATCTGGGGTGGCTCAAATCCTCTTTTTGAGGGTGTAAACCCCCAGTTCCTTATTCCTTAGTCAGTGTATTGCACCTTGGGACAGCTTTTGACCAGAAAGAAAGCTGTCCCTGGAAAGTGGCAGTCTCCTAATTGTGTGTGTGTTTCCCATCTTGGGGTGCAGGGATAAGTAAACTTGGATTCCTTACTCAGTCTGTTCCTTCAAATCTGCTTCCAATAAGGGGATAAGATGCGGCGAGGGCAATTAATTTGGGGTTTAGACACATCATACCTGTTCCACATTTGTGAGAAATCCATCTTCCATTGTGATGGCAACTCAGAACTTGGAACTCCTGGCCTATTTACCACTTGCTAAAAACATATTTGTTCAGGCGAGATATGTAGAATGTAGGTATGTGTTCTAATCTGGTTTTAGTTTCTTGTGGGTTTTAATTTCTTTTGAAAAGGTCTAGTTACTAGTTGTTTTGAACTGTTTTTATTGGTAAATTTATCGTTTAATTCTCTCTATATAAAACAAATAAAATGTTCACAAACTGGAACCAGGGACCAACATTAACCTTAACATAGCCATTCAGAGAACACGTGACTCTTAGATGAGGTCCCTGCCCCAAAGAGCTTAAATAATAATTAAAAAACCCCACGACGGGAGAGATAACAAGGAGAAACCAGGAAGGCATTCTGTGATGATCTGACTTACAGGAAATGGGTCACCTGGTCTCCTCCCAGTCATTATCTGGCTGGTAAACATTTCCTAGGCGCCGCATTCACTTTAATGGCACCCTCAGCCTAGATTGGCTTTTCCCAATTGTTGGACTTCCCCCTGATTTAAATTTGGACTCTCCCTTAATAACCGAAAACCCTGCCCTGTGCTATCTTTATGAGTCAGTGTTTCGGTGTGCACTGACCAATCGTCTTGGATCCCTGATACATACAGAGACATAATGGGCACCCTCCTCTCAAGCTGGGCATTTCGGTTGTGTTCCTGCCTCAGGAGCAGCGGTTCACATTATACCTGTTGCTGAGATGCCATGGGAGAATTAATTCCATGGCAGAGAGCCTTCAAATGGTTTTGTGTTTGGGTTGGGCAGGCAGATTTCGTAGAGTTGGAAGGTATGGGGCCAATATGGCGTCCGGCACTCTTCTTAGCTGTGCCACTGCTGTCCGGTAAAAACCTCCTCCAGCCTCTTTGGCCCTCTTAGCAGAGTTTACGCAGCGGGGAAAACTGTTACTTGTGTGGGTAATAACTCAGACTGCATGCAGGCTTCTTGCTTATCTCCAACAGTCTTTTATTGCGTAGAATAACATCATAAATTCAGCCCGGCGAAAAACCAGACATGCTCTCCGCTTCTCGGCAAAAGCGAAAGAAAAAAGACACACAGAGAAAACACTCCCCTCTGTGAACATAGCCACGCCTCAGAATGTGAGACGTCACTCAGAACTGTTTAACCCTGTAAGTTCTGATTCTCCTCACAGAAGGGACCCCCGAGGGTCATCCGGTCCAGCCCCCTGCACTGCAGGGATCCTGCCCGCAGCTGTCCCTGGGTGAGTTCGAACCAGCAGCCTTCTGGTGAACAGCCAGGCGCACTGACTCGTTGCGTCATGAGATTCCACATACAGTAAAGGTAAAGGGACCCCTGACCATTAGGTCTAGTCGTGGCCAACTCTGGGGTTGCGGCGCTCATCTCGCTTTATTGGCCGAGGGAGCCGGCGTACAGCTTCCGGGTCATGTGGCCAGCAGGACTAAGCCGCTTCTGGCGAACCAGAGCAGCGCACGGAAATGCCGTTTACCTTCCCGCCGGAGCGGTACCTATTTATCTACTTGCACTGGCATGCTTTCGAACTGCTAGGTTGGCAGGAGCAGGGACCGAGCAACGGGAGCTCACCCCGTCGCGGGGATTCGAACCGCCGACCTTCTGATCGGCAAGTCCTAGGCTCTGTGGTTTAACCCACAGCACCACCCGTGTCCCTTCCACAGCCAGTAGAGCTACCATAAAGTGTCCCTTTCTTCTAAGGATCAGCACCCACTGCTGGGCACCTACATTTTGTCTTTGCGGCTCATCTGGCTCTTGTTGTTCATTGGCCTCGGTTGCCCTGCAATAACCCTGGACTCTTTCTGAACTTCTTGTTTCCCCAGCCTCGGGTTCCTGAGTGCAAAGCCGCATCAGCAGTTTGCAACGGAGGACATTATAATAGCCCCGTGACTTAGCAGACCGGCTTGCAGCCACCCTGCCAGGGTTTGCAGCTGGTCTGAGTTCACTTCTGAAGGATTTCAGCGGAGAGGAGATCTTGGTGGGGGCGTGCAGCATGAGTCGACTGGGGAGGCTGTTTGGCTTCCTGTGCCTGTGGCTCCCTCACCTGCAGTGCGAAGGGTTCAGCTACACCCAGCCTGAGCAGGTGCACCTGTCCTATCCAGGTGAGTTTTACGGCTAAGGGGGCTTTGCGCGTCTTTAGTCTCTACCTGTTTGATGACGATGGAGGATTAATATATTTATTACCCAACGTCCCAGGACAGGTCACAGCATTGAAAACAATATTATAAACAATTTAAAAGAACTTGCAAACATAAAATAAGCTAAAACAAACAAACAAATCTTTCCAGTAGCACTTTAGAGACCAGCTAAGTTTGTTATTGTTATGAACTTTCATGTGCATGCACACTTATTGGTATGAGCTTTCATGTGCATGCACACTTCTTCAGATACACTGAAACAGAAGTCACCAGACCATTATATATAGTGAGAGGGTGGGGTTTTAATTTCTTTTGAAGAGGTCTAGTTACTAGTTGTTTTGAACTGTTTTTATTGGTAATTTTATCATTTAATTCTCTCTATATAAAACAAATAAATGTTCACAAACTAGAACCGGGGACCAAGCAACGGGAGCTCACCCCGTCGCGGGGATTCGAACCGCCAGCCTGGTGATCAGCAAGTCCTAGGCTCTGTGGTTTAATCCCCAGCGCCACCCGTGTCCCTGGTAGCACCTTAGAGACCAACTAAGTTTGTTATTGGTATGAGCTTTCGTGTGCATGCACACTTCATCAGGTAATAACAATAGCAACTTTTGATTTATTAATCACTTTCTCAACCACCATCTCAAGGATATTTGCACATAAGGTAATTCAGGGCTGGAGTGGCTGGGGTCTGCGTCAGGTGCCTTTGTAACTTCCTGTGCTGTAGCTTATCATGGAGAAGAGGGTTTTCGATGGCTGTTAGTCATGATAGCTATGCTCTGCCTTCACTGGCAGTGGTGATCCTGTTGCTGGAAGCACCGGGCGTGGGAAAGGGTTCTTGGGCTCAGATCCTGTTTCCTTCTTTGGAAAAGGCATCTTGTTCTGATGTTCTTAACACAGCTGCCCTGTCCCTTCTCCGCAGGAGACCCCACCACCATGATGGTCACCTGGACCACCTTTGGCCCGGCAGAATCCATCGTGGAGTTTGGCCCCGATCCAGGAGAGGCCTTCACTCGCTCGGCCAGAGGAGACGCCACACGGTTCGTGGATGGCGGGAAGCTGAAGCACACCATGTTCATCCACAGGGTCACCCTCCAGGGTCTCGTGCCGGGACAGCGCTATGGTAAGGCATGCCGGCGTTCTGGGACTGTTTGGTGAGTGGCGCCAGAGACCCGCCGAGCCTCGACCCTAGCCACCTCTCTGTTGACTGAGCTGCAGAAGTCTCTAGTAAGCAGGGTTTGGTCCCAGAAAGAGCCACGGCGGAGGCAGGGATTAGGCCTCGGTAGTGTCCTCCGCTGTCTTCCAAGACAGACAAATGCCACTTTTATGCGGCACCAGTAATGGTGCCAATTCCACCGTTCAAAGCGATCTCACAGGTAAAATGGTGCCAAGTTGTTCAGGGCTTTATGTGAGGCCTTCCCAAAGTAAAGGAAGGATTGAACTCTGATTAATAAGAATACACACAGAGGCTTGAACCAGCAAGACTCTGGGAAGGGTGCGTATAGTAATCTCTGCGTCTCTCCACCCCTTGGCCCAGGTCGTTTTATTCACAAAAGAACTTTTACAGAGTGTTCTTAAGAACCAATCAGATTCTTCTGAGCATTTCAACAAACCCCACGTGGGGACAAAGTTAGATCAGAAGAAATTCTTTTAACTACAAAGACTACTCTGAGCATGCATACATAATCTGAGAGTAAATTAATTAGGCTCTCGGTGTTATTGCGAGAAATGGTCAGTGCAGTGGAGCAGTAGGAAAAGGAGATCCGAGTTCAAATCTCTGCTTTTGTGACAAAGCTCCAGGGGCGACTTTATGCCTCACCTGCTTCACAGGGGGGTTGTGAATAAGGCAAAAGTGGACATGGACCTTCTCTAGCTTAGGGTGACCATGGGACTTGCTTTGGAAAGGGCAGTCCTCTGTTTAAAGGCTAGGAGAAGGACCCTAAGTCTCTGCTGCCTTGCGGAACATCTCCAGGAGAAGAAACGGCTAAAGAGCAGTGCTGTTTTTCAAGGGAAAAAGGTACTCACCACAAATGCCTCCCCTGTTCTCTTAGAACGGCAATGGCATCCACCTGAAATGTGCCGGAACTGAGTCCTGGTGAGTTCTGGCTGGGAAAAAGCCCTGCTAATGAGCAAACCAGGTGGCGCTGTGGGTTAAACTGCAGAGCCTAGGACTTGCTGATCAGAAGGTCGGCGGTTCGAATCCCCGCGACGGGGTGAGCTCCCGTTGCTTGGTCCCTGCTCCTGCCAACCTAGCAGTTCGAAAGCATGTCAAAGTGCAAGTAGATAAATAGGTACCGCTCCGGCGGGAAGGTAAACGGTGTTTCCGTGCGCTGCTCTGGTTTGCCAGAAGCGGCTTAGTCATGCTGGCCATGTGACCCGGAAGCTGTACGCCGGCTCCCTCGGCCAATAAAACGAGGTGAGTGCCACAACCCCAGAGTTAGTCACGAATGGACTAACTCAGGGGTCCCTTTACCTTTACCTTAAGGAGCAAACCTTACATGAATCTGGATTGGAGTCCCTAAGACGGTTGGATGGTGCCTTGTACGCCTCTTTCCAGCAATTCCTGCAGTCAGGTTGTTGCTGGATCTCTTGTTCTGCTTTCCTTTGGAGCAAGGCTGAGAGGGGGGTCTTGCTGTCTGGGCAGCCCAAGACCACCAGACACACTGCCCAGGCTTGTGTCTTAGGGAGGTCACTTCGGTGCTGGTAGTGCAGCAGTTTGACTTCACCCCAAGAAGTGCACTCCATTGTCTCTCCAGACAGATGAATGCCAACAACAACAGGGTAGGGGGAACTGGGGGTGAGTTTGTGGAACCGAGGGGGCGGAGGCCTGAAAAGTATTTGGAAACTGCTTAGAAGGTGAGAGCCACCTGGATGCCCAGCATTGGGTACGGAGATATCCTGGGCCAGCCTTTGTCTCCCCCCCCCCCAAAATTTTTTTATATTGATTTTCCAAAATTATAACAAACATAACAACAAACAAGAAAAACATTTACAATATCAAAAAACAAACAGACAAACAAACATTTATCCTGTTATAATCCCACTTTTGTTACCATTGTTGGGTGACTTCCTCAAATCCCCCTAGCTGAGTTTCCATATAGCTCACTGTAGCAGTTTTCCAACACTATTTTCATCTAAGATTTACTTGTTCAATTAACAACTTTCTTTCTTTTCATTTAGACTTCTGTCCATAATATGATGCATTTGACATAATTAAATCCTAGGCCAATCTGTTACTCACAAATATTTCTATTTAAGTTATCTTAACGTATTTAGCTAAATAGTCTTTAAATTTCTTCCATTCCTCTTGGTGCTCCTCCTCCTCCTGGTCGCGGTCTCTTCTGGTCAGGTCAGCTAGCCCCCAAAAGTCCATAATTGGGCCAGCCTTTGTCAACCCGGTGCCCTGCAGATGTTCTGGACTATGACTCCCATCAACCCAGGGCACCAGGTTGGCAAAGGGTGTCCAAGGTCAACTTGGGTTGCTTGCAGGCGGGGTGGGGAGGGAGTGCTGCTGTCTCCCACATCACCAATGGGCACATTTCGTTTGGGGACAGGAAATGAACGAGCTTTCAAGTGGAGCTGTAGCCTTATTAGACTTTACCGACTGGTGGGGTCTGCGTTGCTCCCGGGAGGGAGAAAGGAAGTCAAATGACACCGAGGTTGATTCAGAGAAAGAGTTTATTCTGTTCTCCGGATAGCAGAAGGCACTTGCGAGGTCAGTCCACAGCAAGTCCAAAGAAATGAGAAATTTCATGCAGTATATATATCCTCCAGGCACCCTCTCCCTCCTTCCCTAGGAATCCAACCACGTCAACTTATACACGTAAGTTGACATCCATGACCATAAACAGTTGTTCCTGTTCCAGTACTCTTGACCATAAAAGGTTGTTCCTGTTCCTATACTCTTATCTTGGGGCAAGAAGAAGGTCACCAATAAGAGCACTCCTAGCGCCGTTCCCAGGTCTCTTGTCAGACCTGGCAAGTTCTGTGCGTCATTGTGGTCAGGATGTAAGATAAGACCCAGATGTGTCATCTCTGCTCCACTCGGAACTGGCAAGGCCATCCATTGCCGTCATGGACTGATAAAGGAAAGGGTTTTGAGCACTTGCTTATACAGCTGGGTTTCTGTTTATACATTGGCTCAAGAGCTCAAGTTAATGCATTTTAGAAATGCTCTCTTGGAGAAGGAAAATGGGGATTTTGGGTCCTGTTTCAGACTGACTGCACAGAAACCCATTCCTTCACAGCCTGTGTATCCCACCTGGGAAATTATCCCGGGAGCTTCTGAGCTGATCTCTCCTGTCCTCCTTTGCAGCCTACCGCTGTGGAAGTGAGCAGGGCTGGAGCAGGTCCTACGGTTTCTGGGCCTTGCTGAACGGCACCGACTGGAGCCCCCGCTTCGCCATCTTTGGGGACATGGGCCTGGAGAACCCCCAGTCCTTGCCTCGACTGCAGCAGGAGGCCGAGATGGGCTTGTTTGATGTGGTGCTGCACGTAGGTACGGTCGGAGAATGCAATCTCCCTAGTCCCGTCTGAGGATTTATCTTGGGGGGGGGGGTGTGCGAAGCCAGCTCTCCCTATGACCCCCTTCCTGATTTGGAGGAGAGGACCAGCATTGGTACTTCTTAAAAATAAAGAAGTCCCCTTTTGTCCCCTGCAAATAGCCCTTACCCTGTTTGACTCCAATCTGGTTTCCTTCCACAGGGGATTTCGCCTACGACTTGGACACGGTAAGAACTACGTAACTGTAGAATTGGGAGGGATCCAAAGGGCCATCTAGTTCACCCCCTCCCTCCCTTGCAATGCAGGAATCACAGCTAAAGAGGACCTGCTAACTTTGGGATTGGAAATGGGTGGTTAAAAAATTGTTATTTACTTAGAGCAGTTGAATCCTGGCTTTGTTGTTGTTGTTTAGTCATTTAGTTGTGTCCGCCTCTTCGTGACCCCCTGGACCAGAGCACTCCTGTCTTCCACTGCCTCCCGCAGTTTGGTCAAACTCATGCTGGTAGCTTCGAGAACACTGTCCCACCATCTCGTCCTCTGTCGTCCCCTTCTCCTTGTGCCCTCCATCTTTCCCAACATCAGGCTCTTTTCCAGGGAGCCTTCTCTTCTCCTGAGGTGGCCAAAGTCTTGGAGCCTCAGCTTCAGGATCTGTCCTTCCAGTGAGCACTCAGGGCGGATTTCCTTCAGAATGGAGAGGTTTGGCGTGGCTTACATACCACCAAAGCCAGACAGTCCCTATACACAGGCTTACAATAATAATGAAAGTAATAATAATATTGTTGGTAAAATGCCCTGGGAAGGCTGCAAACTTCCCCAAGTCTCCAAGTATGCAAATCATAGTACCACTTGCTGGAGCAGCTCAGACAGATAAAAATCCTAACAAATATGGCATGCAAGGGAAAAGGGATGGGGAGGGAAGAGGAAAAAACAAAACCCAGCCATCGATTCTTAAGCAGTTGTTGTGTAATGGCAGAGCTGGCCTGCCCCCACAGAGCTGATAGAGCGATTCCTGCTTCTCACTGCTGGAATGACTGCCCTCAGCTGCCCTCCTGCCTGCGCCTGTGGAGTAACCACATCAGCCTGGCTGATGCCAAAGTCTGTGTGCTCCTCTGAGCTTATGAGAAGTCAAAATCCTCTGCCAAGGCAACTCCACGTGAAGCAGATTTGCACAAGTTCTTTCAGCTTGCGTTTGGCTTCCCTGTTTTGCATGACGAGGCTTACGTTGGTGTGTCAACATCAGACCTCAGTTCTGTCTAGACTGGACTGTTGTGACACGCCGGAAACTCCATGGAAACATACAGGGGTGTGGAGCGTTGGTGTAGAGTCCTTGTGGGTGGCTCTGCCTGAGATTTGGGGAGCCAGACCCTTCCCCTCACCCCAAGCTTGCTTTTCCCTGTCTTGCAGGACAATTCCTACGTTGGAGATGCCTTCATGAGGAAGATTGAGCCTGTGGCCGCCTTGGTGCCGTACATGACTTGCCCTGGGAATCACGAAGAAAAATAGTGAGTAGAAACCGGCTGAGAATAAACTGGTTTTAGCAGGCGCTGAAAAGAGTACATTGAAGGCACATCCCGGATGTCAGTAGGCAGGGCGTTTCAAAGATTGAGTTCTTACAGATGTGGAACACGCGCATCAGGAAGATTTTGGGCATCGCATGGCAGGACAGAGTCTCAAACAAAGATGTGCTCCCCTAAGCCCATATTCCCAGCAAGCCTGTTTGCACTCCTGCCTCAGTGACGTCTACGCTGGCTTGGCCATGTCCACAGAATCGAAGATGGCAGGAGCCCCAAGGATGTACTCTGTGGGGAGTTGGCTTCTGGCATCAGACCAACTTTGAGCTACAAAGAAATAATAATAAGTAATTTTATTTATACCCCACCCTCCCCAGCCAAGACCGGGCTCAGGGCGGCTAACACCAGGTATAAAAACAATTGATTAAAATACAACTTAAAAACAAGATTAAAATACAACATTAAAACGCAGCCTCATTTCAGTAGAAACTCAAATCAAAAACTTTTTGGGGATGAAAACGTCAAGTCTTCACCAAGGCCAACTATCCCGACTGGTCCTACGTGGGCCAGAAAAAAGCCAGGGAAGTCCCCACATAGGAGTTCCATCACAGAAGGAGAAAGGAAAGAGGGGATCAAGTTGATTCCAAGCCAAAGGCCAGGCGGAACAACTCTGTCTTACAGGCCCTGCAGAAAGAAATCAGATCCTGCAGGGCCCTGGTCTCAGGAGACAGAGCGTTCCACCAAGCCGGAGCCATCACTGAAAAGGCCCTGGCTCTGCTTGAGGCTAATTTGACTTCCTTAGGGCCCGGGACCTCTAGGGCGTTGCTATTTATGGACCTTAAGGTCCTCCATGGGGCAGACCGGGAGAGGCGGTCCCGTAGGTACGAGCGTGTCTGCCAACATGACACAAAGGCTGGCAGCGTCAATCCCGCTGTGTGGGAATCCCTTGTAGGCGACCACTGTGCCTGGAGACAGACAGACAGGTTGTGCATCCAACAGCAGTGACCAGAAGAGGAATGACCGCTGGGAGGAGGGCAGAGAGAAGGAAAGCCATGGTGCATCTGCAGACGCCTTCATCTGCCCCAGCTGCAGCAAAACATGTCTCTCCCATATTGGTCTCAGATGCAACTGTCCCAACAGCTTGACCTCACCCCCAAAGATGCACTCCTCCACTGTCTTCCAAGGCAGACAAATGCCACTATTATGCACCACCAGTAATGGTGCCAATTCCATCAATCAAGGCGATCTCACAGGTAAAATGGTGCCAAGTTGTCCAGGGCTTTATGTACAAATAGCAACATCCTGAATTTGGCCCAGTATCAAATCGGCTACCAGGACAGATCCCTGAGCACAGGAGTTACATGCTGACAGATGGGCGGGGATATAAATAATAATTTTATTATTATTACATATAAACTTCAAAATGGAGGGCAGGGGCTGTGACTTCCCTTTTCCCCTGTGACTTTCTCCCTCGCTTCCTCTTTCAGCAACTTCTCCAACTACCGCTTCCGCTTCAACATGCCCGGTGACACGGAGAGCCTCTGGTACAGGTGGGTGTCGTCTAGCCCAGGCCAAGCGGCCGGATTTCCTGCTCGTTTGTGGCCGTCTTGCAAAATGGCGTGTCACTAGAGCTATCTGGATAATGTGTGCCTTTATGCTGATTTGCGTAATAATAATAATGATAATAATGATAATAATTTATTATTTATACCCCGCCCATCTGGCTGGGCTTCCCCAGCCACTCTGGGCGGCTTCCAAAAGAATTTTAAAATACTATAATACATCAAACATTAAAAGCTTCCCGAAACAGGGCTGCCTTCAGATGTCTTCTAAAAGTCTGGTAGTTGTTGTTCTCTTTGACATCTGGTGGGAGGACGTTCCACAGGGCGGGTGCCACCACTGAGAAGGCCCTCTGCCTGGTTCCCTGTAACTTGGCTTCTCGCAGGGAGGGAACCGCCAGAAGGCCCTCGGTGCTGGACCTCTGTGTCTGGGTAGAACGATGGGGGTGGAGACGCTCCTTCAGGTATACTGGACCAAGGCCGTAAAATGCAAGCTTCCTGAAAAAAGGGGCCTATTGCAGAAGCCACCACTGTTACCTTGAGGGCATCACTGGCCATGCCCAGGAGAGCTCAGGGGTTCACAAAGTGAGTGGCAGCGCCCTCTGCAGAAGAGGGGGTATTCCCCAGGGGTCCCTAAGGGGGGGTGTTTGCTGAAGGTGTAAACGACTCTCAGACTCTGAAAAGCTGGTATCACGGGACCAAGTTCACCCGTTGGGTGAATTAATTAAACCAAATAGTTTTAATTGGATTTTGATTAAACGGGCAATTAATTGTTCCTGGCTTGAATTTTATTGTGTCACTATCTTATAACGTGGGTGGCGCTATGGGTAAAAGCCTCAGCGCCTAGGGCTTGCCGATCGAAAGGTCGGCGGTTCGAATCCCCGCGGCGGGGTGCGCTCCTGCTTCTCGGTCCCAGTGCCTGCCAACCTAGCAGTTCGAAAGCACCCCCGGGTGCAAGTAGATAAATAGGGACCGCTTACTAGTGGGAAGGTAAACGGCGTTCCGTGTGCTGTGCTGGCTCGCCAGATGCAGCTTTGTCACGCTGGCCACGTGACCCGGAAGTGTCTGCGGACAGCGCTGGCCCCCGGCCTCTAGAGTGAGATGAGCGCACAACCCCAGAGTCTGTCAAGACTGGCCCGTACGGGCAGGGGGACCTTTACATTTACCTTATCTTCCTTAGTGGGTCTTGCAAAGCGCTATTCTGAACGGTGCTTTTCATAGAGTCGAGGGCACTGGAGATGAGTTTATGGAACTGCAGGGGCAGGGACCCAAAAAAGTTTGAGAACCACACAGCTTCTCAATCCTAGAACTGTAGGAAGGGACCCCTGGGGTCATCCAGCCCAGCCCGCTGCAATGCAGGAATCTCACCTCCAGCATCGATGACAGAGGGTCATCCAACCTCTGCTGAGAAACCTCCATGGAAGGAGAGTCCAGCAGCTTTCAAGGGAGTCCGTTCCCCTCTCAAACTCCTCTTACTCACAGAAAGTTCTTCCTGATGTTCAGATGGAATCTCCCTTTTTGTAACTTGGATCCATTGCTTCGGGTCAATGACTCGATGCTGGGTAAATCAGCTGGAAGAATTTGGAGCGTCTCCCCGGAGCAATTGGCTGGTTTTAACACAAGCCAAGCTGGGTGCACAGGAGCGTAGAGGAGAGGGGGCTGTGAGCAGCCCAGCCTGGTGCATTCTAGGCATAGCTGTCATGCGTCCCTTATTTGGCGGGACAGTCCCTTATCCCAGCGCCATGTCCCGCTGCTGTCCCTTATTGATGGATGTCCCTTAAATAAGCTACTGAAGGTAATGGGGCCCTTTCTATGTCCAGCTGTCCTTTGTCAACAACAAAGGTTGTGTTGAATATATGCTATATGGTAATTTATGGACCTAATAGGTATCTAAAGCCATTTGCACGCGACAAAATATGTATTTTATCAAAGTAATTGTTGATCCCTTATTTTGGTTGCTGATCCCTTATTTTCGAGGCTGCTGGTCCCTTATTTTCAAATCTGTAAGTTGACAGCTATGATTCTAGGGCTGGGCCTTGCCATCTTGAAGTGTGACACTCATAATAATAATAATAATAATAATAATAATAATAATAATAATAATAGTTTATTATTTATACCCCACCCATCTGGCTGGGTTTCTCCAGCCACTCTGGGTGGCTCCCAACAGAATATTAAAAACACGATAAAACATCAAACATTAAAAACTTCCCTAAGCAGGGCTGCCTTCAGATGTCTTCTAAACATTAGGTACAGTGGTACCTCGGGTTACAGACGCTTCGGGTTATGTGTTTTCAGGTTGTTAGATTGCGGGAAACCCAGAAGTACCGGAAAGGGTTACTTCTGGGTTTTGCCGCTTGCGCATGCCCAGAAGGGCCAAATTGCGTCACACGCATGCGCAGACGTGGCGCTGCAGGTTATGAACGCTGCGGGTTGCGGACGTGCCTCCGTCACGGATTACGTCCGCAACCCAAGGTTCCACTGTAGTTGTTTATTTCCTTGACATCTGACGGGAGGGCGTTCCATGGGGCGGGCGCCACCACTGAGAAGGCCCTCTGCCTGGTTCCTGTAACCTCACTTCTCGCAGTGCAGGAACCGCCAGAAGGCCCTCGGAGCTGGACCTCAGTGTCTGGGCTGAACGATGGGGGTGGAGACGCTCCTTCAGGTATATGGGGACTCTGAGGCAGTTTAGGGCTTTAAAGGTCAGCACCAACACTTTGAATTGTTCCTGGAAACGTCCTGGGAGCCAATGTAGGTCTTTCAGGACTGGTGTTTTGGGGTCTCGGCGGCTGCTCCCAGTCATTCCTTACATAGTGAGGCTTGTTGGTTTTTTGGGGTCCCCTGACTGCTCATCTTTCCCCGCAGCTGGGACATTGGACCTGCCCACATCATTTCCTTCTCCACTGAGGTCTACTTCTTCTTGAAATATGGACAGCAGCTTGTGGCAGAGCAATTTCAGTGGCTGGAGAAGGACCTGCAGGTGAGGAGCAGACCCCTGTTTTTTTGGGGGGGGAGGGGGAAAGTGGCAGCTTGCCTCTGGGAAGGTTGGTGTCAATCCATTCACTGCTGACGGCTACCTTTCCCTCTCTGGCAGGAGGCGAACCAGCCTGAACGGCGCAAGGAACGCCCCTGGATCATTACCATGGGGCACAGGCCCATGTACTGCTCCAACAACGACCAGGATGACTGTACGCTGTACGAAAGCATTGTAAGTGAGAGGAAGGAACCATAGATGTAGAATGGACACCAGGGGTCATCTAGTCCAACCCCAGGCAATACAGGAATCCCTGGCAGATGGCGACGCAACTTCTGCTAACACTCTCCAACCAAGGAGAGTCCTTTCCACCTTCTGAGGGAGTCCTTGCCACTGTCAAACAGCTCTCACCGCCAGGAAGTTCTTCCTAATGTTTAATGCGAATCTTCTTGCTTGTCATTTGAATCCGTTGGTTCGAGTTCTACCCTCTGGAGCAGCAGAAAACAAGCTGACTCCCTCTTCCTTCTGACAGCCCTTCAGATCTTATTCTTTGGCGATCCCTTGTAGCCGACTAAGATTGTCCTCTATAAACACGGCCTTAACAGTGAGTCCGTAAGTGGCTGTGGAGGCCAATTCTGGACCCACACGTCCTTCCACAGTGGGGACCTTGGTTTACAGGCGGGAGTTGATCACAGTGTGGATTTGCCAAGCGTGCCTTCCTCTTAGCATGTTTCTCCCTTGCATCCTGAGTTTGAGTGTCTTCAAAGCCCAGGACACCTTTGGTAAAGGTGGTGTAGTGGTTAAGAGTGGTGGACTCGTAATCTGGTGAACCACCTGCAGCTGCTGGGTGACCTTGGGCCAGTCACACTTCTCTGAAGTCTCTCAGCCCCACTCACCTCACAGAGTGTTTGTTGTGGGGGAGGAAGGGAAAGGAGAATGTTAGCCGCTTTGAGACTCCTTCGGGTAGGGATAAAGCGGGATATCAAATCCAAACTCTTCTAAAGGCTGTTCTCCAACTGGAGCGCTCACAGGCCAGTGTTTCCCAGTTGTCGGTGTTTATGCTACATTTTTTTAGATTTGCCTTGAGACAGTCTTTGAACCTCTTTTGTTGACCACCAGCATTACGCTTTCCATTTTTACGTTCGGAATAGAGTAGTTGTTTTGGAAGACAATCATCAGGCATCCGCACAACATGACCAGTCCAACGAAGTTGATGTTGAAGAATCATTGCTTCGACATGGGTGATCTTTGCTTCTTCCAGTACACTGGTATTAGTTCACCTGTCTTCCCAAGTGATGTGTAAAATTTTTTGGAGACACCGTTGATGGAATCTTTCGAGGAGCTGGTCTCATCTTTCCCAGGCTAAACATACCCAGCTCCTTCAACCGTTCCTGGTTTGGTTTCCAGACCCTTGATCATCCTGGTCGCCCTCCTCTGCACACCTTCCAGCTTGTCAATATCCTCCTTAAACAGGGGGGCTTATGCCATGTCCCATAGGCTGTACCAATTCACAGAGCATACAGTGTAGAGAAAGGGCTTTTCATGCTTGGCGCAACTAATTCCATTTGACCCAGATACCAGCAAAAGGCAGGAGGCTGTGGAAGGAAGGAATCCCCTTCCGCTCCTAAGATTTTACTAGGCATTAGTTCCCACACTGCCAAGCCTATCTTTGCCACCGTGAGGGCTAGAAATTTGTTTTTTGGCTTATTAAAATGAGAGCTCAGGTTTTTTGGAAGCTGGGTTCTCCGCTCAGTACCACATCCTGTCTTCTGCAGAACTGAGGTGGGGATGTATTCTACTACTACTACTACTACTAGTAGTAGTAGTAGTAATAATAATAATAATAATAATAATTTTTATTTTTACCCTGCCCTCCCCAGCCAGAGCTAAGATTCATAAGTAGTGGGCTGGCATGGATTATCTTATTTTTCGCTCTATAGGACACACTTTTCCCCCTCCAAAAATTAAGGGGAAATGTGTGTGCGTCCTATGGAGCGAATTCAGGATCCTTGGCTTCAGCGATAGCAACGTGAAGCCTCCGAAGCGCAGAGGGAGAGCTCCCCCCACGCTCCAGAGACTCCGAAGGCTTGCGGATAGCCGCCTGAAGCCTGGAGAGCGAGAGGGGTCAGTGCACATCGATCCCTCTTGCTCTCCAGGCTTCGCTTCACTGGAGAGGCGCTGCGCAGTTTTCCCTCTCTGTGCAGCGCCCCTTCAGTGAAGGGGGAGGAGAAATGGAAGGAGCTCCATTTCTCCTGCTGCTTTGCTGAAGGGGCGCTGAGCAGAGAGGGGAAGAATTATTTTTTTCCTGTTCTCCCCCTCTAAAACAAGTTGCGTCTTATGGTCCAGTGCGTCCTATAGAGCAAAAAATACGGTAATCTGTTCTCTCTCTCTCTCCCTCTCCCTCTCCCTCTCTCCTTTCCCCCCACCTTCCCAGATCCGCCGAGGCCTCGACCCACAGCAGTTTGGCTTGGAGGACCTGTTCTACAAATACGGTAGGTATTCTCCTCCGCCTTCCCTGCCCGCTCCTCCATTCTGGCTATCGGATCTGTTGAGATTATTATACATTAAACCAAAGCTAGCATAAATCAGCCCCGAAGAACTCCAGCAGTGACACAGACCTCGTTCTTCTCATGGGAGACAATATTAACCTTTATAGCTTAAAGTTCTCTTCTCCAAACAGCCAGGCTCATGATAGCGTGATCCTGGAAGAACGTGGAGGGGAGCTTCTCTGACAAACGGGTGCAACAAAGAAGGGCAAAGGGCACAACCAAACAATAAAATAAAATTGAGACGATTAAACGGTAAAATAAAATTGGCACAAGCCCCGAAGCATACTCTTTTGCAACTGAATGATGCGGCTTTATTAGGTACAAAAATAGAGGGCTCCCCTCACATTATAAAAACTGTTTTTATAATTTAAACTGTTCATCGCCTTCTACACAGATTAGAATTAACGTTATTTTGCATGTATTGCCTAAGGACCAGCTCCTGGTCTAGGGTGGTATAGTTCATTAATATTATTATTTTATTATAGTTTTTATTAAGTTTTTCTAATTTACATTTCAAGATAATCATTGAGACAACCTTAAATCAATGGCTTCTCTTCTTCTCTTTCCATGGTTCATTTTGCATACTCTACATCCCTGCATATTTTACGCGAACTAAGCCATTCCATGATCCATTGTTATACCATCAAAACATATTTATACTGCTTATCTTAATGCTACCAGTGTTTTTAAATGTACACAATTTTCACCCAAATAATCAGTAAACATTTTCCAGTCTTCTTTAAATGTATATTCTTCTATTCTTCTATATGTTAAATCTCCGAGGTGTGCCTATTCCACCAATTTAAGTTGCCATTCTTCCTTGTTTGGGACCTCGCTCATTTTCTTTTTGGGGCTTGCAAAACACGAGCTGCAGTAGTAGCATATGTAATGATTTGCATACATAATCTTTTTTGACACCTGGGAATTTCTGACTAAATTATCCCCAACAAAAAGGACTCTGGCTTTTTTGGAAAGGTACTTTCAAACGCGGGACATGGATGGCGCTGTGGGTTAAACCACAGAGCCTAGGGCCTGCCATTCAGAAGGTCGGCGGTTTGAATCCCCATGACGGGGTGAGCTCCCGTTGTTCGGTCCCTGCTCCTGCCAACCTAGCAGTTCAAAAGCACCTCAAAGTGCAAGTAGATAAATAGGTACAGCTCCAGCGGGAAGGTAAATGGCGTTTCCGTGCGCTGCTCTGGTTCGCCAGAAGCGGCTTAGTCCTGCTGGCCACATGACCCGGAAGCTGTACGCCGGCTCCCTCGGCCAATAAAGCGAGATGAGCACCGCAACCCCAGAGTCGTCCGCAACTGGACCTAACGGTCAGGGGTCCCTTTACCTTTACCTTACTTTCAAACATTTTTTTCCCAATGCATTATATATCATTTCCCAATATTCTTTTCCCCATTTACAAGTCCACCACATATGATAAAACATACCCTCTACCTCATTATTAGTCTGTATGATGTTGTATGTTGAAGAATTTAATAGTAAATACATAAATACAATGGAGCAGGCGACTTTGGGGGAGCAGAGGTTGGGGCATGGGCTTCTCTGTCTGTCTGGCACCAGCTGCTGTTCTCTGCCTTGGCAAAAGCCTCTTCTTCTCCTCCCTCCAGGGGTTGACCTGGAGCTGTGGGCCCACGAACACTCCTACGAGAGGCTGTGGCCGGTCTACGACTACAAGGTGATTCCAGGCTTGGCAAAGGGGCAGCGTCCTGTTCAGAAGCAGAGAAGGGCACCCGAGACCTGGGATAAGGGGGAGAGGCCTTACCCCACAGCAGAATCTCCGCGGTGGGAGATTCGGAGACCTTGTTGGGTTGGAATCTGTAGAATCTGGCTCTCTGCCACACCTGCTTCAGTGGCTGGCAGCAGCGAGCATCATCCCAGATCAAGCATCCCCAAACTCGGCCCTCCAGATGTTTTGGGACTACAACTCCCATCATCCCTAGCTAACGTGGATGATGGGAATTGTAGTCCCAAAACGTCTGGAGTTTGGGGGTGCCCGTCTCAGAGTTTTGCCAGCCAATCCCGAGCCACATGATCTCCTTTTGCAAAAGGGTCCCCTGCTCCGTGGAACTGCCCATCCTCAGGCAACTGGCCTTGAAGGGGCTGCTGGCATTCCACAGACTTGCCAGCAGGAATTTCACCACTGCGAAAAAGTCCTGCTCTTCTTACTTGAACAAGCCCAATCTCAGCTGATCTGGGAAGCTAAGCAGGGTCAGGCCTGGTTAGTGCTTGGATGGGAGACAGTGTAGGAATACGGGCTGCAGGACCTGGGAGACCAGAGTTACCTTGGCCCAGTCATGGCCTCTTAGCCTAACCCACCTGGCAGGGTCATTGTGGAGATTAAATGAGGAAGGGGGAAGGACCAGGCCCACCACCTCCAGCTCCTGGGAGATAAAGGTGGGATATATAGGAAAAACAGTAAATTTAAAGTACAGTGGTACCTCGCAAGACGAAATTAATTCGTTCCGCGAGTTTTTTCTTCTTGCGAGTTTTTTGTCTTGCGAAGCACGGTTTCCCATAGGAATGCATTGAAAATCAATCAATGCGTTCCTATGGAAACCGCCTTCAGACCAGGTCCGGGGACAGACTGTCCCCCGACCTCTTCTGAAGGCTGGGGGGGGGGGGGACAAGGGCTTTTCTTCCCACCGCCAGCCTTCAGAAGGCTGTTCTGAAGGCTGGTGGTGGGAAGAAAAGCCCTTCTCCCCACCTCCCGCCCCGCAAGCTCCGG
The DNA here is from genome assembly GCF_964188315.1 of Podarcis muralis. Lineage (NCBI taxonomy): Eukaryota > Metazoa > Chordata > Lepidosauria > Squamata > Lacertidae > Podarcis > Podarcis muralis. The sequence continues at coordinate 88,821,712 of NC_135661.1, forward strand.
GGACAGGAGGGCTTTGCTGCCGCCCCCCAGCATTTTAAAAGCCCCCGGGGCAGCGGAGACTTCTCCGCTGTCCCAGGGTGATTTTAAAATGCTGGCGGGCGGCAGCGAAGCCTCCGCTGTCCCGGGGCGATTTTAAAATGCTTAATCACACACCTTTAGGCACCAGGCAAAAACGTTCCTTTTTAACCAGGCCTTTGCTTGATCTGATCCTATACCATGGATAGGCAAACTAAGGCCCAGGGGCCGGATCTGGCCCAATCGGCTTCTCAATCCGGCCCCCGGACGGTCCAGGAATCAGCATGTTTTTACATGAGTAGAATGTGCCCTTTTATTTAAAATGCATCTCTGGGTTATTTGTGGGGCACAGGAGTTCGTTCATTCGCCCCCATATAGTCCAACCCCCCGCAAGGTCTGAGGGACAGTGGACCGGCCCCCTGCTGAAAAAGTTTGCTGACCCCTGTCCCCTTTTAAAATGTGGCTCTTTTATGGGGGGGGGGGTGTTATTGGGTTGTTGTTGTTATTCTGATTATCTTGTGATCTTTTCTGTGAACCGCCATGAGACCTCCAGGTATAGGGTGGTATATAATAATAATAATAATAATAATAATAATAATAATAATAATAATAATAATAATAATGTAAATGAATAATCCTCATCTCTCTTTCTCCTTCAGGTTTGCAATGGCAGCACCGAGGCCCCATACACCAACCCTTGTGCCCCTGTTCATATTATCACTGGATCAGCTGTAAGTGTGAGAATTTGGGTGGATGGGCAGACTTACCGTATTTTTCGCTCCATAAGGCGCACCGGACCATAAGGCGCACCTAGTTTTTAGGGGGGGAAATCAAGAAAAAAAATTATTCCCCCCCCCCAGCCCCAAAGAGCAAAGAAGCCAAGACAGCAAGCAGGATCCATCCAGCTTTAGCAGAAGCCACGACAGCGAGCGGGATGGATCCTGCTCGCTGTCTTGGCTTTGTTTTTAGCCACGGGGCTGGGCGCGCAGCCTTGCCCCGGCTCCCGGAGCTTGCGGGGCTGGGGCAGGGGAAGCCCCAACCAGACTAACCCCCAACCCCAGCCCCCAGAACAGTTCCGGGAGTGGCGGCAAGGTTGCGAAGCCTTTGGAGTGCAGCGCGAGTTCCCGGCTTGCTCTCCCGGCTTCAGCAAAAGGAACCCAAAGCCTTTGGAGCGCAGTGCGAGGTCTCACTGCGCTCCAAGAGCGAGAGGGTTCGGTGCTCACCAACCCCTCTCTCTCTCCAGGCTACAGCGAAAGCAACGCGTAGCCTCTGGAGCACGGAGGGAGTGCTCCCTCTGCGCTTTGGAGGCTTCGCGTTGATATCGCTGAAGCCAAGGAGCCTGCATTCGCTCCATAGGACGCACACACATTTCCCCTTAATTTTTGGAGGGGGAAAAGTGCGTCCTATAGAGCGAAAAATACGGTAGTTTTAAATGGTGGCTTATGAGCTAATTACACCGTCCCTCTGAATATAGAGTTCCTCACATATCAGACTGTTTTGCCCATCTAGCCTAGTGTTAGGGTGCTGTCAGCGGCTCCCAGCTGGCTGCCCAGGAAAGTATAAGACAAGAGTTTCTTATGGTCCTTCCTTTTTCAGTCTTTACAGAGAGGCTGTAGAACCCAACCTCTTGGATAATGGCGTTGTCCCAAGTGAATCTCCACTCTGCCCCATCTCTTCCCCATTTGTCATTCTCTTCGTCTCCTCTATAGGTGCTGCTATGTGCTCTCTGTCTTTGATCTCTTTGTTCTCCTACTTTTAAGGCTCGCCAGGTTCTGGGAGATGGAGGGTCTGGCATCCTTTCCGGTGATAAAGTGCCAGCCAGGTGTTGCTCTGGCTCTCCCACAATTCCCCAGCTTCCCCCCTCACCTGCCTCTGAGCTGCGACCTCCCGCAAACCCCTGTTGTAAATCTGTAGCGTCTTCCTCTTCCTCCTCCCTGGAAGGGTCAGGATGGAGAAGCGGTTCTCCACCACTCCTCCTCTGCCCAGTCCCTGACACCTAGGGCAAAACATAATATGAGTCTGCTAATATGATCAGGCCATTGGTCCATCTTGTGCACCATCCCAGGACCAACGAGATGCATCAATGGGAAATCAGTGAGCAGAACATAAGTACAAAAGCACTCTCCCCTCCTGTGGTTCCCAGCCACTGGTATTCAGAAGCATTGCTGTGGAGACAAGAGTATCGCCATTGTGACTAATAGCCACCGATAGCCCTCTGAATTTGTCTCATCCTCTTAAAGCCATCCCAGTTGGTGGCCATCGCTGCCTCCTGTGGCAAGGAGTTCCGTAGTTTAACAATGCATTGCATGAAGAAGTAATTTAGCCTTAATTCCTTAAGGTCCATAAACAGCAACACCCTTGAGGTCCTGGGCCCTAAGGAAGTCAGATTAGCCTCAACCAGAGCCAGGTCCTTTTCAACACTGGCTCCGGCCTGGTGGAACACTCTGTCTCATGAGACCAGAGCCCTGCGGGATCTGTCTGTAAGACAGAGTTGTTCCGTCTGGCCTTTGGCTTGGAATCAACTTGATTCCCTCCCCCTCTTTCCTTTTTCCTTCTGTTATGGAACTCCTGTTTGGGGACTTCCCTGGCTTTTTTCTGGCCCACATAGGACAGTTGGCCTTGGTGAAGACTTGACGTTTTCATCCCCAAAAAAGTTTGGTTTTAGTTTCTACTGAAATGAGGCTGCATTTTAATCTTGTTTTTAAGTTGTATTTTAATCAATTGTTTTTATACCTGGTGTTAACCGCCCTGAGCCCAGTCTTGGCTAGGGAGGGCAGGGTATAAATTATTATCTGTTATTATTATCTGTTTGTCCTGAAACATTTGGCTTCATGGGATGTCCACGAGTTTTAGTGTTATGAGGGAGAGTGTTGTTTCCTCCCACCGGACCCTGGTCTCCAGGATTTTGGGCAGAGAGCAGCCTTTGTCATCACCTTCCATCCATAGCTGTCAACCGTCCCGTATTTGGCGGGATACTCCCTTATCCCAGCGCCGTGTCCCGCTGCTGTCCCTTATTGATGATGTCCCTTAAATTTCCCGGGTTTTAAAGGAAGCAGCTCCTCTCCCTCCCTCCCTGCCGGCCAAGGAGGAGGGAGGCTCCAGCTGTGTTGCTTGGCTGCGTTGCTCACCCAATAAGGAGTCTAAGAACGACTGGGGGGTGGAGCTTGCATGCCTTGTGCCGATCAAATCGGCCGCCTTGCCTGCGGGCTCGCCTTTGCTCAGCGCTTCCCAGCGGAGAGGTGACGGTGGTTTTCCTTGCTGCATCCCCTTTGCCGGGTTGCTGCGCTGTGGGAACCACCGCTTCAGGCTTCGTTGGGCTGCTGGCTGGGCTTTCTGCCTTTGGCTCGGAGGGGCTCAGACGTTGAACATACCTGTGCTCTGAAAATCCCTTATTTTGGCTGCTGATCCCTTATTTTTGAGGCTGCTGGCCCCTTATTTCCAAATCTGTAAGTTGACAGCTATGCTTCCACCTGGTAGCCTTCCAACCGGATATGCCACCCAATTGAGCCTGGGACCTTCTGAATGCAACCCATGGGCTCCAACTTTGACCCACGGTCCCATTCCTAAGTACTGAACGGTTCCCTGGTTGTGATCGCTAGCACAACGCAAGTCGGGCTCTGCAGGTCAGAAAGTGCCACCTTGCTCTCTCCCCCTGTCTGAGCAGTTTATGGAAACACAGTGAGGGGAGGGAGAAGTTGCAAGCCTTGGCAACTGGAAGGTGTTAGGGCAGGAATTCCTAAAGTGGGCATCCCCTGTGGGGAGAGGCGGGGGGTACTGGAAGGGTAAATGTTTGCCAGTCTTTGAAAACATTGTCTCACTGGCTCAAGGTCATCAGATTTCTTCAGTTAATTAAACTAAATGGTTTTAATTGGATTTTTTTTAATATATATAATAATATTTATTATTTTCCATACATAAACATAACAGAAGAAAAAGCCAACAATAACAAAGAAAAAAGAATAAAAAGGAAAAAGAACATAAAACATAAAAGATAAAACACATCAAATCACCACATAAGCTTAATTAATTAATCAAAATCCATCTTCATAAGCACATTACTTGACTTCCTCAAATCTCTTCCCTCTGAGTTTCTTAGTAATTATATATAGCAGTTTCCAATATCATCATTTCATAAAACCACATCACAGCCATAGTCATATTTCCTAACTTTTCTTATTGTATGTTTTCTTATTTATTTATTTAATCCCAATTTAATCCTAGGCCTAATTGATTCTTTCAGGGGATTACATATCTTTAATATTACAATATTTATTCAAATAGTCTTTAAATTTCTTCTTGGTATTCCTCTTCTTTCTGGCCACGGATTCTCCTGGTGAGGTCAGCCAGCTCCATAAACTCCATCATTTTCATCTGCCGTTCGGTTTTAATTGGATTTTGAATAAATTTCGCAAATAATAATTGCTGATTTGGATTGCATTGTGCTATTTATTATCTTCCTTAGTGGGGCATGCAAACCGCCATTCTGAATAAGGCATTTATAGGGTAGCAGGCACCGGGGATGAGTTTATGGAATCAGGGAGGCCTGAGAATGTTTGAGAACCCCTGGGTTCTCTGTTGTGCAGCTAGGCCAGCCCTCCCCAACTGGGTGCCCTTCAAATGTTTTGGACCGCAACTCCCGTCTGGAGGGCACCAGGTTGGCAAAGCCTGAAGAAGACTTTAAGCTTCTGAGCACTGTGGAAAACTCCTCCAAGCTGCCTGGCCTTTGAGCCTCTTCCTTCCTCACCCCACCAGGGCTGCAGAGAGCGACTTGACCCCTTTGTCCCCGACCCACGAGAATGGAGTGCCCTGCGGATTGAGGATTATGGCTACACCCACATGCAGATCATGAACAGGACTCACGTTTGGCTGGAACAAGTGTCGGATGACCAGGTAGGCAGCGCTTAAGTCCTGCGAAAGAGCAACACAGAATATTATTATTATTATTATTATTATTATTATTATTATTATTATTATTATTATTATTAATAATAATTTATTTGTACCCCACCCACCTGGCTGGGTTTCCTCAACCACTCTGGGTGGCTTCCAACAAAGATTAAAAGTACATTAAAATGCCACACATTAAAAACTTCCCAGAACAGGGCTGCCTTCAGATGTCTTCTAAAAGTCTGGTAGTTGTTTTTCTCTTTGACATCTGGTGGGAGGGCGTTTCACAGGGCGGGTGCCACCACCGAGAAGGCCCTCTGCCTGGTTCCCTGTAACTTGACTTCTCGCAGTGAGGGAACTGCCAGAAGGCCCTCGGTGCTGGACCTCAGTGTCCGGGTAGAATGATGGAAGGGGAGACGCTCCTTCAGGTATACTGGGCTGAGGTCGTTTAGGGCTTTAAAGGTCAACACCAACCCTTTAAATTGTGCTCAGAAACGTCCTGGGAGCCAATGTAGGTCTTTCAAGACCAGTGTTATATAGTCTCGGCAGCCGCTCCCAATCACCAGTCTAGCTGCCGCATTCTGGGTTAGTTGTAGTTTCTGGGTCACCTTCAAAGGTAGCCCCACATAGAGCGCATTGCAGTAGTCCAAGCGGGAGATAACCAGAGCATGCACCACTCTGGCAAGACAGTCTGTGGGCAGCTAGGGTCTCATCCTGCGTACCAGATGGAGCTGGCAGACAGCTGCCCTGGACACAGAATGGACCTGCGCCTCCATGGACAGCTGTGAGTCCAAAATGACTCCCAGGCTGCGCACCTGGTCCTTTGGGGCACAGTTACCCCATTCAGGATCAGGGAGTCCTCCACACCAACCCGCCCCCTGTTCCCCCAAAACAGTACTTCTGTCTTGTCAGGATTCAACCTCAATCCATTAGCCGCCATCCACCCTCCAACCGAATGCAGTGGTTTCCAATGGTGCAGCTCAGCTGTGGTCTGATGTCATCCAGGGTTGCAGCAGGCCTGCCACAGCCTTGTGTCGGAGCAAAGGAACCATTCATACCCACTGGATCCCCAATGAGAAGCAGCCTTGGGGCCCCTGATCCCATTCCCCTGCTCCAGACACAAAAAATTGTTCAAGAAATGTTTAACGTTTACTAATTGGGACCCCCAGATGTGTCTGACCCCTGCATTGTTTCCAGTATCGTATTGAGAGCCAGGGTGGCGTAATGGTTATAGTGATGGACTGACTATGACCTGGGAGGATGCGGGTGGCGCTGTGGGTTAAACCACAGAGCCTAGGGCTTGCCGATCAGAAGGTCGAATTCGGCGGTTCGAATCCCCGCAACGGGGTGAGCTCCCGTTGCTCGGTCCCTGCTCCTGCCAACCTAGCAGTTCAAAAGCATGTCAAAGTGCAAGTAGATAAATAGGTACCGCTCCAGAGGGAAGGTAAACGGCATTTCCGTGCGCTGCTCTGGTTCACATGACCCGGAAGCTGTACGCCGGCTCCCTCGGTCAGTAAAGTGAGATGAGCGCCGCAACCCCAGAGTTGGCCACGACTGGACCTAACGGTCAGGGGTCCCTTTACCTTTATGACCTGGGAGACCAGGGTTCAAATCCCCACTCAGCCACAAAGCTCATTAGGTGACCCTGAGCCAGTCACTGTCTCTTAACCTAACCTAGGCTGAAATGGAGAGGATGAAGAACCATGTGCATTGCCCTGAGCTCCTTGGAAGAACAGGTGGTACATAAACGTAGCAGCAGCAGCAGTAGTAGTAATAATAATAATGTTTCTGCAAAGCCCTATATTTGAACCAGGTGTGCAAACTGTAGCCAGGTTGTACAGTGGTACCTCGGGTTAAGTACTTAATTCGTTCCGGAGGTCTGTACTTAACCTGAAACTGTTCTTAACCTGAAGCACCACTTTAGCTAATGGGGCCTCCCGCTGCTTCACGATTTCTGTTCTCATCCTGAAGCAAAGTTCTTAACCTGAAGCACTATTTCTGGGTTAGCGGAGTGTGTAACCTGAAGCTTTTCCTGGAGGGACCCTAACCCCAAAGACACACACTCTCACTCTCTCCCTTTTTGCTTTTCAGAGTGGGAAAGTCGTGGACGGGATTTGGCTGATCAAAGAACTGCACGGCCCTGAAGCCTGGCACTAGCAGGTGCTTGGTGACCTCCCTGTTCCCTTCCTGGTCTAGATGGCGTCTGGGGCCTTGGCCTTGTGACAACCAGCTTTCAACGCAGGAAGAAGAGGAAGCCACCACAGCCATCTCCCCTGTGAGTCCCAGAAGCAGTAAGAACATCAGATGATCACGGCAAGGGGATCAGGCCAACGGCCCATCTATTCCAGCACCCTCTTCCTGCAGCGGTCAAGCTTCCCTCCAAGATTCCCTCCAAGCACAAGACCACTTTCTCCCTTCCTGTGGCTCCCAGCAACTGGTATTCAGAAAAGTTGCTGCCTCCAGCTGGGAATGCAGAGCACAGACATCATCGTCATCGATAGCCCTCATTTTCGTTGGCTCACCCCATTAGGTTCTCCTGTTATGAAAAGTAGCATTTTCTCTTTTGGATTTGAGCTCAGGAAGGTCACCAAGGCAGCCGTGGGTAGCAGGGCAGGCCATTATAAGGGGCGAAGCTTTATTTTTGCAAATCTCTCCAGTGAGGGGTCTTAAAATTATGCTGTGGGGTGTGAGGAATTCAAATCTGCTATAATTTTTGTGACTGGACAACATTCAGCCTGGTTAGTCTACGCTGGATGAAGAAGCACATAAACTGCTTTAGGAAAAGCAAAGAATTTAAATTTTACCTTCTGAAAATAACCATAATAATAATAATAGAAAATTAATATATAACGTAACTGCAAGTACTTGGAAATCATTTTTAATGATTGCTATGCAATTCTGCACACAATCTACTTACCAAGCAACACTAAAAAGGGTAAAGGGGCCCCTGACCATTAGGTCCAGTCGTGACTGACTCTGGGGTTGTGCACTCATCTCGCTCTATAGGCTGAGGGAGCCGGCGTTTGTCCACAGACAGCTTCTGGGTCATGTGGCCAGCATGACTAAACCGCTTCTGGCGAACCAGAGCAGCGCACGGAAACACCGTTAACCTTCCCTCCGGAGCGGTCCCTATTTATCTACTTGCACGTTGACGTGCTTTTGAACTGCTAGATTGGCAGGAGTCCAAGCAACACTCAATAGTATTAATTAAACCAAAATACATTTGGAGTTCCCAAGCCTGTTCGGGGAGACGGGGGCATTTGGCGGGCCCCCAGCTGGCTCCAGGCACCGGCCGGCAGCCGGGCAAACTCCGGTTCTCAGAACAGTATCAATCAGCGACTCAAGCCTCAGAAATCTTTAGAGACTGAGCACGCTCTAATCAGCAGAGTGAATAAATCTTCACAACGGAAGTGGCGGACAGAGGCATGTTGTTGTTGTTGTTCAGTCATTTAGTCGTGTCCGACTCTTCGTGCCCCCCTGGACCAGAGCACGCCTGGCACTCCTGTCTTCCACTGCCTCCCGCAGTTTGGTCAAACTCATGCTGGTAGCTTCGAGAACACTGTCCCACCATCTCGTCCTCTGTCGTCCCCTTCTCCTTGTGCCCTCCATCTTTCCCAACATCAGGGTCTTTTCCAGGGAGTCTTCTCTTCTCATGTGGTGGCCAAAGTCCTGGAGCCTCAGCTTCAGGATCTGTCCTTCCAGTGAGCACTCAGGGCTGATTTCCTTCAGAATGGAGAGGTTTGATCTTCTTGCAGTCCATGGGACTCTCAAGAGTCTCCTCCAGCACCATAATTCAAAAGCATCCATTCTTCGGCGATCAGCCTTCTTGATGGTCCAGCTCTCACTTCCGTACACCACTACTGGGAAAACCATAGTGAGGCATATGTAAGCATATTTACAGGCGTTTATTCAGCATCAGGACAAAAGAAAAACATGTCAGTTCCCAGCAAGCTGCGCTGGAATGTAAACAGACATGTGACATACAGCAGCTCCACACATCTGTTTAGATGGAATGGAACATCATAATCTTAACAAAGCCACGTTACAACTTTTTAGCACTCCTCATTTTAAAAATGCAATCCGCCCTACTGTGGGTAGGATCCTGTTTTGGTGTCTTTCCTGCCCTCTCTGCATTCTCCACTTCAGCAACCACAACATGGGATTTTTTCTCCCTTCATCAGTGCAGTCTTTTCCTTCGTTTGCTCCTCAGCCAACCGCTCTTCCTCTCTGGAAGCACAAGACCTGAGGCAGGTCTTTGATTCGCATCTCTACTCAGAACATGACCGAGCGGAAAGTGAAAGGAAGTCTTGTCACTACACAGATTTGCAGGTGAAATTAATATTATTAAATGGCAGGTTGGGAATGACGTGCAGCTGCAAGCTTTTTGAAAGACTTAAGAGCCATGGGAATTGCTGTCATCTATGCAATAATCTGGTGTGAATTGTGTTTTCCTGTAGCACAGGGCAGAGACAATATTGTTTTCCCCCCATGAGAAAGAAATTACTTGAATAAAAGTTTGAAAAAAGGGAAGCCCAGAATACTACAGTTCTTTTTTAAAATTCAGAAACAGTTGCTTGTACAGTGGTACCTCAGGTTAAGTACTTAATTCGTTCCGGAGGTCTGTTCTTAACCTGAAGCACCACTTTAGCTAATGCCGCCGTGCCACCGGAGCCCGATTTCTGTTCTTATCCTGAAGCAAAGTTCTTAACCTGAAGCACTATTTCTAGGTTAGCGGAGTGTGTAACCTGAAGCATATGTAACCCGAGGTACCACTATATAGATGATCTTTGGGGTCCCTTCCAACTCTACAGTTCTTTGATTCTATAACTACCTGCTCAAGCCAAGATATAGTGAAACCTAAGAAGACAGATCGGTCACCTCTAAAAAGATGACACACAGGATGTTCACATAAGGCACAAACTAGCCTGTATTAGTGCATTTTACCATGGTTTTGACATCATCATCATCATCATTTATTATTTGTACCCCGCCCATCTGTCTGGGTTTCCCCAGCCACTCTGGGTGGCTTTGAAACAGAAGATTAAAAATACATTAAAACATGGATAGGCAAACTAAGGGGATGGAGACACTCCTTCGGGTACACTGGACCGAGGCCGTTTAGGGCTTTATAGGTCAGCACCAACACTTTGAATTGTGCTCAGAAATGTACTGGGAGCCAATGTAGGTCTTTCAGTACTGGTGTTATATGGTCTCAGCGGCCGCTCCCAGTCACCAGTCTAGCTGCTGTGTTCTGGATTAGTTGCAGTTTCCGGGTCACCTTCAAAGGTAGCCCCACGTAGAGTGCGTTGCAGTAGTCCAAGCGGGAGATAACCAGAGCATGCACCACTCTGGCCAGACAGTCTGTGGGCAGGGAGGGTCTCATCCTGCGTACCAGATGGAGCTGCCCTGGACACAGAATTGACCTGCGCCTCCATGGACAGCGGTGAGTCCAAAATGACTCCCAGGCTGCGCACCTGGTCCTTCAGGGGCACAGTTGCCCCATTCAGGACCAGGGAGTCCTCCACACCTGCCTGCCTCGTCCCCACAAAGTCTACCTGTCAGGATTCAACCTCGATCCGTTAGCCGCCATCCATCCTCCAACCGCCTCCAGACACTCACAGGACCTTCACCGCCTTCACAAAATTGTAGCGGTGAAAATCAGGATTTGGAAAGCGTGGGTCTCAGCGGTTTTCCCCTTGCTGCTCCTTCCCCAGCCTGCAGCTTAGCTCTAAATCGGAACAAACCCAGCTGCTGTTTGCTCTGATCAAGAGCGGATTTTTTTGCTGGGGGGGGGGGGGCGTGAAGCAGTAGGACAAGTGGAAGTGTGGATCAGCCCTAAGACACACACACAATACAGTCTTGAAGGCATTCTAGATTTGCAGTGTTGGTAAAAAGCAAAGATTGGGGGGGGGGGGGAGGCTTCATTCAAATGGCCTCCCCCTGGATTTACTGCAGCGAGGGGGGCATGAGAAGGGGAGGCGAAGAGGACAGGGTGGGGAGCAATGGCCTGGTCCCTTGGGGGGCTGGAATATTTTTAGCCGTGTAGGTGACAGTATCTGTTTGACGCTTCCTCCTAGTGGCACCAGCAGCCTTGAATCTCTAGTTTTTCTTAATATTTAGATACCAGCTGCTGGGATTCAGGCGCAGGAATAGGGAGAGACGTGGCTCAGATTTTAAATGCGTCTGGCTGCCCCGCCAGGCCCCTGGCTTTCGTTGCTGCTGGTACTATTGGCAATTGCCCTCCCTTCACTCTAAGGGCAAGTTGCAACATTAAAATACCAAGATTAAAAACAGTTTAAGACACCTTGCAGAAGTAAGGCGGGTGCTGAAAGCATACGCCTCAAGTGTCAAAAACCAGGGCAAACCAAGAGGTTTGTCTTCAGCCTTTGCTGGAAGCCGTATAATGAAGGGCCCAAAGGGCACTTTGTCAGGAGGGAGGGCCACAGCTTAGGGGCCACCACGGAGAAAGCCCTCTCCCCATGGGCCACACCCTAAGTTTCTGGGGGTGGAGGAACCACTGAGAGGGCCCCCTCGGCCCATCTCAGCACCCGAGAGGGTATTGGGGTATTGATGAGGCAGAACAATGCCCTGAGGGCCACAGGTAAGCGGTAGAACATCTACGTACTATGGATGCAGAAGGTCCCAGGATCAGGACTAGGGATGATCATTTAATTCATTTATGAACTGCTTGCTATGGGGCATTCCGGAGCGATTTACCACCTAATACAGTATTTTTCGCTCTATAAGACGCACCAGACCATAAGACGCACCTAGTTTTTGAAGGAGGAAAACAAGAAAAAAAATATTTTAAATCCCAGAAGCCAGAACAACAAGAGGGATCGCTGCACAGCGAAAGCTGCAATCCCTCTTGCTGTTCTGGCTTCTGGGATAGCTGCGCAGCCTGCATTCGCTCCATAAGACCCACACACATTTCCCCTTACTTTTTAGGAGGGAAAAAGTGAGTCTTATAGAGCAAAAAATACGGTAACCTTTATAAAGCAGTTACATATATAAAAACAATGGTGCGTATAAAAACAATTAAAAAGACAATTATAAATATAAAACCATCTTACAACAACAGCACAAACGTAATGACCAATTCAGTTTTAAAACAAGATACCAGCTGAGGTGATGATTTTAGAAGGCTGGAAGAGGAATGTCTTTCACAGGTTCCAAAAAGACAACAGAGAAGGTGTGTGTCTGACATGCGGTGGGAGGGAGTTCCAAAGGTGCCACCACACCAAAGGCCCTGAACCCGACCTCATGCGGAAGGCACCTGAGCAGATGGGATCTGCAGGACACCCTCTTCAGCGCGATGCAGGATAAGGTCACCTGTACGTACAGGATAAGGCAATGTTTTAGGTATCCTGGTCTCAATCTGCCTAGGGAATGCCCCTAACCCTGAAATTCAGCATAGCTGTCAACTGTCCCTTATTTGGCAGGAAACTCCCTTATCCCAGTGCTGTGTCCCGCTGCTGTCCCTTATGGATGATGTCCCTTAAATTTCCCGGGTTTCATGCTCGCCCGGCTCGAGAGGGAAGCAGCGGCTCGGGGTCCTCCGCCGCAAGAGAGAGCGCGCGCACACAAGCTGCTGCGTCTCCGTCTCTCCCTTTCCCCCCTCGGGCGCGTTGTGAAAGATGGGTGGCGGCGGGCAGGCAGGCAGCCCCTCTCTTGTGAGACTTCCGCCACGCTGCCACGGGAAGCCGGAGGCGGATGAGGAGGCGGCCTGAGGGAGGAGGAAGAGGAGGGAATGGGGAGGGAAGCAGAAGGGTGGCGCTTCAGGGCTGCCACGGTGCCGCAACTGCCTCATGCCGGGCTCGCGGGCGGCGTGGGCGAGAGTCTCCCTCCCTCCCTCTTTCTCGGGCGGGGAAGAGCCGATGGAACTCCTTGCTCCAAGACGACGGCAGCCCCAACGTGCTGCTTAGCATCCCCTCCAACCAGTGGAGCATCTTAATGTAGTGATTTCCCCCTCTGCATCCCTTTCATAACTCTATTTTTATAAATCCTTTGTCCATCCGCAGTTCAAATTTTTACTACAAGTTTTCTGTCAATGTATGTAACTCTTTACAATAGTTTTTCAACTAAATTATAAGCTTTCCCCATTCTTTATTAAAGAGGTCCTCTTCCTGGTTTCTAATTCTGCCTGTAAGCTTTGCCATCTCGACGACGTTCATCAGTTTTGTCTGCCCCTCTTCTTTGGTGGGAGTTGTAGACCCTTAGGATCATCTAGTCCAACCCCCTGCAAAACACAGTCAGTGGCAGCCAAAGCAGCATGGCTCCATCAGTGCCGGATTTCTGTATAAGCTAAGCCAAAATCCCTTATTTGGGCTGCTGATCCCTTATTTTTGAGGCTGCTGGTCCCTTATTTTCAAATCTGTAAGTTGACAGCTATGCCCTGAAAGCTTGGAGAGACACTGCCAGTCCGTGTAGACCAGGGGTCTGCAACCCGCGGCTCCGGAGCCGCATGTGGCTCTTTTACACCTTTGCCGCGGCTCCAGGGCAGATACTAGTGAGGGGAGGAGGCACATTGTGCGCCCCGACACTCCCCACTGTGGCGGGCGCTGTACTGGCTGTGACGTCGCATGGGGGTGGTGCATGCGTTAGTCACGCACCGTCCCAACGTCACCTTCCCGCCCGCCCGCCCGCTACATTGTAAGGGGCATGTACGCTGGTCACTGTTTTGAAGGGGAGTGAAGAACACACACACACAAAAAGGTAACTTGTTAATTTAACGTTTATTTCTATGAGGAGGAGTAATTCTGAGGGGTCAAACAAAGAAATAATAAAAAGTGACAAAAAAGTTGTTTTTATAATGACGAGTTTTGCACCTCCCAGTTGTTTTTTCTCCGGAAACGGGTCCAAGTGGCTCTTTTTGTCTTAAAGGTTGCAGACCCCTGGTGTAGACAATACTGAGGTAGATGGAGCAGTTTCCTACATTCCTCTATTTGGCTTTTGCTGCACTGCCCACGAGGGGGCACCCTTGCTCTGCAACCGAGTCCCAAACTTAGGAGGACTGAACTGGACTTTAAATTTCCACGTTTTCTTACAAATTCACATGCCAGGCTCATTTCATCCTCCCACCCAAAAAACAGCTCTGCGTTCGGTTAATTGCAAAACAGGACTTATTTGCAGAAAGGTTTGGGCCAGGCCCTGTCTGAAAACGCTGGAGAGACAAGGGTTCGAATCCCCATGCAGCCAGGCTTCTTGCTGGGGTTAACCTCTCTCCGGAGCCTACCCTACAGGGTCGTCGTTGTGATGATAAATACAGGGAGCAAAGAAACACCCCAGAGGAAAGGTTGCCTGCCCTAAACTATGAATTTAGAAAGGCAAAAACAAAACGGTCATGATGATTATTAAAATTAATACCATTAATCTTGAAAATCAGATTAATCCTGTTAATGTATTTTCACTGGTAATAACTTTTATACGATGGTTTTGATAAAATCAATGCCATTGCTACTAGTCGTTCATGTTAATGTACTTACAGTTATAATTATTTTATACTTACGGTTATCAAAATTAAAAGTATCAATATGCACGTTTAGGATAATTACACTAATATATTTAGTTGCACTAATATATTTATTTGCTCTTGCGCTAATATATTTAGTTATAATTATTTTATGCTTACAGTTATCAGTGTTAATACTGTCGATATGCGTGATTAGGTTAATTACATCAATGCATTCACAAGTATAATTATTTTATACTAATCATTACATAGATTAATGATTGGATTAATTACAAGGGTCATATTAATATATTCACAATTATTTCATATTACCGGTTTTTAAATCAGTATTATCGATGTGAATAACAATAATACTAACAACAACCGTAACAATAACAATAACAATAATAATAATACTAAGAACAACAATAACAACAATAATGATAATAATATCAATGTATGTACAGTTAGTGTGATTTCCCTCCCACCCCTCCCGTCTCCTCTCCCCGTCAATCAATCCTTGAGGCAGCCAATAGGCGCGCGGGCTCCTCCCCCTCCCCTCGCTCCTCCCCCCGCGCTGCTGGGCCACGCCCCCCGAGGAGCGCCGCCAATCGGAAGCCTCCCCAGCCGTGCGGCGGGGAGGGGGCGTGGCGGCTGTTGCCGTGGCGACGTCGGGAGAGCGGGCTGGTGCCCGGATGTTGCCTGGTTTCGGCTGGGCCGGCTCCCAAGATGGCGGCGGCGCGGCGAGGGGAGCCCTGAGAGGAACCGGGAGGAGGCGGCGAGGAGGAGGAGGAAGGGACGAAGGGAGGCCGCAGCGCGGACCCGAGAGCGAGCGAGCGAGAAGGCAGGCGGCGGGGAAGGGGCGCGGAATTGGAAGCGGGTGAGGGGGGGGGAGAGTGCTCTCGGGGGTGGCCCACCCTGCGGGGTTGTTGTTGGCGGGGTTCATTTATCGATATTGTTCATATCCCGCCTTGGCCCCCTCTCTTCTCTCCCCCCCCACCGGGACGGGGTTCAAATCCTCCTCCCCGTTTTTGTCCTCCCTGCGAGGTAGGCCAGGGAGTGAGTGAGTGAGGGGGCGCCAAGGCTGAAGTGGGGAAGGGTCTCAGGATTTGAACCCTGGTCTCTCCCCCCTCCGACCCCCAGGTCTTAGCTAAGCCATGGACCACGTAAAGGACAGGTAAGCGGTGCCCCCCCAGGTCAAACATCCTGGCCCCCCCCCGTAAGCTTCATGGCTGGGTGGGGATTTGAACCCTGGTCTCTCGCAGGTCTTAGCTAAGCCATGCACCAGGTGTAGGTAAAGGACAGGTAAGAGATGCAGTCATAATACTGTAGTGGCAACCATTCGCACCCCACCCTCTGCTCCTGGGAGCTGAAGGTGGGATATGTAGCTCTGCTCCCCCACCGCCCCACAACAACCCTCTGAGGTAGGATGGGAGGAAAGTAAGCGGATGACCCCCAAGGTCACCCCCCCGTGAGTTTCATGGCTGGGTGGGGATTTGAACCCTGGTCTCTCGCAGGTCTTAGCTGAGCCATGCACCAGGTGTAGGTAAAGGACAGTTAAGAAATGCAGTCATAATAGTAGCAGCCATTCGCATCCCATCCTCTGGTCCGGGGAGCTCAAGTTGCCCCCCCCCCATTTTATCCTCACAATAACCCTCCAAGGTAGGATGGGAGGGGAATAAGCTGATGGGCCCCCCCAGGTCACCCCCCGTGAGCTTAAAGGCTGGGTGGGGATTTGAACCCTGGTCTCTTGCAGGTCTTAGCTGAGCCATGCACCAGGTGTAGGTAAAGGACAGGTAAGAAATGCATTCACAATAGTAGCCGTCATTCCAATCCCACCCTCTGCTCCAGGGAGCTCAAGTTGCCCCCCCCCCCCCATTTTATCCTCACAATAACCCTCCGAGGTAGGATGGGTCCCCCCAAGGTCCCCCGCCCCCGGTGAGCTTCATGGTTGGGGGTGGGATTTGAACCCTGGCCTCTCCCAGGTCTGACGCTCTAACCACTAAGCCGGTGCTGGATCTTTCTGGGGAGTGGAAGGGCAGCGGGATTTGAGGGGTACCAAGGAGCTGGGGTGGGATTTGTGGGAGGGGAATTTGTGAGAAGCAGCAGAATTTGTATGTTGGGTGAAGATCGCTGGGTTGGAAATTGGGGGAGGGGGTTATCCTTGGGGGAGAAAGGGGGTGCGATGGGGGGGATGGGGACGAGGGGAGGGTTTTACTGACTCGTTTTTGGAATTCGTTAGCTGCCTTTTCCAGCTGAAGCTGAATGCTAAGCCCATGTTCATAAAATGATAAAATGCAATGGGAAAGAAGGAACTGCAGTGAAGCCATTTCGTCATCAATATGTATTGGGGGGGTGGGGGGAACACCACCACCTGGGAGAGCCAGGAGGCAAGTCCCCAAGGGCCATCCTAAAAAAAAGGAAGAAGACATTGTCTTGATGACAGGCCTGCAGTGAAGGGGCCACACCACACACCTGCGAGTGTGGAGAGGTGTTGTCCAGGTGCAGTGCTGCAGCTAAAAAGTCCTTGCCCCGTGTCAACCCAACCTCTCGGCTGAGGACCTTAACACATGAGCTGCTCCCTATAGGGAAAGGAGTCTCTATTTTTTTATTTTCAATACCACCCTCCATCTGAGGGGTCGCTGGGTGTTTTACAATACAAAAAACACAAAAATACACAACGTAATGACAGACAAAACAATGCCCCCGTCAACCCAAACACAGAATATTGTAGGGATGGCTGCAATAGATGCTATAGGGGAGATGAAGTGGGGGTTGCTTAGGGTGGCCTAAGGGTGGACAAGTCACAATGGCTGTCTTCTGTCTCCCCACACCCCCCTCGGTTATGAAACACTTATTATGGGTTGACTTGGGGTGAATTTTCTCCAAGGGGCTCTAAGTGGTGTACATAGTTTCCCCCTTCAACCCCCACAACAACCCTGTGAGGTAGGTTAGGCTGAGGGGCAGTGACTGGCCACCAAGATCACTAAGTGAATGGGATATTGGAACCTTGGCTTCCCAGGTCCCAGACTGGCACTCTTGACAGCTGGACCACACTGTCTTTCTCTAGTTTCTTGCCATGAGACCTTTGTGACAGAACATTATGCCTCCGAAGAAATAATGGGAGCAGGTAAAGGTGGCTGTTTATGAAGTCGTGTGGGCATGAAGGGTCAAGGGGGCAGGTGCAAGGAAGTGTGGCATGTGGCTTATAAGAGTTTGGCACGTTCCAGATTCTCCCTCATTCTTTATTCCATAAACAGCATATGTTTTGCACTCACGGAAATGATCAGTCTGTATTTATTGAGCCTGAAATAATGTGCCAACAGTTTTCCGCCGCTGAAAATGGTAAAACACCCTTCTGCTACTTGGCAGGATTGGCCTTCTGCCGTTTCAAAGGCTGTCCTGCAGCAGAAACCCTTGTCAACGGAGACAAATAACTACTGTCCAAAAAGCTGCCTGTGGTTATTATGAGCTGCGTATCCAAATTGAGTGGATGTATCAACTAGCCCAGGGGTCAGCAACTTTTTCAGCAGGGGGCCGGTCCACTGTCCCTCAGACCTTGTGGGGGCCTGGACTATATTTTGAAGAAAAAAACACACGAATTCCTATGCCCCACAAATAACCCAGAGATGCATTTTAAATAAAAGCGCACATTCTACTCATGTAAAAACACCAGGCAGGCCCCACAAATAACCCAGAGGTGCGTTTTAAATAAAAGGATACATTCTACTCATGTAAAAACACGCTGATTCACGGGCCGGATTTAGAAGCTGATTGGGCCAGATCCTGCACCTGGGCCTTAGCTTGCCTACCCATGAACTAGCCAGAGTGGTGTTTGGAGAGCCCATCATAGCCTGAAGGTTGGTCAGTGGGGGGGTGGGGGTGGGGGGCAAAGGAATGCCACTTGAAAAAGCAGCAGTTTGGGCTGTGGCATTGCAACACAGCTTATTGCGAGATGAAACGGAACCTTACCCATAACACTTCTTCGCTCGTTTCATTGGATGGGGCGGAATCCAGGGGGCACTTCTGCCAGAGTGGCTGTAATCTCTTGGGATGGAGCTTGCATGAACTGACCCCTTTTTCCTACCGTCCATTGAGCAGATGTCTCCAACAGGCGATTTCTAAATCTCCTTCAATTAGCTAGAGTGGAAATGCCTCTAATTGCTGGGAAGTGAAATGCAAGTGAAAATTTAAAAGTGAAGCGAGCCTTGGCCTCTGCCCACCCAGAGACGTTCCTGTTTATGCAGGAGGGTGCCGTCCAGTCCCCTTTGGTGGATGTGCTTGAAAAGTATCGCCTTTCTCTAAAAGCATATTGATTGGTGGACGTGCTTCCGGAGGCTTTTCTCTTGGCAGAGTTGCTTCTTCTGATTGATACATCTCGTCCAAATGGACAGAGCGCTGGCTTGTAATTCACTTAGGAAGGGGAATTAATACATCTGGTGTGACGATCAAAGCTCTGCTGCAACACTCAGAGCGAGTGTGTTGTTGTGTTGTTTTAGTTACAGACACCAGCAAGCAGGCTTCTCTTTGCCAAATGTGCAGCCCTGGGGATGTTCCACAGTTGCGGGGCAGCCCTTGTAAAATTTCCAGGCTGGGAGTGCAGCGAATCCAGGAGGTCCTTATCTAATCTTTTGGCTTGGGACAGAGCTAATTTGGTTTGGGATGGGGGTGTTCCTGTATCATCTGCAAAAGCTTTTTTTTGTTTTTCTTTGAAGTGGAGAGATTCCCCTTTTGGTTGTTTAGGATTTGCACTTCCTACAGCAGCCCACAAGCCACATTCATTTCTTCAAGTGTTTGTATGCGGTTCACAAGCACCTGGAGAATCCATTACTGTAACATAATGCAATAATAGTAAACTCAGATCTCTGAGTGCTGGTCCTTGTGTGTCCAAAATGGCACCATCCATGCAAAAGAAGGAGGTACCAGAAGGCTTTGGAATACATGAAGGGCAGGGAGAGGAGGCAAAACAGCCACTAAGATCTGAACATATTCAATGCCATGAGATGCTGGCTCACTGCTTAGAGGCGAGGGAATGGAGTATCCTGGAGCAGGGCATAGCTGGCTAGGGCCCTCAGTAGGGACACTCCATACACCAGTACAGTCATACCTCGGGTTGAATGTGCTTCAGGTTGAGCGCTTTCGGGTTGCACGCTGCAGCAACCCGGAAGTAACGGAGCGCAGAAGGGGCAAAACGCGACATGTGCAGACGTGCCGTCACGTCTTACGTTCCATTCAGGATCCGTTCCGGAGCCCCGTTCGCATCCCGAGGTACCACTGTATATTGTTTTCATTCTAGCTCTTATGGTTACAGAAATGTAACTTGAGAAACAGACTTAGGGAAATAGGATCCAGCCCAAGGGCCAAATCCTTATCTCCCCCATGGGCCAAGTGTCCGAAATGTAACTTGTCAGCAGTGTGCAATCAATATTTGTATCCTTGTTTTTCAGAAGAGCTCAGAAGGGGTGTTTTAACCTCGCAACAGCCGTGTGACGTAGATTAGCCAGGAGAGTGTCACTTGCCCAGGGCCACCCTCTCTGACTGGCAGCTTAACAGGAGTCTGATTTGGGGTTTTCCTGATCCAAGTTTGGTGCTAGCTACTACAGTAACTGCTACCATCTATCACGGGATCTCTTGGACCTTGTGAGCTGAGCAAGTGATGGAAGAAACCTGCTCCCAATAAACCCTTGCTCAGAATAAAGAGGCAGTCTGTGTGTTCAGGTAGCTCCTTATCAGACGCATTTCTGCAGGCTTGTTTACCCCGTCATGGATCAGATGCTGCTTCCAGTTAATTGGGGGAACAAACCCTGCCTGCACCAGTAGGGCCTCCCAGGATGTCCCAGTCGTGTACCTTGACTGAGTGCTGTGTATTGTAGCTCTTTCACAAGGTCACTGGGTTTCTCTACGAAACTCTGATTTCTATCCACCAGTAGAACTGAGGCTGATACTGATTGTCCCATGATATATACGAGATGGATGACTCAAAATTGTGTTTGTCTAGGTCTGTAGTAAAAGCGAGTCTAGTCTTGCCAGGAGTTGATTGTCTTCCAGCTCGTTTTAACCTCTTTTACCCCTTGGACATGCCAACCAAAAGAGGGGTTTGTTGCAGGGGGTTGTGTCTCATGATAATAACTAATCATGGAAGAAATACAAAAGCACTCTTAAAATGTTTCATGAAATTGACAAACCCTCCGATGCAAAAAGCAGATCTGTAGCTCTTGGCCCCTTCTGGCAAGCTGACACTGTTGGGTATAATAACTAGCTTGGAACCACTTCAAAGGAGGAGAGGATCTCTCAGCGAGGAAGCAACCGAAGGAGAACCCAGGGAAACTGAAGATGAAACCATTTGTAAACCTGGCAATAGTCCCTCAGGCATGTGGCACAATTGCAAATTCTTCATGAGGGGAGGGGGAATTATTTGGCTTTGAAATGTTTGCCGTTGGAGTTGCCTCTCTGCAAATGGTGAGGGCTAGAAACTTGCTGCTTTAAACAAGATGAGAACTAGAATTCTCAGGGTCTAATGAACCCTGGGGCAAAAGAGCCCTGGTGGTGAGCTGTGATTCTTACTGGGTACCTACAAATTGCCGTTTGCTGGAAACCCCCAGCTGCAAGGTTGGAGGGGGAAGAGATGTGATTGACTCTGGCAGCGCGAAAGAATGCTCTCAATACGAAGCACCAAACAAGGCCTGAAAGCTAGCCAAGAATCAGCTTTCTCTTGCCAGCGAAAACATTAACTAATCCCAGCAACATTTTAAAGAAAATGCTCAACTTCTGGTAACGGAACAAACCTGCTGGATGAATAAATATATTGTTCTTTGCCTCTTACAACTCTGGCTGGGGATAAAAAGACTTGTGGAAATAAGACTCCGGAAGCATCGTTGTTGAGTTCAGGAAGCGGACTGCTTGTAGGGAGTGGGAGGAGAGGGGAGGACAAGGTGGTCCTGTCTAGTATTACTCCAAAGTTCTGGTCTTTCAGTCTCCCTGCTGTACTGCTCCATTTCCCCAAATCTCCCAATGTCCTCTCTTTAAAAGATGCTGCTTGCATTGGCCATGAAGATTTGAATGAAAAATTCTGCTTGAGCATCACTGCTTCTTCTTACGAGTGAGTAACTTCAGAACCAAACCCCTTGCCTATTCTTTTTTTTTTTATAAGATATTTATTAAGATTTTCCAATTGTTACAAAATGAAAACAGAAAAAAGAAAAAGACAAAATAAAAATATTTAAAAACAATCCAATCTTTCCATTACTTAACTTTCATTTGCTTGTTTCCCGGACCTCCTCACGCCTCCCTTTTTTGTATTCCAGTTCATTTTATTAGTTCAGCAAATCCTTTCCCTCTTTATTTAACCTAATCTTTAATCTTAAAATGTTATAGCATTAAAATTTTACCTATTAATAATCCATTTTTTCATATTCCTTTTTAGCATTACAACTAAAACCCCCTATACTTCAATCCAACATCATTTTAACACTCATTAATTTTACAATATTTCTGTAAGTAGTCTTTAAATTTCTTCCAATCTTCTTCCACCGACTCTTCTCCCTGGTCTCGGATTCTGCCAGTCATTTCCGCCAGTTCCATATCAAACCCCTTGCCTATTCTTGATCAGAATATGGTTCGGTCTACTCCACCTTTCCAACTCCTAGCAGTGGCCGGCTAGAAACTTACAAGCAAGTGGTATATTCTGTAGTATATTGCCTCTGCATGAGGAGGCTCTCCTTTGTTGTCACAGGGGGTGGAGCCCCTCCCCTAGGAAATAAGGTGCCAATGTTGGGGGTCTTTTAGTTTGTGGGGAGGAAATTGATAAAGGACATGATAAAATAATGCATGGTCTGGGGGAAAAGGAAGTTTTCATCTGTCTCATAGTACCAGAGCCCAGGACCATCTGATGCGGAGGCTGAACGTTAAAAACATGGAATCTTCTGCCACAAGGTGTAATGACAGCCAGAAAGTTGGGTGGCTTTAGAAGGGGGTTAGCCCAATTTCTGGAGGATAAGGTATGAGCCGCAGTGGCTGTGTTCTGCCTCCACCACCAGGAGTAGGAGGATTCTGAATTCCATTTGATGGGAATCCCAAGCGGGAAGAGCTGAGGTTGCTCTCAGGCCCTACTTATCACAGGGATCGGGTCAGCCACTGTGGGTGACATGATGCTCGACTAGGTGTAGATGAGACCTCTGCTCCATGAATTTATCTAATTTTTTAAAAGCCGTCTAAATCAGAAGCATTTGCTTCCCTCTTAATGAATTCTCTGTGTGAAATTGTACTTAATATTTTCAACTGTTATATGTATAGCTTATTGTTGTAGGGAGCCCAAGAAGAAAGGGCCCTGCCCTGAGATGCTTACGATCTAAAATTTGAACCCCAGGCATCACCTGCTACCTGGCACCTGCAATTATCAAGGAGGATATTGTTTGGTTTGTTGCTATGTATTTTTGTGGTTTTGTACTGTAAACCGCCCTGTGATCCTTCAGATGTCCTCTAAATGTCAGATAGCTGTTTGCTTCTTTGACATCTGATGGGAGGGCGTTCCACAGGGCAGGCACCACTACCGAAAAGGCCCTCTGCCTGGTTCCCTGTAACTTCGCTTCTCTCAGTGAGGGAACAGCCAGAAGGCCCTTGGAGCTGGACCTCAGTGTCCGGGCAGAACGATGGGGGTGGAGATGCTCCTTCAGGTATACTGGGCTGATGCCGTTTAGGGCTTTAAAGGTCAGCACCAACCCTTTGAATTGTGCTCGGAAATGTACTGGGAGCCAATGTAGGTGTAACCAAGTGCAGCCTGTATGTAAAAAAAGTCTGCTTTTTTAAAAGTCTTCCTGTTGAAACCTTGCTGCTTGATTTTTGTCTTCTTTCAAATGAAAAATTTCATGGTTTTGAGTGGAAAGGAAGAGATGGGGGGGGGAGGAGGACGACGAGATATTTTTACATCTGAGTTGGAAGCTTCGTTATTTTGCAGAGCCTTATGCTCTAATTTTGAGTGCCTGAAGAACATATGGAGGACTGTCTCTTTGAACCTCTATGCTCGAGAGGGGGGGGGAGTCTCCCATCTGTTCAGTGTACAGTTTGATGCGTTCATAGACTGAACAGGGTGGAAGCCTCTTGCCTGTGCCCTTTGTGCTATTCACAATTTCATGGATGCATATTGATAATGTGGTGGTGTGGACAGAGCCAGGCATCTCAAAATCTGATACCTGGAAGCTTTAATTATTATTTTTCAAGGCTTGTGCTGCAAGGTGCCTAAGTTTAATTCTATCACCTTAAAAAGCCACTTCTGGTGTCTAGGAATAATTTTAGCTCACATATATATATATAGAGAGAGAGTGATGTTGAACTTGAATGGCATTACTTTGGTGACTTACAGATGCAAATAGCCTGGCATGTGGAAAATGTGATAATTGGGCAGGGGAAGTAGACACAAGACAGATGGGGAGCCTGTTGTCTTAACACTGCAGGAGAAAAACGTAGCGTGGCTGCAATTTTAAGGCAGCAAACTCCGAATTGATTAAAAATGGAAGTACTCTGAGAATCCATTAGACTGTCTGTTGGTATGCCTGTACTTCCAACAATTTAAAGCCGCATTTTCTGCCAGAACGGCACTTGGAGTGACATGCAACATGGCAATGAAATAAAGCAGTAATAAAAAATTCACAAAACACCAACATAATCCTAAAAGCCAAAGACAGATAGATGAAGCAGCAGCAGCAGTTAAGAACAGGGCACAGTCAGCCAGAAGGAATTCTTGAAAAAGAAGAAATGTTTTTGCCAGCTGTTGAACGGACAACAAGGAAAGATTTCCCGGGGAAGCAGCCTCTGCAGATGGAGTGGCACCACGACTGTATACGTTGAGCCCCTGTGTCTTCCAGCCACCCCAAATGTCTCTCTTGTCAATCTGAGAGAACGGGACGGGGCGGGATGTATGGGAGCAGGTGCTTCCTAAGGTACTCAGGACCCTGGCCATTTAGTACTTCAAAGCTCAAAACCTGCATATTAGATTACACCCAGGAGCAAACAAGCAGCCAGTGAAGCTTCCCTCTGAAAATCAGATAGTGTCCATACATGGCTTGTAAAACCTCAAGGCAGGTCTGAGGCAGTTTGAGGCTGGACGTGCTTGTGCAAGCTCTGATCGCCAGACCAAGCCCCACCTCCACATAACTAACGGATCTGTGTTACAGGTGGGAGCCAAGTTATCCTTTGACACTCTTGAGTAATTTATCTTTCAGGGGCTGGGAGAACGGGCAAGTTCGGGGTGGCGGTGGGGCTCTGCCCCCCTGCTCAGTGAACTTGTCTGCTGCCTCCAGTTTTGCCTGTTAGTGCGCCTCTGATCTTCTCTAGCCTGGTTTGTTGGGGGTCCTCTTCCAGGGAATTTCGAAGGTCTGTTCTGAGCATCCATTATGGCACTGAGTCAGTGCCGGGCTCTAGTAGCATGGCAGCCAGGTTTGAGCTCTGTGATCTGCTGGGATGCATTTTGAGAATTCTCTTCTAATGGTAAGCGGTAGAAAAATATTATTAAGTTAACTAAACGAACTGTATAGATTACATACCCCTAGCCTCGTCTTCTAGATGCTGTAGGTCTTGAAGCCAATTGGGGATCGGGCGGTTTTGTGAATGGATCCCCCAAATCCAAGGTCTCATTGCTGACTCTCTCCTCCACCCGCCCTGCAATGGTGTGGGCAGCACTGGAATGTTAATGGCTTGCCCATTTCTACTGTGAATGACTTTTTTGTTGCGTTGTGCAAGAAATTTCCTGGCTACCCAACCTTGCCTCTTGCCCTCGAGTTCAACTGCACCTGCATCTCTTAATAAAAGCAGATTTTCTCTGGCACGGAGGAATTTGCAAAGTGGAGTCAGGCAGTCTGCTTTTGAAAAACAACCACTGGTGCATCGTCCTTGTGCAGCCGATATCTCCCGGCAGTTCCCCCAGCTTGCGCAAGGCTTCGCTCAGGATTTGGGCCTTGCTTTTCTCCAAGGTTTTCATAATTGTCAAGATGGAAGTGTGCTGCTTTAACTGTGCTCTTCTTCCTCCATCCCTCCCCCCCCTCCTTTTCTCTCCAGGCTTAATGGGAACTCACTCATTCAGGAAAGAAAAGAGAGGCAATTTCTGAGCGCTTTGCTGATTTGGCTAATCCCAGATAGCTAATTCTCTTGTATCGGCCCAGTGAGGCAGGCTGCTGCGTAAGTCCCAAACCCAGCTCAGCAGCAGCATTTGTGCACCCGCATTGGGGGAAAAAATATTTGTGCTGCTTTGCTCTCCTCCAAGGAAGAAAACCTCTGCTTTTTGCTGGCACCTGCTCCCTTTATGTGGCTTTAATGGGAGATTTCAGAACTAGGCAGAGAGGATATTAGGGGGGGCAGGAACCCCCAGCTCTCAGGGCCTTGGACTTCCATAATCCCACCCTTCTCATATTCCTCGCCTTGTTGTTCTTTAACCCTTTGAGTTAGCTCCTTGAAATAGCTGTGGTGTTCTGGTAATTGGTGAAGCGCAGGGCAGCCTCCCTTCCCTTAAGAAGATTCCCAAAAGACAGACAGCTGTGTTGATCTATTATTTTGCTTACACCCACAGAGCAGAAGGAGCGCTGAGCAGAAGGCCCAGTTTATTAGACTCAGCACAGCTGCATTCCTGAGCGTGATTCCCTGGGAGGGAGCGCCACTGATCTCAGAGGTGTTGACTCCTGGCTGAATCGGGTCAACTTGTAAAACACCTTGAGCTTTAACAAAAGATACTCAGCCAGCTGAATTTCAGTCTCTAGCTTTTAACTGGAATTGCAGACCATCTTCCGAATAATTATTACTGTTTGAAATGCTGGCGTGAAGTTAGGAGCTGCATCAGATAAAAGGAATGGATCTGACCTCTTTGAGATTGTTGCCTTCATTCTCAGGCTGCTTCTATGCTAATTTGTCTGTCTGTTGTGCAATTAAATTGGAAAGTTTCATTATCCCTTTATTTGCTTCCCAGTAACTAGTGCTTCCCAGTAACTAGGGGATGCGGGTGGTGCTGTGGGTAAAACCTCAGCGCCTAGGACCTGCCGATAGCATGGTCGGCGGTTCGAATCCCCGCGGTGGGGTGCGCTCCCGTCGTTCGGTCCCAGCGCCTGCCAACCTAGCAGTTCGAAAGCACCCCCGGGTGCAAGTAGATAGATAGGGACCGCTTTATAGGGGGAAGGTAAACGGCGTTCCGTGTGCTGCGCTGGCTCGCCAGATGCAGATTGTCACGCTGGCCACTTGACCCGGAAGTGTCTGCGGACAGCGCTGGCTCCTGGCCTCTAGAGTGAGATGAGCACACAACCCTAGAGTCTGTCAAGACTGGCCCGTACCGGCAGGGGTACCTTTACCTTTACCTTAACTAGTGCTTGTGCAGGTGAGCTCATTGCTCCTGCTCTAGATAAAAGCCTTGAAGGAGCTGCACTTCTCTGCATTTCCCCTCCTCCACTTCACCAGCGGTTGAAGCACCATCTCTTGTGCAAGCTGCTCTTGGAAATAAAATGCTGCAGAGGGGGAACTCCTTCCCTTCGAGCCAGTTGCATCTGAGAGATGCACACTTAAGCCCAGGAACGGCAGAGGAAAAGGAAGCTCAAACCTCCCTCTCATGTGATTAAAGGTACAGTGGTACCTTCGGTTACATACGCTTCAGGTTACATACGCTTCAGGTTACAGACTCCGCTAACCCAGAAATAGTGCTTCAGGTTAAGAACTTCGCCTCAGGATGAGAACGGAAATCGGGCTCCGGTGGCGCGGCAACAGCAGGAGGCCCCGTTAGCTAAAGTGGTGCTTCAGGTTAAGAATAGTTTCAGGTTAAGAACAGACCTCCGGAACGAATTAAGTACTTAACCCAAGGTACCACTGTAAAGGTAAAGGGACCCCTGACAGTTAAGTCCAGTCGTGAACGACTCTGGGATTGTGGCGCTCATCTCGCTTTACAGGCTGAGGGAGCCGCCGTTTGTCTGCTTCCGCAGACAGTTTTTCCGGGTCATGTGGCCAGCATGACTAAGCCGCTTCTGGTGAAACCAGAGCAGCGCACGGAAATGCCATTTACCTTCCCGCCAGAGCGGTACCTATTTATCTACTTGCACTGTGTGCTTTCGAACTGCTAGGTTGACAGGAACTGGGACCGAGCAACGGGAGCTCACCCTGTCACGGGGATTCGAACAGCTGACCTTTCGCTCGGCAAACCCAAGCGGCGCAGTGGTTTAACCCACAGCGCCACCTGCGTCCCTCTCATGTGATTAGTCTGCTGCATATATCTTCATGTTCCTAGTTTATTTTACCACGCCAGTTGCCTCCCCTCCCCCCTTTCACATTCCTGCCACAGAGGTCTGTGTGCCCATGGTGAACTTGCCAGCATTGCTACATCCTTGACCTTTTCTCCTTGGCTTTGCCCCAGAGAACCAAAGACAAGTGTTTGGGAAACTTTATTCTCCTATCTGGTGCTGTCTGCATACAGGCACGGGGTGGAATGCAACAATTGTCTTATCTTGCTGATGGGAGTCCGACAGGGAGAGGTGTGTAATCTGTCAGCCTGTTAAATGGAATTTTCGAGTCCGGTGGAGAAAGAGAAGAGCAGAGGCCCAATCGCCGAAGCAAGGTACCTCTTCCAGGTGTGTGGCTTCATGGTTAGGCCCAGGCCAAGTGCCTCATATATGAGTGAGCTGCAAATGCAAGTGAACCAGAGGGCCAGTGTGGTGCAGTGGTTAGAGTGTTGGACTAGGATCTGAGAGGTAAAGGTAAAGGGACCCCTGACCATTAGGTCCAGTCGTGACCGACTCTGGGGTTGCGTCGCTCATCTCGCTTTATTGGCCGAGGGAGCCGGCATACAGTTTCCGGGTCATGTGGCCAGCAGGACTAAGCCGCTTCTGGCGAACCAGAGCAGTGCACGGAAACGCCGTTTACCTTCCCGACGGAGTGGTACCTATTTATCTACTTGCACTTTGACGTGCTTTTGAACTGCTAGGTTGGCAGGAGCTGGGACTGAGCAACGGGAGCTCACCCCGTCGCGGGGATTCGAACCGCCGACCTTCTGATTGGCAAGTCCTAGGCTCTGTGGTTTAACCCACAGCGCCACCCGTGTCCCAGGATCTAGGAAACCATGGTTCAAATCCACCCCCCATTAAGCCATGACACTCATTGGGTGTGACCTTAGGCCAGTCACTGCTTCTCAGCCTAACCCACCTCACAGGGTGGGGATTAAATGAGATGGGGCAGAGTTGTGTACCCCACCTTGAGCTCATCAGAGGAGAAGGTTGGGACATATACACAGTATCAACTTGTGAATTGTGTGTGGTCCTAATAGTGCTGCTTGTTTGGCCCTCTTGCTCTTAATCCAGATAACTAGGAAGTCTCTGGAAATTCCAGAAACTTCCTCGCTCTCGGCTTCATGCAAATCCACTGCTGGAGTGCACAGAATTCCTAGGAATTTTCCTGTGCTTGAGATGGTTCAGTTGTTGCCTCCTTTCTGTGTCTCCCTTCCTTTGTTTACATTGTGCTTTGAAAAGGAATGAGGGTTTTGAATGTTGGGGACATGTTTGACTGGAGCAAACTCTGGCAGACTCTTTCTGACACAGCCAGCCTTGCAGGAGGGAACTCGGAGTATTTAGAGTGAAAATGACAAGGCAATTGTCAGGAATTACTTTAATGGGTAGGAATTAGTTTTAAATTATTCGCATTATAAATAGCTGGTATCGTAGTTCCTGGCTCCGAAGCAAGCAAGATGGAATGATGTGTCACAGCAAGGAAAGGTTGTGATTAATAAAACAAATCTTAGTTAAACTAGCACAAAACACACACACACACAGAGAAAAGCTTGGTAAATCAATTAGATTCATCCATTTCCCTACAGATCTGCCTCTAAGTCATTCTACAGGAGTTGGCTGAGACTTGCAGAGCTTTGTGGGATGGGGGCGAGAGAAGATGCTCAAGTATTAGGCTGCATCTTTTAATTATATATTGACACCTGCTTTACAGAGGGAAATAGGGGAGTGCTGACGCTTCCTAGATTTTCTGTAGTGGGGAGGTGCCATTCTCTAGTGGAGAGGTTGTCCCATCACCA
Organism: Podarcis muralis; assembly: GCF_964188315.1. Classification (NCBI taxonomy): domain Eukaryota; kingdom Metazoa; phylum Chordata; class Lepidosauria; order Squamata; family Lacertidae; genus Podarcis; species Podarcis muralis. The sequence goes on from NC_135661.1 coordinate 88,851,102, forward strand.
TCGTGGTTGAGATGAGCAACAGGCGAGGAAAGGGAGGAGTTGTTTAGCAGCGGAACCTTCCCCTTAGACTCACTTAGATATTTTTTAAGTAATGGGTATGCTTCCCGCTAATGAAGATTAGTAGCAATTGCTGTGAGTTCCACCAAACTGTCCTTCCCTCCCATCCCACGTGTGTGTTTTTAGCAGGGAAAAATATGCTGTAATTTTGGTAACGATGTAAAGAGCTAATTAAGGGTCTTGCTCAATCAACTAGCAGCTTAATTACCACCAAATAGTAATCGCTTGCGGAAGCGCTGCTGCCGCCACAAGCCCTGTGACATTTATGGTTCTGCACCTGAGGGCGTTGTGCAAAATGGGGAAAGGACACCCCCCCCCTTTTAAAAGGCCCATCGCAACTGGGATTTCTGGAGGTGGTGGGAGGAATCTGCTGAGGATTGTGATTCCTTAAACATCCACATCTTCCCTTTCCTCTGGGGAGTGCACAGGGTGGCCTATATGGGCCTACAGGGAGGTCTGCTATTCAGACACCACTCAGACTGTCTTTGACCCCACAAGGCGCCTTCTGACCACCTCTTTGGCCATTCAAAGCAAGACAGTAAACCCCTGTAATGGGGGAGGAGTGAGCATATTTTCCTTGTCTTCAAATATTCCTCCCTGGGCCATTGCTCACTGGCAGAAGGTCCCGGCTTCCACCCTCAACATTTTCCAGGAGGGCTGGGTCAGGCTCCTGTCTGAAACCCTGGACTGCTGATGCCAGACGGTGTGTAGACAATGCAGATTTAACTGGACCAGCGGCCTGACTGTGTACAATGCAACTTCCTGTCTGGCTTGTCTAACCTGACAGCACCACTGCTGTTTGTGTGTGGAGGGCTGGCACGGCATTTCCGTGGCTCAACCTTGCCTCCCAGTTCCTGTGGCCCCAGGGAAGACTTTGTGTCTCCACTAGAGGCATCCCTGCAAGGTGAGATGGTCACCTCCAGTGGTAAATTTTGGGTGGCCGAGTAAGGGAGAGGGACTTGACCAAGGGCACAGTGTTGGGTTTTCATTTCCATGCTGCCTCAAAACAGCTGGATCGCATTCTGTGTTTTAAATGATGCGATCTGTTCCACTCAAGCCGCCTAAAGAACCGCCTTCTGGCAGTTCCCTTGCTGCATGAAGCCAAGTTACAGGGAACCAGGCAGAGGGCCTTCTCGGTAGAGTGGTACCTCGGGTTAAGTACTTAATTCGTTCTGGAGGTCCGTTCTTAACCTGAAGCACCACTTTAGCTAATTGGGCCTGCTGCTGCTGCTGCTTGAGCACTATTTCTGTTCTCATCCTGAAGCAAAGTTCTTAACCAGAGGTACTATTTCTGGATTAGCGGAGTCTGTAACCTGAAGCGCATGTAACCTGAAGCGTATGTAACCTGAGGTACCACTGTATTTTAATATTTTGTGGGAAGCCTCCCAGAGGGGCTGGGGAAACCCAGCCAGATGGGTGGGGTATAAATTTATTATTAATTAATTAGTATAAAATGCTATAGACTGGTCCTGAAGGCCACGTGACTGCTGAAGAGCTTGTCCCCAGAGTGCAGCGGCCGGCCTGCTCTTGAGGTGGGATAGCTGGAGAGGCCTGTGTCAGATCTCTCTGCATTCCTGGCATGCCTGCTGCTCCCCCTGCCTCCCTCCTCTGCCCCTCTTCTGCCCCTCTTTCCTTTGAACGCTTGATTGATTTGATTTATTACGGCCATTGGCCCATATCTAAAACAATACATCAAAATTTATCCATAAACAAACAATTTAAACAGTTCCAAGTTAAAACACCCGTATAAAACCAATTTTACTTCAATTAAATAAACACTATATACAATAAGCTCCCTCTATGTCAACCGCAATTCAGATCCCTCGGATTTTGGGGGCTATGCGACTTAGTTCTGGCACTTATTGATGGTTCTGAAGTTTGGCTAAGCTGTCAGAGTCATACAGTGATCCATTTCTCCTCTTATGAAATAAGACATTAATCAGGTATCTAGCGACTGCAAGGGATCTGCTTGAGTCTTCGTCGTTTAATAAGTATATTATTTGGGCTTCCTGAGGTCTGACAGCAATTCTCGATAAATATGGGGCCAGAAACTTGGACCGTGGAGCCGAATATAATGGACAACAGAAGATTATATGATATAACGATTCTATAGATCCACTTTTACAGTCACAGAGGAGTGAGATCTGTCCGTTGGAGAGTCTGTTACCCAACACATTTGATGGGAAAACATTGAATCTAGCCTTTATAAAGGCATACCTGTGCATCACCCCAGATAAGGTAGTTAAATAAGATGGAAGTTTCGTTGGTGGTGTTAAGCCAAGATTTATCGGCGAACAGGTACCACCTCCTGTTGCAATATTAAATTGTAAATCCATCTCCTCTAATTTGTGAGTTATAATTCTCTTGGCAGAAATTAAATCCAATTTTAGTAGTTCAGATGGAGATAGTCCTAAGGACACAAGTTTCCCATGTATTATTTTTGCCCAAGGGCTAGGGAACTCATCTCTCCAGAGACACTGAATCAAGTGGAGATTTGGAAGTTTATGCCATAATGCCAACCAGTAACAGAGGATGCATTTCCATAATGTGGTTCCTAGAGATGTAACATTTAGTTCCAGTCGTATAGCAGTATTGCTTACACACCTGGGTAATTTTAGCAACCTTCTTAGCAGCTGGTTTTGGATTACCTCCAATTGGGTTAGATTAACAAAGGACCCCCATATTGGGATTGCATATGCTATTGTTGCAATCACCTTTGCCTTGAAAACTTTTAACACTGATGGAATATGGAAGGCCCCATCTGAAAAGAAAAAACGCAGTAGCGCAAAGGAAAGGGCTTTAGCTCTATTTAATACATATGCAAGATGGACCTTCCAGCCCATGTTGTGTTGGAGAAGGACTCCCAAATATTGAAATTTAAAGACTTGGTCGATGGCTTTTCCGTCTATTCTCCAATTATAGGTTTTTCGACTCTTGGTGAAAATTAGGACTTTGGACTTTGCATGATTAATTGTAAGAAAATTTGATTTGCAGTAAGCATCAAAATTTTTTAATGCCCTCCTAAGGCCCACTCTTGAAAAAGATAGGATAACTGCGTCGTCTGCGTAGGGTAGAAGGGGGCAACGATATTGGGCAAGACGGGGGGCGTGGATCGTTTCTTGAGAATCTATCAGAGGCGCCCTCATATCACTTATAAATAGATTAAAAAGGGTCGGGGCAAGGATACATCCTTGACGAACACCTCTATTGATGGTTACTGGATTTGAGAGGTCGCCGGCCGGAGTGATTCTTACCCTAGCGGCCGATCCGTCATGCAATTTAGTTATTAGCCACAAGAGTCTTTTGTCTATTCCCCATCGTGCTAATTTTCCCCAAAGTAGTCCTCTGGGGATGCTGTCAAAAGCGGCCTTTAAATCAATAAAGGCCGCACAAAGTTGGCCTCTATCTTTGAACGCTGCTCAGGCGCTGACTGCAATTGACCGGAGCCTCCTGCATCTCTCAGAGCTGCAGTCCATGCGGAGGCTTGTGTGTGTGCTGAGAGATGATGGACCTCTTGTTGCCCTCCCTCCTTGTTTAATGCCTGCATCTACCCATTTGCCTACTGGACATGCTAATCCCTAGAGCAAGCTTAAACTGAAGAAAGTAGGAAAAACCACTGGGCCGGTAAGATACAATCTAAGTCAAATCCCTTATGAATACACAGTGGAAGTGACAAACAGGTTTAAGGATTTAGATTTGGTGGACAGAGTGCCTGAAGAACTATGGATGGAGGCTCGTAACATTGTACAGGAGGCAGCAACGAAAACCATCCCAATGAAAAGGAAATGCAAGAAAGCAAAGTGGCTGTCCAACGAGGCCTTACAAATAGCAGAGGAGAGAAGGCAAGCAAAATGCGAGGGAGATTGTGAAAGATACAGGAAATTGAATGCAGATTTCCAAAGAACAGCAAGGAGAGACAAGAAGGCCTTCTTAAACGAGCAATGCAAACAAATAGAGGAAAACAACAGAATGGGAAGAACCAGAGATCTGTTCAAGAAAATTGGAGATATGAAAGGAACATTTCGTACAAAGATTACCATAATAAAAGACAAAAGTGGAAAGGACCTAACAGAAGCAGAAGACATCAAGAAGAGGTGGCAAGAATACACAGAGGAACTATACCAGAAAGAAATGGATGCCTCGTACACCCTAGGTAGTGTGGTTGCTGACCTTGAGCCAGACATCCTGGAAAGTGAAGTCAAATGGGCCTTAGAAAGCACTGCAAATAACAAGGCCAGTGGAAGTGATGGTATTCCAGCTGAACTATTTAAAATTTTAAAAGATGATGCTGTTAAGGTGCATATGCCAGCAAATTTGGAAAGCTCAGCAGTGGCCAGAAGATTGGAGAAGATCAGTCTACATCCCAATCCCAAAGAAGGGCAGTGCCAAAGAATGCTCCAACTACCGCACAATTGCACTCATTTCACACGCTAGCAAGGTTATGCTTAAAATTCTACAAGGAAGGCTCAAGCAGTATGTGGATCGAGAACTCCCAGAAGTGCAAGCTGGATTTAGAAGAGGCAGAGGAACCAGAGACCAAATTGCAAACATGCGCTGGATTATGGAGAAAGCTAGAGAGTTCCAGAAAGACATCTACTTCTGCTTCATTGGCTATGCAAAAGCCTTTGACTGTGTCGGCCACAGCAAACTATGGCAAGTTCTTAAAGAAATGGGAGTGCCTGATCACCTCATCTGTCTCCTGAGAAATCTCTATGTGGGACAAGAAGCTACAGTTAGAACTGGATATGGAACAACTGATTGGTTCAAAATTGGGAAAGGAGTACGACAAGGCTGTATTTTGTCTCCCTGCTTATTTAATTTATATGCAGAATACATCATGCGAAAGGCTGGGCTGGATGAATCCCAAGCTGGAATTAAGATTGCCGGAAGAAATATCAACAACCTCAGATATGCAGATGACACAACCTTGATGGCAGAAAGTGAGGAGGAATTAAAGAACCTTTTAATGAGGGTGAAAGAGGAGAGCGCAAAATATGGTCTGAAGCTCAACATCAAAAAAACGAAGATCATGGCCACTGGTCCCATCACCTCCTGGCAAATAGAAGGGGAAGAAATGGAGGCAGTGAGAGATTTTACTTACTTGGGCGCCATGATCACTGCAGATGGTGACAGCAGCCACGAAATTAAAAGACGCCTGCTTCTTGGGAGAAGGGCAATGACAGGCCTAGACAGCATCTTGAGAAGTAGAGATGTCACCTTGCCAACAAAGGTCCGTATAGTTAAAGCCATGGTCTTCCCAGTCGTGATGTATGGAAGTGAGAGCTGGACCATAAAGAAGGCTGATCGCCGAAGAATTGATGCTTTTGAATTATGGTGCTGGAGAAGACTCTTGAGAGTCCCATGGACGGCAAGAAGATCAAATGCATCCATTCTTAAGGAAATCAGACCTGAGTGCTCACTGGAAGGACAGATCGTGAAGCTGAGGCTCCAGTACTTTGGCCACCTCATGAGAAGAGAAGACTCCCTGGAGAAGACACTGATGCTGGGAAAGATGGAGGGCACAAGGAGAAGGGGGCGACAGCGGACGAGATGGTTGGATAGTGTTTTTGAGGTTACCAGCATGAGTTTGACCAAACTGCGGGAGGTAGTGGAGGACAGAGGTGCCTGGGGTGCTCTGGTCCATGGGGTCACGAAGAGTCGGAAACGACTAAACAACAACAACAACAACAATGTGTGCTTTTATTTAAAACGCATCTCTGGGTTATTTGTGGGGCATAGGATTTCGTTCACCCCCCCCCCACAAATATAGTCTGGCTCCCCACAAGGTCTGAGGGACAGTGGACCCGCCCCCTGCTGAAAATGAACTCAGAAGGTGCCTGTCTCTTTGAGAGGGAGGGAAGTGAGTGCATTCAGCTGGACCAGCAATGTCCAGAAGTCCAGTTTGGCACAGACCCATTCTGAGCTTGGCTTTTCCGAGGTCTCTCTCTGGTGCCCTGATGGCAAAAGCTCTGGGGCAGAATATTTCAGCGCCTCTTGAGTGAAGCTGGCAGCCAGACTCTGGCAGTGGCTGATAGTTCTCAGATATGACTAATAGAGAGTCACTCTCCTGGCAGCAGATGTGAGGGATTTCATAGGTCACTTTGCACACTCTTATCTGGTTACAGGGGAAAGTGTTTCCGCTGGTAAGAGAGGAGGCCCATTGGGAACGCTTCTGAGGCCAGTGGGCTTGAATGGGCAGAGCCTGCTGAACCTTGAAGCTCACAGGGAGCCGGGTGCACTATTTCAGTTTGAACTATATTTGAGGATATATCAGACATGTTCTGGCCTGTGGGAAGCAATAATTTCTTCTAGAGCTCTGATCTTACATCAGAAGAGCCCGCTGGATCAGACCAATGGCCCATCTAGTCCGTTATCCTGTTCTCACAATGGCTGACAAAATGCTCATGGTAAGCCCAAAAGCAGAACCCGAGCACAAGAGCCTTTTCCCTTCCTGTGGTTTCCAGCAATTGCTATTTGAAAGCTCGAACTGTGAAGGCAGAGCATAGTCAACATGGCAAATAGCTATCAATAGCCCTCCTCATTTGTCTCAATCTAGAGCCATCTAGGTTGGTGCCCAGGGACACGGATGGCGCTGTGGGTTAAACCACAGAGCCTAGGATTTGCCGATCAGAAGGTCGGCGGTTTGAATCCCTGTGACGGGGTGAGCTCCCGTTGCTCGGTCCCTGCTCCTGCCAACCTAGCAGTTCGAAAGCATGTCAAAGTGCAAGTAGATAAATAGGTACCGCTCTGGCGGGAAGGTAAACGGCGTTTCCGTGCGCTGCTCTGGTTTGCCAGAAGCGGCTTAGTCCTGCTGGCCACATGACCCGGAAGCTGTACCCCGGCTCCCTCGGCCAATAAAGCGAGATGAGCGCCACAACCCCAGAGTCGGCCACGACTGGACCTAATGGTCAGGGGTCCCTTTACCTTTACTTTTAGGTTGGCGCCCATCAATGTCTCTTGTGCAAGCAAGTTCCATAGTTTAACAATCTTCAGCTGGTGTGTTTGGACCCCCTACTGGGTCAGGCGGGTCGCAACAGGAGCACCAGCACCATTCAAAGGTGGAGCCCTGGGTTTGAAAAGGTTGAAGACTACTGGTCTAGAGAGGTGGTAGGGAAGGTCTTGTAAGCAGGATGGGAATGAGTATTGAGGTGAGGTGAGAATATTCTCTGCTAGAAAATTCTCCAGAGAATATTCTCTACAAACTGTAAATTCTAATGTAAGAACCAGTTTTACAACCCACATTAAAAAAATCTAGTAAATAATAAGTCAAGCTGTGATATTGCCAGTGGTAAGTAATGAAAAATGCTTTTTTTTTTATCCAGTTACATTACTGGGCATTGTGTCATTCACCATTGGCAGTTGGCAACATAATTAGAATTCACAGTTGATAGTAAGTATATGGGTTAGTGGCAGGCTTAGTGATTAACATGAGACATTCACGTTGAATTTTCAGTTTCAAGTTTGGTGCAAAAAATAAAAAAAATGTGAATTCACTGCATTGCCCCATTGAATAGAAGTATCTGTATAGTTTTTGGTTGCCATCTGAACAAGTTTACCCATGAATAAACATGTATATTAACTAATTATACCATTTTCAGTGCATTAAAATTATATTTAAAATGAATATTCTCCTATTTTAAATGAAAATTCTCTAATATTCTCATTAATCGAGAATATTCTTGAGAATATTCTCAAAGATTATTCTTAAGAATTTAACATCACTAGTAATGAGGTCTCCGTTTTTTACATCTTGAAGATATGACTTAAACAAACCTGAGGGCAAGTGGACCAGTAAGGCATTGTGGATTCACTGTCATCATCGGCTATCCCACCTCAAGAGCAGGCAGGCTAGTTGCCCAGGTTCGTAAGGCCCACAGTTGCAGAAATTGCAGCTCTGTTCAGGACTTGCTTTTGACCCCCTCTTCCACCCCTCCACCACAACATAGAATGACAAATATCAGGTGGTGTTGGACGCCCAGTAGCCCCCATCCACCACAGCCAGTGGCTCCGGCTAATGAGAATGGTAGTCCAACAATATCTGGAGAGCCACGGTTTCGCTCTTCCTGCCATATGCAAACAGTTGTGTGGGTGAGGGGAGCCAAGATAATGCCTTTAAACCCTTTAAATTTCTACTTTCCTGTCGGGGGTGGCTCTGACGGGTTGTGATGTTCTTTATTAATGAGCACTTTGGAATCCTTTGGTGTCAAGTATATCTTTGTAGAATTGGGTAGGAAGTCGCTTGAGGAATGTGAGGAAGCCCAGGCCTGCGAAGCTTCAGCCTCTGCTCGTTAATGTCACAGGGAAGCCTTTATCTCTGACTCCCCCCTTGCACGATGTGCCAGCTTTCCCATCACAAATATTTCTGTTTGGCTGATTAAAAACAGATGTGCGATGTGTGGTGGACGCCTGGGAGAAGCTGGAGAAGCGTAATGATACCGTTCTGTGAAAAGATCAGTGAGAGGACTTCTGTCAAGGGGTCTTAGGGGAGTGACAAAGTATTTGGGAAGTTGGGGAGCAGCGTTGGCTGCATCCCTTGGATGCCTTCAGAGGTGGAGTCGTAATTCCTCCTTCGGGCCTTGGATGCAGTCCACCAAGCCCTGTCAGATGAGTGGCAGGTTTTCAGAAAAGGTGATAAATGTTTTGAGTTTTGGGGTAGAAACAATGGTTCACACGAAGCTCTTGTGTGCATAATAGGTAAAGGTAAAGGGACCCCTGACCATTAGGTCCAGTCGTGGCCGACTCTGGGGTTGTGGCGCTCATCTCGCTTTATTGGCCGAGGGAGCCGGCGTACAGCTTCCGGGTCATGTGACCAGCATGACTAAGCCGCTTCTGGCGAACCAGAGCAGCACACGGAAACGCCGTTTACCTTCCCGCCGGAGCGGTACCTATTTATCTACTTGCACTTTCACGTGCTTTTGGACTGCTAGGTTGGCAGGAGCAGGGACTGAGCAACGGGAGCTTGACCCGTCGCGGGGATTCGAACTGCCAACCTTCTGATTGGCAAGCCCTAGGCTCTGTGGTTTAACCCACAGTGCCACCCGTGTGCATAATAACAACAACAACAACAACAACAATAATAATAATAATTCTGTGCTTTGATCCTGCCATTGTTCATTTCTGGGTTCACCATCTGTGGTTGACTCGAAACAAGCTGCGTTGCAGAGAATCTGTGTGAAGGCCGCATATAGGGTGGTTCCCCTTCACCCTTGTCTCTCCCCCCCCCCCCCGATCATCTCGAACCAGGGGTGTGTTTTGAAGCATCACCGCAAAGCTCCTCATGTGCCCTGAGATCTGGGCTGCAGCTAATCACTGCTTCCTCTCTCTTTCACATCTTGGCTTTTATGTGTGAATTCATTATGCAAGGTTTCTTTCTTTGTTTTTTAAGTCTGTGTCGATTTATTTCATAGGAAATCCTGCGATTTTTCAAAGGAACAGGCTTGCAGATGGCTGGCGCTTTTCCATTTTTAAATGGTTAATTTCAAATCTCTTTCATTTTTATTAGAAATGCACTGCTTTCCCCGGTCTTACCTGATCTGGCGCCGGATGCCTGTTTGCCATGTTTATGAAAGACACATTTAGTTTGGATATATTTCCTTTTTCATCACAATGTTTTCCAGTTTGGGTCAGTGTTAGAAACTCAGATATATAAGTTGGAGCCAAATGGCTCTGTAAACCAAGGTTACAGTCGGCAAAATGAAATGTATAGTTGCCCTTTTGGGGCAAGAGGGTTCTCAAGTCTTATTTTTCAAATGATGGACTGACTGTGATTAATTATCAGTAAAACATCTGTCTAGTTCAGATGACAACCTTGAGCTAGGTTAAGGGCTTTGAGACCTGAAAGAAGAAAAGTCCCTTGATCCAGGGACAGTGGTACCTCAGTTTAAGAACAGTCCGGTTTAAGAACGATTTGGTTTACAAACTCCGCAAAACCAGAAATAGTGGTTTGAGAACTTTACCTCGGTCTAAGAACGGAATCTGAACGGTGGAAGGGCACCGGCGACAGGAGGCCTCATTAGGGAAAGCGTGCCTCGGTTTAAGAATGGTTTTGGTTTAAGAACGGACTTCCAGGACGGATTAAGTTCCTAAACCGAGGTACCACTGTATTGGCTTATTCTGACTTCTTTTTCTTAATGGTGACATAGACCATTCATAACACAAGAATATTCTTCACAACTGTGAGCAGGGCAGTGGGGTGGGGTAAGGGAAGGCAAGCGATAACAATTAACTATAGCGTTGTTCACTGCTCCTGCTCAGGCTGCACAGAGAATGGATTTTTGGTTCCTGAAATTGATTCTGATTGTGCAGATAAAATATAACAGATAAATAATGCTGTGGCATTAGTGTGTGAAAACAGTCAAGATCCAAGGATCTCCAGGCAGGCACCTCCAGGTGGTGGAGATGTCAGTGCCATCCTGGCATCCAGGCACCTTCATTTGGTTGCAAGTGACTGATAACCAGGTGCACAATGTGCCCGGTGTCTGGCTATTTTCGAACACTGGTTTGGGTTCGAGCAGGCTCCGCGAAGACGCACCTAGGCAGGCTGCTGCCGTTTCTGAATTGCTTTCAGGCAGATCTTTCAGTTTATCTGCTCAAGCAGCGAGAGGAGGCCAGCTAAATGGAGAGCTCTTGCACAGCAAAGCTGGTAGGGGAACAGCTGGAGTGACTAAATTAAGCTTAGGAGGCCGGCAAACAACCTGCAGGGGGAAAAGCCTGTTTTCTGAACATTCCTCCCTCCATCCCTGCCAGTGGTCTTTCTGTGTCCTGAAATGCTTTCGCTGCATGACCCAACTCGACAGGGTTGAATGGTTTCTGCTGTTCGTTTTTAACTGTTGTTTCATTTAGGTTTAATATTTGTATTTAGCTTTTCCAAAATACCAGGTTCAGCTTGAAGTGGCTCGTAATAGCATTAAAAATGAGCAAACATCACTATCGCTAGGCCGAAGATGCAGTAGCCTACAAATAAGGCAAAAGGAAACAAGCTCATGAGATAGTTAATACAATCTCATAGAGATGCAGAAATGGCTGCTGGGCATCAACCCTGTACCAGTTAAAGGGGCTTCTATACCCACTAGGTAAAGGTAAAGGGACCCCTGAACATTAGGTCCAGTCGTGACTGACTCTGGGGTTGCAGCGCTCATCTCGCTTTATTGGCCGAGGGAGCCGGCGTACAGCTTCCGGGTCATGTGGCCAGAATGACTAAGCCGCTTCTGGCCAACCAGAGCAGCGCACGGAAACGCCGTTTACCTTCCCGCCGGAGCGGTGCCTATTTATCTACTTGCACTTTGACGTGCTTTCGAACTGCTAGGTGGGCAGGAGCAGGGACCGAGCAACGGGAGCTCACCCCTTCGCGGGGTTTCGAACCGCCGACCTTCCGATCGGCAAGTCCTAGGCTCTGTGGTTTAACCCACAGCGCCACCCGCGTCACTACATGAGCACAATTGCAGGCAGTAGTCACTGAAAATGCAAAGGTCGCCATTTCACGCCCATCCCACAAGGAAGGTAGGACTTGGTTTCAATCTCATTCCTGCTGGTGGAGACCCTTAGGGACTTGGTATCACTCTGAGAACAGAATCTTTCTCGGGAGGTCGGGAGGGAGAAAGAAAGAACCCACAACCTCCGTGTTCTCCAGTGAAAGGATAGATTTCGCGCGCACCCCCAACACAATTAGTGCTTAGCGGTATGGTCTGCTGCCAGACTGCATTAAAATCATCATTACAGCAAATTCCTCTTGGAAGCCATCGAGAGACTAAGATTGATTATACGTAAATGAAAAGGGACTTTGATTTCATTTGTGATTGCTTTATCGCTTAGAAAAATCTTACGTTGCCGTTGGGAGTTTTGTCCAGGTTGGCATGACCTTGTAGGAGGTCAGTTGTCACTGTGTTTTGTTTTTTTCTAAAAAACAACAACTTGGAAGCTGACCTTGGCTTGTCCTTGAACAGAACCTGCTTCAGAGGCAAAGTCCAGTTTCTTGTTGGCAAAAAGTGCTTTGGTTTTGAAGTCCTTTCTCTGTGCCTCTCTCAGAGGAATGGCTAACGCCGGCGCTTCATGATACAGGCCCCTCATTTGACTGGAGGAGCACACTTGTGTAGCATGACACATCTTTCGGCTGCTTGCTTCTCTGACTGGTGCTAACAGCTCCTAATTGTTTTGGGTTTAATTAGAACCGTCTTCAGTGAGAACATTCTAATTAAGCCCAATGTATAAAGAGACCTAAGGGTGGAAGCCCTTTTAAAACACAAGAGGCCTTCTGGAATGACCTTCCTTGGTGCTGTGTAAGCTTCCAAATGCCTGTGCAGTGAGCTCAAATGAGCCCAAAGCGAAATCCTTCCTCCTTGCCCTTTCTGCCATCGCTAAGGGCCCCTGCGCCTTTTTCTGTGATTCTTCTGCAGTAGGGAATTAGGTACTGCACAACTTGGAAGAGAGCTGGAGCAATCCTTGGGGTCAAATCGGTTGCTTCTTGATTCGTGGCAAGAACACGAAGCTCATTATTGTGCGCCATCCCAGTGCACGAGAGCAGGGGTCCCAGGCACTTACTCAGGGTTCATGTTTCCTTTTGGAAATGAGGTACAGCAGGGACTGTGGTGTCTTTACCTGGACCTGCGATGGAGGGGTTCAGAGCATTAACACACCAAGGGGGGAGCCTTGCTTCTCCCATCTTGCAGCCTTGGATTCAAGCAGAAATCAAAGCTTGCTCTCAAACGTTGCTCTGACTCTCTGTCTAGCTTGCTGCTTTACTTCTAGGTCGTATCACTGCAAAACTCTCTACTCCAAACTCTGGCTTTGTCGGTTAAGGGAGGGGCCCCTGCCCATTTGCCGTCTCACATTGAGCCCCTTAACCCCCCCCCCCATCACCTCACCGGAAAGCCATCCTGGCTATTTTCGGAATTAGAAGGCTTGATTAGCTTTCAGCACTTGAGGGATCCAGGGATTAGAGGGGGTCTGGCATGCAGCCTATTCCCCCAAACTCCTAACATTAGGTTAAATTTGGATTTCGCCTCATTTGGAATTGTGTGTCGTGTAAATGGCATTTTTTTTTGTTGGTCCTTTTGGAGAAGGAGTAGAGCTGAGTGAGTTTGCAGGAGAGTTTGGATCAGAGGATTCAGGGAAGGATCAGGAAGTGCTGTGCCAGTAGGTTTCAGCCAGTGTGCCGTGGCACCCTGGGGTGCCTTGAATGATGGTTAGGGATGCTGCGGGCAGCACTGGCATCTGTCCCTCTTTCCTTCGCTTCCTCACGTCTCTGCCTCCCAAAGGCTTGCACAGCTGTTTATTGCAGCAGCGCTGGCTATAAGCTCCGCAGGCAAATGGTGCCTCTGGGAGACACCTCTCTTTGAGGCGGCGACGGCGGGGGGGGGGGGGGCACAAGCTCAGAGACTCCCAAGGGAGGCTGAGGGAACACTCCACAAGGGAGGGCTTTTGGAAAAGGGTGAGAGACTGCCAGCTCTGCAGGCAAGGAGTGACGTAACTGGGCTCCTGGGGTGCTGCAGAAAGAATGTACCTTATTTTTTGCTCTATAAGACTCACTTTTTCCCTCCTAAAAAGTAAGGGGAAATGTGTGTGCATCTTATGGAGCGAATGCAGGCTGCGCAGCTTTCCCAGAAGCCAGAACAGCAAGAGGGATTGCTGCTTTCACTGTGCAGCGATCCCTTTTGCTGTTCTGGCTTCTGAGATTCAGAATATGTTTTTTCTTGTTTTCCTCCTCCAAAAACTAGGTGCGTCTTGTGGTCTGGTGTGTCTTATAGAGCGGAAAATACGGTAGTTGGTTAAGGGAGCCGTGGACTCAAAAAGGTTGAAACCCTCCGCTGTCCCGGGGTTTTTTTAAATGCTGGCGGGCAGCAGTGGAGGCTTCGCTCCCGCCCGCCAGCATTTTAAGATCGCCCCGGGACAGCGGAGAAGTCTCCGCTGTCCCGGGGTTTTTTAAAATGCTGGGGGTGGGAAGAAAAGCCCTTGTCCCCCCCCCCCCCAGCCTTCAGAAGAGGTCGGGGGACAGACTGTCCCCGGACCTGGTCTGAAGTCAGTTTCCATAGGAATGCATTGATTGATTTTCAATGCATTCCTATGGGAAACCGTGCTTCGCAAGACGACAAAACTTGCGGAACGAATTAATTTCGTCTTGCGAGGCACCACTGTAGTTGACTCAGCCCTGGTGAGTTGGCCGGTGCGCTGCCTGAGACTTGCACCTGTCAGGAGGAGGACCAGGAAACCTGCTGGTTTCAGCCCCTCACGGTGTTGATGACTAGAAGTTGAGTCATCGTGTTGCTTGCAATTTGGAGGCCTGAGTTGGAAGATCAGAATGCCGGCCCAACGCCCCTAAAGTTTCAGCTGACAAAGCACCTGTGTTTTTAGAGTGCAGAAGGTTAACCTACCTGTTTAGAGTTGGCCGTTTCAGCCCGCTTCCTAAGCCAGCTCTTGTGGCTGCCCACTCAGTGGAAATGGAGCAGGGTTAGTGGCTAAGAAAAGGGCCTTTGTCAGTCTCCACAGGTAAATTGCTCCGCTCAGAATTGTCCCGAAGAACGGGACGGAAGCCACTGAGCCAAATTAGGCTGGTTGCTTGGATACCAGTGACCGGATAGGGTTGAGCTAGTGTGATGTAGTGTTTAGCTTTGGCAAGGAAGATCCCGGTTATGAAGATGATGGGTGTGTCCCTTAAGTCTCCCTTGCTTTCTATGGGGCAATTAAAAGTTAGCTGGGGGAACTCCTTGCCTATGCCTGGAATCCAACAGCTGTTAATTGGCCACTTACCTGAATGGCTCGTCCTTACAGATGCTTTTGAGGTTGTGCACTTCCTCTGCTGTGCGATGGCGCAAAACTGGAATCGCTTGGATATTCCTTGGCTCAGACTTGCTCTTTCCAGACAGAGACCTGTTGTACCCAACCTCTTGCTTCAGGTCAGAGCTGGAATACTGGTCAGACGGACACTGCAGGGGATGCAGACTCCCTTTATGGGGTGGTTGTAATGCTTGCTGAGAAATTTTTAAAAATTGCATTTATCTTGTGAAGCACCCTGAGAGCTTTTGATGAAGGGTGGGTGGGTGTACACACACACACACACACACACACACACAGAATTTTAGCATCAACTTTGTGCATTCTGTGAACAAATCAAGGTGATGTTGTTCACCTTTAAAGCCCTAAACAGTTTCTGCCACTTTGTGTGGAGTAAGGGGAGTATAGGAGTTTAAGGGAAGTTTTTAACGTGTGACATTTTAGTGTATTTTTGGTCTTTGTTGGAAGCCGCCCAGAGTGGCTGGGGAAACCCAGCCAGATGGGCGGGGTACAAATAATAAATTATTATTATTATTGTTATTGTTATTATTAAGTCAAGGACCCAGACAACTCTGGCTAAAGGGCATAGCTGACCCAGAGACAAGGGAGCTGCAGGACAGACGGACGGACAGACAGACACCCACACCCATCTATTATTATTATTATTATTATTATTATTATTATTATTATTAAGTCAACGACCCAGACAACTCTGGCTAAAGGGCATAGCTGACCCAGAGACAAGGCAGCTGCAGGACAGACGGACGGATGGACAGACACCCACACCCATCTATTATTATTATTATTATTATTTTATTATAGCCATCTGGAGATCTAAACCAGTGTTTTGAGCTTAGGTTGCTATCTAAGCAGCTTGTGGGCTCGCCTCTTGAATTGCACATGGAGGGGATGAGGCCTTGGTTCTTCAAGGAATAAATAATAATAATAATAATAAATTTTATTTATATCCCGCCCTCCCCAGCCGAAGCCGGGCTCAGGGCGGCTAACAACAATAAAACAATACAACATTATAAATACATTCTAAAAATTAATTAAAATACAAATTGATGGCAACCATAGACTAAAGCTTTGTAGAGATTGCCAAAGGAGGGAGTCAGGCTGCGCCCTGACCAAAGGCCTGGTGGAACAGCTCTGTCTTACAGGCCCTGCGAAAAGATGTCAAGTCCTGCAGGGCCCTTGTCTCTTGCGACAGGGCATTCCACCAGGTTGGAGCCGCAGTCGAAAAAGCTCTGGCTCTAGTTGAGGCCAGCCTAACCTCTCTGTGGCCTGGGACCTTCAAGATGTTTTTATTTGAAGACCGTAAGTTCCTCTGTGGGGCATACCAGGAGAGGCGGTCCCGTAGGTACGAGGGTCCTAGGCCGTAT
This sequence comes from Podarcis muralis, assembly GCF_964188315.1. Taxonomy (NCBI): domain Eukaryota; kingdom Metazoa; phylum Chordata; class Lepidosauria; order Squamata; family Lacertidae; genus Podarcis; species Podarcis muralis. Next base: position 88,867,310 of record NC_135661.1, read on the forward strand.
AGGGCTTTAAAGGTTAAAACCAGCACCTTAAACCTGATCCTGTACTCCACCGGGAGCCAGTGCAGCTGGTATAGCACCGGATGAATGTGATCTCGCAGTGAAGACCCCGTAAGGAGTCTCGCTGCGGCATTCTGCACCCGCTGGAGTTTCTGGGTCAGTCTCAAGGGCAGCCCCACGTAGAGCGAGTTACAATAATCCAGTCTGGAGGTGACCGTCGCGTGGATCACAGTGGCTAGGTCAGGGCGAGAGAGGTAAGGAGCCAACTGCTTAGCTTGGCGGAGATGAAAAAATGCCGCCTTTGTTATAGCTGCAATCTGCGCCTCCATGGAGAGGGAGGTATCGAAGATTACACCCAAACTCTTAACGGACGGTGCTGGCACTAATTGCACCCCCGCAAGAGAAGGGAGTTGCCCCCTCAATCTCATATCGTCCCGTCCCAGCCAGAGGACCTCTGTCTTCGAAGGATTTAACTTCAACCGGCTCCCACGTAACCATCCAGCCACAGCTTCCAAGCATCTGATCAGTGTGTCTGGGGCCGAGTCAGGATGGCCATCCATCAACAGATAGAGTTGGGTGTCATCAGCATACTGATGGCAGCCCAGCCCAAAACTCCGGACAAGCTGGGCAAGGGGGCGCATAAAGATGTTAAAAAGCATCGGGGAGAGAATCGCACCCTGAGGCACTCCACACACCAAGGAGTGGCGGGATGACAATTCCCCCCCAAGCGCCACCCTCTGTCCCCGACCAGAGAGAAACGAGCGCAGCCATTGAAGGGCTGTGCCCTGGATCCCCACGTCGGCAAGGCGGTGGTCCAGGAGTTCGTGATCGACCATGTCGAAGGCTGCTGACAGGTCTAGAAGAATCAGCAGCCCCGACCCGCCTTGATCCAGCTGCCTACGGAGATCATCTGTTAAGGCGACCAGAGCCGTCTCGGTCCCATGACCAGCGCGGAAGCCGGACTGGAATGGATCCAGAGCCGATGGATCCTTTCCTTGGTGATAGGGAACCCCTGAGTGCTTTCTTCTTTTGAATTGCACTCCTCTGTGGTGCAAGGGTGTTCCTAGATGGGCACCTCAGGATTTACCACTATGTTGTCTTTTCCCCTGACCCCCCCCCCTTTCCCTTTTGATGTTAAACCACCAGATGCGGCACCTGATTGGCCGCCCTTCTTTCAAACGCTGCCGCCTCATTGGCTGCTGGCGGAAACCTCTGTGTTCTTTTCTCCCTCAAGTTCCTTCTGGCTCCCGTCCCTCTTTCAGTTAACCCCTTTCTCTTCTGCAAGATCATGGCATGCCAACAGGCTCAAACACAACCAGAATCTGGCAGATGGAAGAGCTGCCAGGAGAAACAATAACAAGGAAATCATAGGAGCCTCGAGTCATTACCGGGGGTGGTGGGGTGGAGGAAGCCGAGCAGGGAAATCCTTTGAAACCCTGATACATCTCAAGGCACAGGCTGGGGCTTAGGGGAATTTGTGCCTCTTAGGAAATCTGGATAAGTTGTTTGTACCATAAAACCTCATTTGTTCTGGGTGGTTAAAAAGTGCCTGTGCATTTCTAACACGTGCAGAAAGTTCTGATGTCGGGGTCCTCAGCAGGCCAAAAACTTGGTCTCTCTCCCCAGTAGGGGTATATAAGAGAGGACACCCCCCAGGGAAGAGCCAGCAGCCGGATGGTGAACAGATCACAGTACACGTTTCGTGTTCCTTTGAGCCTAGAGACCATGTTACTGTCCTCCGCAGGAGATATCTCAAGCTCTTTAAAGGCACTGGTGAAGTAGTGCTAAAAAGAATGATTCCTCTGCTAAAGTTGAATGTTTCTGCATACAGTGGTACCTCGGGTTACATATGCTTCAGGTTACAGAAATAGTACCCAGAAATAGTACCTCGGGTTAAGAACTTTGCTTCAGGATGAGAACAGAAATCGTGCTCTGGCGGCACGGCAGCAGCGGGAGGCCCCATTAGCTAAAGTGGTGCTTCAGGTTAAGAACGGACCTCTGGAACAAATTAAGTACTTAACCTGAGGTACCACTGTACTTAAAACCCATTGCCCTGGACATTGTGCATAGCCCAGGGGTTCCATTTTTAAAAAATAAAATAAAAGCTCACTCTACCTGGCTTCTGAATTTCAGGTTTCATATCTCTCAGTGATAATGCCCATCTCCTTGCTATAGATAGAACCCATTCTGATTTTCTGTGGCTTGTGTTAATCGCTTCCTAAGTGGCCGGAAGCCAAAAAGTTGAGGTGGGTTCTTTAATATTGTATCTCTGAAAACAGTTGCAAGCTTAAAATTGGAAACTTGTAACTTGAAAGGTAGGATTTCCTATTCTCTCTCTCTCTCTCTCTCTCTCTCTCTCTCTCTCTCTCTGTGTGTGTGTGTGTGTGTACACTGAATGACATATTTTTCCTTGGCTTTGGTTTCTTCAATTCCACGAAGTTCAGGCCGCTCCTTTCCTTGCCTCTGATAAGTTTCACTCCTAGTATTGGTAACCCAGCCAAGTGAAACTGTGAGAGGCTGGGAGGGTCCAAAGTCCCCGTTCTGTTGGATCTGTGTCCCAGAGCAGAGTTAGGGTTACCAGCTTCCCAAGATGTGGGAGGTTGCTGTAGATCTGTGCCCATTTGAATTAATACAAGTAAAGGAGGAGGGAGGTTATGTTTTAAGATGGTGGGGAGCAAAGAGTAGAAACAGGCAGGCGCTTTTGTGTCCCGGGAAAAGGTGCCAACTCGCCCCTGGAGATAACAGCCGGAGGAAAAAGGAAATGCCTCTTGATTGAAACTCCACGTTCATAGAAAGGTGTACAAAGATCAAGTAACTGTATAGTGGGCAGGGTCCTGGGTGTTCTGCCCCTGTAATCTAGGGCAGTGTTTCCCAACCTTGTGCCTCCAGCTGTTTTTGGCCTACAATTCCCATCATCCATTGCCACTGGTCTTGCTAGTCAGGGATGATGGGAGTTGTAGGCCAAAAACATCTGGAGGCATTGCCACTGGTCTTGCTAGTCAGGGATGATGGGAGTTGTAGGCCAAAAACATCTGGAGGCACAAGGTTGGGAAACACTGATCTAGGGGTTATCGATGAGGCAATTGATGAGGACAGGTGATTTTCTAGATAGCTGTGTCTTTCCCACCTTGTTTGGTAACGGGCATTGAATGTGAAATGTGTGCTCAGTCCAGTGAACGGCATTTTAACCTTTCAAGTAAGGGGTGAGATGGGGAGAAAGACTGAGCCAGAGTGTGTCGTTTGGGAACGGCTCTGCCATTTAAAAGGCTCTGCCATATAAAAGGATGTCATATAGAGGAGGGAGAAAGGTTGGTCTCTGCTGCTCCAGAGAAGCGGACACGGAGCAATGGATCCAAACTACAAGAAAGAAGATTCCACCTAAACATTCGGAAGAACTTCCTGACAGTAAGAGCTGTTTGACAGTGGAATTTGCTGCCAAGGAGTGTGGTGGAGTCTCCTTCTTTGGAGGTCTTTAAGCAGAGGCTTGACAACCATATGTCAGGAGTGTTCTGATGGTGTTTCCTGCTTGGCAGGGGGTTGGACTCGATGGCCCTTGGGGTCTCTTCCAACTCTATGATTTGCACATCTGCATTTCCTGTTTGCACATCTGCACATCCCAGTCTCAAAGCCTTGGGTGTGAGGGCACCCACCTTTTCCACTCTGCGACGGAGCCTAATCTGAGTCAAACCTCACTGGCGTTCCATTGCGCTAGACCCAAATGTTGGGGTTGGGCTCTGGGCACATCATTTTTATTCATTAGTCTCTGAACTGAAAGCGACTTTATGCCCTAAATCTTAAAGTTTGTACTTGTAGTATACCTGAAGGAGCGTCTCCACCCCCATTGTTCTGCCTGGACACTGAGGTCCAGCACTGAGGGCCTTTTGGCGGTTCCCTCCCTGTGAGAAGCCAAGTTACAGGGAACCAGGCAGAGGGCCTTCTCAGTGGTAGCGCCCACCCTGTGGAACACCCTCCCACAAGATGTCAAAGAGAAAGACAACTACCAGACTTTTAGAAGACATCTGAAGGCAGCCCTGTTTAGGGAAGCTTTTAATGTTTAACAGACTACTGTATTTTAATGCTTTGTTGGTGGCCACCCAGAGTGGCTGGGGAGGCCCAGCCAGATGGGTGGGGTACAACTAATAAATTATTATTACAATGGTGCCTCGGGTTAAGAACTTAATTCGTTCGGGAGGTCCTTTCTTAACCTGAAACTGTTCTTAACCTGAAGAACCACTTTAGCTAATGGGGTCTCCCGCTGCCGCCGCCACGCGATTTCTGTTCTCATCCTGAAGCAAAGTTCTTAACCCAAGGTACTATTTCTGGGTTAGCGGAGTCTGTAAGGTGAAGCGTCTGTGACCTGAAGCATATGTAACCTGAGGTACCACTGTATTATTATTATTATTATTATTATGTTTACTTCTGAGCATGTACAGAGTGTTTTCTCTTCATATTTCCCTTCCTGGGTCACCACCCCACGCCCTTAAAACCAATAGGCTTTCGGAGCTCATTTTACAAATGATTCTGCTGTTAAGGGGGACCCTTCCCCACAAATAATCTTGGCCCCTTCCCTTTGAATGCACCCAGAGGCCCGAAACGGCACCAGGCCCAGCCCCAGAGTTTCCTTTGCCTTTTCACATCTTCCTCTTCTTCCTCTTTGGGTGTCGCTGCCTCCCTCCTCCAGTGAGGGCAGTGTTGCTGCCTTTCCCCTCCTTTCACCCAGTTCAGAGTGCTGGGAAGGGAGGGGTGGAGCTTGTGGCCTTGCAACGTCAGGAAACTTGTGTGTAGCAGCCCAGGGAGCAAAGAAGGAGTGTGCGCGTCCCTGCCCGGATCAAGTGTCTCCTAGTCAGGGAAACCAACTGACTCTCCTCTCCTGGGCAGAGAAGAAAAACCCAATCTCCTCTTCCAGAGGAGAATCGTTCTCCCCCCCCCCCCACCTATCCGCCCACCCTCTCCTCTGCCGTGTGATTTATTCCTCTCCAGCACCCTGCGGCTGACTTTTCAGGAAGTACAGCGATGGTGGAGGTAAGTGAACTTGCTGGCCAGTTGCTCCCCCTCCCCCCACGGGGCGCTTTCAGGAAGGGTGGGATCCCTGTCCATGCTGGGCGAGCGAGGGGGACGCCAGGCTCTCCCCTCACCCCCCCCCCAAAAAAAAACAGTGTGTTCAAGCAGGGCATTGGCTTCTGGTGGAAGCTGCTCAATTCACACACAGCGGCGAAAAGGGAGAGGCTCTATTCTCAGGGTGGGCTCGCTCTTTGTGCATTTAACTTCAGTTTTGTGCGGAATTTTCTCTTTTGCAAAAAAGCTTCGGGAGAAAACTTTTTAGAATGGAAATCTTGTGTTGCAGGTTTACTCCTCTCTCTCTCTCTCTCTCTCTCTCTCTCTCTGTGTGTGTGTGTGTGTGTGTGTGAAATGGCTTATTGCATGTTTAACAACAGAGTTGCCCACCCATTTCTGAAATGGTTGCCTAGAGGTTGAGGGCAGGGAAGGGCAGGAGCAGCAGTTGACAGTCAAAATGTAGTCTACATTCACGGTCAAATAATCTTGAGTTGGATGTCTGCGCCGCCCAGTCGACTGCGGCCTGTAAGGCTGGGGAGGCAGTGGCCAAATGGGTGAGGCTTCGTGATAAGAGTTGGTGAACTGTACCTCTAAGCCTGTGGGCCTAGGAAAGGGCTGTGGGGATTAAAGGCCCCAAGAATAATAATGCAAACTTCAAAGTGCCTTTGGGTATAAACCTATCCCCTGGCCCAGTTTGCTCATGACCAGACTCAATTTATCAGCATCGCAAAACTCAAGTGTGTGGTTGCTCCAAGGAGTTTACAATTAAATGGAGAAAGGGGGGGGGAATGGAGTTGGGGCCAGAAGGGAGCGTGTACGTTTATTTCAGTTCTATGTAGATAAGTCTAGTTACTGTGGGGTGTGGAGATGGAGGGGTTCTGCCAAGAGCTTCGTGCAAAAGGTGGGTCTTGAGGAATCGGGGAAGCAATGGGGAGGTATTCTGTGAGGGAGCTTGTGGCATCAGGGGCAGCCAAAGGAAAAGTAGACCTTCAGGTGCCCTGGAGTGGTGAGGCTGGACTCCTGAATGTCTTAGGTGAGAGGATGTAGCAAGAAGAGGGATGGGAGAGAGAGAAATTGGGGACCACAGGGGGCTTTGGAGGTTCACGCATGTTTGTAGTAGCAATAACCCCCCTTCAGCTTCGGCAGAGAGAGTTCCTAAGAAAGTGGGGATCCCTGGCTCCAGGTTTTTGGGTTCCACACTAGGAGAGGCATTCCCAAGGCTCATAGCACAGTCCTGGCTTTGCAGACCTCAAGATGAGAATTGTTGCATGCAGCTATTTCTATGCAATTTGCAGCTTTCGTTCCCTGCCTACCAAGGGCTGAGCGTTCTCTTTCGTTCTCCCTTCCCCCCATGCTTTGCCTGCAGCAGTGTGGTGCATAAATGCTGCTGCTCTTGAATAGGCCTCTGCTAAGAATGAAAATTCCACTATTGAGCCCAAAAGCAGGCGACTGGCTGAGCAGGGTGCAGGCCCTTTCCGGTAGGCAGCTGCCTGCGGATGCTTGGTAGCTGTGGGTTTTCTGGGAATTTTTTATTGGAATTTTTTCCTGGTGCCCATATGTGATCTAATTTAGCATGTTTGTTTTACTTGTGTTTACTAAACAAATCTAAACATGTTGAAACATCCAAGCTTACCTAATACTGTATTTGCGTTTGGCACCTGTTCATTGTTACGTACCCAGTACATTTCCGAGCACAATGAAAAATGTTGGTGCTGACCTTTAAAGCCCTAAGTGGCCTTGGCCCAGTATACCTGAAGGTTAGCATTTCCACCCTCATCTTCAACCTGGACACTGAGCTCCAGCGCTGAAGGCCTTCTGGCAATTCCCTCCCTGTAAGAAGTGAGGTTGCAGGGAACCAGGCAGAGGGCCTTCTCGGTGGTGGTGCCTGCCCTGTGGAACGCCCTCCCATTAGATGTCAAGGAGGAAACAACTATCTGACTTTTAGAAGACATCTGAAGGCAGCCCTGTATTGGGACATTTTTAATGTCTGATGTTTTATGATTTTTTTATGTGCTGTAAGCCACCCAGAGTGGCTGGGGAGATGGCTGGTGGTTCCTGCAGATGGCCTTTGTGATTGAGCTGGGATATAAGGGTTCGGGCGCACCCTGACATACCCAGGACCTAAGTTGTTAACAGCTTTGCAGATTACAGGATACAAGAACCTTCAACCTGGCCTTGTAGTAGATGGGCAGACAGTGCAGATGCTTTAATGACCACATGTTCCCGACCTGGTGTCCCCATCAGCAGTTTGGCCTCAGAGAACACCAGTTGGAGTTTCCAAACCAGACCCTAGGGCAGCCCCACATGGAGCACATTGCCGTATTCTAGCCTCGAGGTTACCTGTGCATGGACTACAGTGACTCGTGTTCTTGTATTTGCTGCGCTTCAGCTGGAGATAGGTGTGGGGCTTGGATAGCAGGAATGTGCTCAGAAGCTAGAGCCGAGCCTTGTACCATTTTGTCCACTGCATTGAACTGCCCTGAGAATTTTGCACGCTGCTGCCACTTTGGGGTGGCATAGCATTACAGCTGCACAAAGTCACTTCACTGTGGAAGAAGAGACTTGTGCTGGGAGTGGAACAGCTAGTGAACTCCTCAGGCTGCAAGCGGAAGGCAGGTGCAAGAGAGCTCTCTGCTCTCTGGTTGTCTGGTGCCTGCACCCAGGGATGCGGAGCAGAAAGGTTTCTGTGGGAGAATTTCCATTTCATAAAATAATTAGCAATGATGGAATGCCAAATGGCAAGCTTAACAGTTTTTAAATTTGTAGCCTCTTTTTTTTTTTTTTTAAAGAATTGCAAGGAGAATAAGCATGCTGAATTAGATAACTATCGGGCAGTGGTTCCCAGTTAGCTAAGTACTGTAAACCCCCTGTTTTTGAAAAGCCAAGCCATGGACCCCCTGAAAATGTTGATATCTCTATTGTGGTATTTGTTATGTGAATGGACCCCCCTGGGTGGGTTACGCAGACCCTCTGGGGTTCACAGACCACCAACTGGGAACCACTGCTATAGGGCATTGGAGAATTACCCTATGCAGATTTGCCCAAGAATTCTTTCCATCAATTTTTACCGTATTTTTCGCACTATAGGACGCACTTTTTCCCCTCCAAAAATGAAGGGGAAATGTGTGTGCGTCCTATGGTGCGAATGCAGGCTTTTGCTGAAGCCTGGAGAGCGAGAGGGGTCCGTGCGCACCGACCCCTCTCGCTCTCCAGGCTTCAGGAAGCTATCCCAAGTCTTGCAAGCCCGGCGGGATGTCCCGCGGGCTCGCAAGGCTTGCGGGCAGCAGCCTGCACCCAAAAGCTGGGGACAGCGGGGAGGCGCAGAGCCGCCACCCCGCTATTCCCCGACCTGATCTGGAGGCTGGCGGGGGGAGAAGCAAGCCTGCTTCTCCCCCCCCCAGCCCCACAACCTCCAGATCAGGTCGTGGAATAGCGGGATGGCGGCGCTCCGCCATCCCGCTATTCCCCGACCTGATCTGGAGGCTGGGGGTGGGAGGAGCAAGCCTGCTTCTCCCCCCCCCAGCCCCACAACCTCCAGATCAGGTCGGGGAATAGCGGGATGGCGGCGCTCCGCCATCCCGCTATTCCCCGACCTGATCTGGAGGCTGGGGGTGGGAGGAGCAAGCCTGCTTCTCCCCCCCCCCCAGCCCCACAACCTCCAGATCAGGTCGGGGAATAGCGGGATGGCGGCGCTCCGCCATCCCGCTATTCCCCGACCTGATCTGGAGGCTGGGGGTGGGAGAAGCAAGCCTGCTTCTCCCCCCCACCAGCCCCACAACCTCCAGGCTTCAGGAGAGCCCCACCGCCAGCCCCACAAGCTCGGGGGACAGCGGGAGAGGCGCAGCGCGCCCTTCCCGCTGTCCCCCGACTTGTCTAGAAGGCTGGCGGGGGGAGAAGCCTGCTCCTCCCCGTCGCCAGCCCCGCAAACTCGGGAGACAGCGGCAGGGGCGCAGCGCGCCCTTCCCGCTGTCCCCCGACTTGGTTAGAAGGCTGGCCCAGCCCCGCAAACTCGGGGGACAGCGGGAGAGGCGCAGCGCGCCATCCCGCTGTCTCCCGACATGGTTTGGAGGCTGGCGGAAGGCTTCCTCCTCCCCCAGCCCCGCAAGCTCCCAGAGCGATGCCAAAGCTGCGCGCAGCTTCGGCATGGCTCTGGGTCCCGTTCTGGGGGAGGGGGAAGCTCGGGCTTCCCCGCCCCAGCCCCGCGCCTGGCGGGGGGGGGAATAATTTTTTTTGCCTTTATTTCCCCCCCCCCAAATCTAGGTGCGTCCTATGGACCGGTGCGTCCAATAGTCCGAAAAATACGGTATATTTCAGATTTTTTTGGAAAACCCATTGTTGCCTTAGGCTTTACTGTGGAAACCTGACCAACAGCAACCCAGTAACTGAAGCTTCCCCTTTCACTGGGCTGCCAACAGGATTTGGGGGGGGGGCACATACTTTATGTGGATTGGGCCCTCTGTTGTGCTCGCTAAAGAAGACTTTATGTCATGTGCAATTTTGTACCCTCGTTTGCAGGTGGGGTGGAGTGCCCCAAAATAAATATGGAGTCACACAACTCGACAGAATGCCAGCCAGTGAAACTTTCCCTATAATTGTTTCATACTAGAAAAGGCTTGCCCTGTTTAATTTCTGCCTGCTTCATATCTGTTAAAGGCACTGCACACTTCTGTCCTCCAGTGCCACATCTAAACCATTCAAAGAACTCAAGTTTCATGGGCTGTAAACATCATATTTCATCAGCCAAACTTAGGGTGGCGATACTACATTCAGTGCAAGACCAGGCATAGCATTTCAGATGGAGGGGGGTCAAAAGTGAATTGAGATCTACTACAGTTCTTTTCAAACGGGACGCGGGTGGTGCTGTGGGTTAAACCACCAAGCCTAGGGCTTGCCGATCAGAAGGTCGGCGGTTTGATTCCCCACGACGGGGTGAGCTCCCGTTGCTCTGTCCCTGCTCCTGCCAACCTAGCAGTTCGAAAGCACGTCAGAGTGCAAGTAGATAAATAGGTACCGCTCCGGCGGGAAGCTAAACGCTGTTTCCGTGCGCTGCTCTGGTTCGCCAGAAGCAGCTTAGTCATGCTGGCCACATGACCTGGAAGCTGTACGCCGGCTCCCTTGGCCAGTAAAGCGAGATGAGCGCCAAAACCCCAGAGTCGGCCACGACTGGACCTAACGGTCAGGGGTCTCTTTACCTTTACAGTTCTTTTCAGATGCTCGTGCCTGAATCAATTCAAAGTATAAATGGTTAAAAAGCAAGCACTGTATTCATTTCTTGTGGCTATTTATTAATATAACAATTGTGGCATTTTTTTCCTTGTGAACATGGCAGCATCTCTGGATCTAGAAATGCATCTTGAAGTTCATTTATGTTTCCATAGTAGACACAGAAATTTGCATGCTGATGCTGTAGAGTCTTGCATAAAAGTCTTTGGGCAACACAGTTTTTTTTCAATGAGTAAAACCTTGTTTACCAGGCAAAAATGTTCCTCATTAACCAGGCCTTTGGCTAATTGACGTCCAATGCCCTTTTTGTTTTTATCTTGATTTTGTATTTTGTGTTTTTATATTGTGATTTTATCTTGTGAACCACCCTGACACCTGCGGGTATAGGACAGTATACTACTACTACTACTACTACTACTACTACTACTAATAGCATTTCACTCATTCCAGAAGAGTTTTTGCATCTCTAGGGGTAGACTATATGCCATGGGTAGGCAAACTAGGGGCCAGATCCGGCCGGATCACCTTCTAAATCTGGCCCACGGACGGTCCGGGAATCAGTGTGTTTTTACATGAGTAGAATGTGTCCTTTTATTAAAAATGCATCTCTGGGTTATTTGTGGGGCATAGGAATTTGTTCATTTTTTGTTTTCCCCCCAAAATAACACAAGCCCCTCACAAGGTCTGAGGGACAGTTGACCGGCCCCCTGCTGAAAAAGTTTGCTGACCCCTGCTATATGCTTTGTGTGTGGAAGGTCCCATAATCAGTCTCCATAGAACTGTGGAAGATCCCACCTGATCCCTGGAAAGCCACTTCTGCTTCTTGTAGACAAGGCAGTACAGTGGTGCCCCGCAAGACGAAATTAATTCGTTCCGCAAGTTTTGTCGTCTAGCGAATTTTTCGTCTTGCGAATTATTATTTAGACAAAGGAAACAAAGTCGCGAGACGTTTTCGTCTTGCGAAGCAAGCCCATAGGGAAATTCGTCTTGCGAGGCAACTCGCAAATGGAAAAACCTTTCGTCTAGCGAGTTTTTTGTCTTGCGAGGCATTCGTCTTGTGAGGTACCACTGTACTGACCCAGGTGGGCCCGTGTTCCTCCTTGCTCTAAAGCAGTTCCCATAGGTGTTGCGAACATGTTAATTTCAGGGGCCCGCAAATGTTTCTAAAACATCATGGTTGCATGCCCAGCAGGGGTTTATCTCCGCAGATGGTCTTAGACTCCTTTTCGCACAATGCCTGTGTGTTGACGCTGTTGTTGTAACTCAGCCGTACAAATACACAGTGTTCCAACTTCTTTTTAAAAAGCTGCACCACAGAACCAGTTTATATCTGATCCCGAAGAAACTAGTTTTGTCAGTCTCTTCCAGTTTCCCTCTCTCTGTCTGATTTTTTTTTTTTTTTTTTTAGGTGGTGGTTATATTTTCAGCCAGTGGCAAGATCTTAACTGCTGGGTGTGTGCTGGTGTGTGCTAGTGGACGTAGGCGTGCTTGCTCTGCTCCTCTGCTTATCCAGGGCCGTGAAAAAGTGTTGGTTTATGGCTGACTAATTAAACAAGGCAGGGAGATAAAGGGAATTTGACCTAGGTTAAGGTTGGTGGATGTGGCTAGTGGGGGGGGGGGTAGGGCCTTGGAGAGTAATTTAACCTTCTCCTCTCCTTCAGCAAACATGTAGGTCCCTTTGCAGAGGTGGCAAAAGTGAAAAAAAGCCTTAGCTCTGAACTTAACCTCCCTCCTCCCCCCCAATCTCTGGAAACTGGGTGCCAATCGCTCTTTAGTTGCTTAAATGTATTGGAATTCGGCTATGTGCATCCCATTAAAAACTGCTAAGCCATGAAGATTGCTGCTGAAGTTATTCTGGGAGTTAAAGTTCTTCACTTCCGTACAGTTTGCATGGCTTCCTCCTTAGCAAGGGGGGATCGAATGGCTGCTGATACTTATGGCTTTACATGCAACGGGGGTTGTGCAGTGGTACCTCAGGTTACAGACGCTTCAGGTTACAGACGCTTCAGGTTACAGACTCCGCTAACCCAGAAATAGTACCTCGGCTTAAGAACTTTGCTTCAGGATGAGAACAGAAATCGTGCTCTGGCGGCGCAGCAGCAGCAGGAGGCCCCATTAGCTAAAGTGGTGCTTCAGGTTAAGAACAGCTTCAGGTTAAGAACGGACCTCCAGAACGAATTAAGTTCTTAACCTGAGGTACCACTGTAATTGAGTTGAGGCTGCAGATTGACCTCCCCAGTGAGGTGGGCCCTTTTCGAGAGGGTGCAAAACCTGGAAAGGGGAGATTTTTGTTTGACCATTTAATGAAGTCTTTTTGTCCCTGCTGTGTAGTGTTAACATTTTGCTGGATTTCCTCAAAAGATAGTTGGAATGGCGCCTTGTACTCCTCATTCCGGCAACTCCTGCAGCCAAACTGGTGCCAAACGCACTGCTCTGCTTTCCTTTGGACCCCATGAGCGAGGCTGGGGGGGGGGTCTTGTCATCTGGGCAGGCCAAGACCTCCAGACACACTGCCCAGGCTTGCACCCTGGGGAAGTCATTTCAGTGCTGCTAACGCAGCAGTTTGACTTCACCCCCAGAGGCGCACTCCGTTGTCTCTCAAGACAGACAGATGCCAACAACAACAATATGTTCTCATTGCACAGCAAGAAAATTGTTTTACAGTATGTCAAAAATATCTCTTTAAGTCAAAGAATAATAAAATGCAACAAGTAAGATGAGTGAGGCGGAGTAAAAATATTCCAAATTAATTATTTTTACCTTATGTTCTGGGAGGATCGCTATTGGCTAACCCATATTCACCAGGCACCAAGTACAGTGGTAGCTCGGTTTAAGAACAGTCCTGTTTACGAACGATTCGGTTTATGAACTGGAAGCAGTGTCCCGGTTTGCAAACTTTACCTCGGTCTAAGAACGGAATCCGCACGGTGGAAGGACACCGGTGGCGGAAGGCCTCATTAGGGAAAGCGCACCTTGGTTTAAGAACGGTTTTGGTTTAAGAATGGACTTCCGGAGTGGATTAAATTCGTAAACCGAGGTACCACTGTAATGGCAGAAGTACTCTAGCTCCAAGGAGAAAAAGGTGGGATAGAAATGCAACAACAGCAGCTACCTTTTCAATAGGGAATCCTCTAGCTGCCTTTTTCTGACCAGACTTGCTTCTTCATTTGAATCAAAAATAGGAAGGACCTCACTGAGCATTTATTTACAGTGGTACCTCGGGTTACATGCACTTCAGGTTACAGACGCCGCTAACCGAGAAATAGTACCTCGGGTTAAGAACTTTGCTTCAGGATGAGAACAGAAATCGTGCTCCAGCGGCTCAGCGACAGCAGTTTCAGGTTAAGAACATAAAATTTATACAGTGGTACCTCGGGTTAAGTACTTAATTCGTTCTGGAGGTCCGTTCTTAACCTGAAACTGTTCTTAACCTGAAGCACCACTTTAGCTAATGGGGCCTCCTGCTGCTGCCGCGCCGCTGGAGCACGATTTCTGTTCTCATCCTGAAGCAAAGTTCCTAACCTGAAGCACTATTTCTGGGTTAGCGGAGTCTGTAACCTGAAGCGTCTGTAACCTGAAGCGTATGTAACCCGAGGTACCACTGTATATGGCTTGACTATAGACAAAAATGAAAATGGTATTCTAGCCCACGCTCTACCCATGGCAATCTTGTCTGTCTGAGCAAGAGATATACTACATCCCAGTTTCCAGAATCAACTTTTTCAGTGGTGGTTAGACTTTTGCTCCTTCTCCCGTCATCCCCATTAATGGTTTTAATTCCAGCCTACTTTTTCTGCAGTAGAAACTGTGTGTCTCCTTCTTTTGGTGGAAAACTTGAAGAATTTCTCCCCTTTTAATGAATGGAACTTCAGAGTCAATGCTGGGGTAAATCTCATCAGGATTGCAAAGCACACTGAATGTGTCAAAGGAATTCAGTGATTGGGATATTTCCAGCATCACCTGGAGACCGAAAATATTATTGCATTTCTTTTGGTTAATCTTTTTTTTTTAAAACAAATCCATTTTATAATGTAGTTTATTGCATTTTCTGACCCATCAGCACCTGGAGTCAGGAGGAATTTTCCTTCACACTGGCCGTTGCCTGGGTGTCTTGCTGTCCTCTTCCCAGGCTCTGGCAATCTACATTTTCATCAGCCTCCGGGCATTTCTGATACGATTCTCTCCTGCTCCTTTTGTGGAATTCCTATGAGGGCTGGGCTCCTCCAAAAGTGGAGAGTGGAGGGATCTGATTTTGCCTGGAACTTTAATCTTAAATCACATAGGGAAACCTGGGCTACAGGGTGGATCCTGATCTTCCCCTAACCCAGACCCACTTTTGATATGTGGGTGGGTCTGTCCACCTGCCAGTCACCTGACATCGCCATGACACTGGGCGCCTCCACTTCAAAGGGAAGAATATGCTCAAGATCAGGCACAGGCAAACTCGGCCCTCCAGCTGTTTTGGGACTACAACTCCCATCATCCCTAGCTAACAGGACCAGTGGTCAGGGATGATGGGAGTTGTAGTCCCAAAACATCTGGAGGGCTGAGTTTGCCTATGCCTCCTCAAGGCGGACTGAAGAGGAAAACAGTGCTCCTTTGCAATAGTGCTGTAAACAAGATCAGCTCTAGAATGATAGATTTGTAGGGTTGGAAGGGTACCCCAAGAGCCATCTAGTCCAACCCCCTGCAGTGCAGGAATCACAGCTGTTCACATGTTCATAGAATCATAGAATAGAATCATAGAATCATAGAGTTGGAAGAGACCACAAGGGCCATCGAGTCCAACCCCCTGCCAAGCAGGAAACACCATCAGAGCACTCCTGACATATGGTTGTCAAGCCTCCGCTTAAAGACCTCCAAAGAAGGAGACTCCACCACACTCCTTGGCAGCAAATTCCACTGTCGAACAGCTCTTACTGTCAGGAAGTTCTTCCTAATGTTTAGGTGGAATCTTCTTTCTTGTAGTTTGGATCCATTGCTCCGTGTCCGCTTCTCTGGAGCAGCAGAAAACAACCTTTCTCCCTCCTCTATATGACATCCTTTTATATATTTGAACATGGCTATCATATCACCCCTTAACCTCCTCTTCTCCAGGCTAAACATGCCCAGCTCCCTTAGCCGTTCCTCATAAGGCATCATTTCCAGACCTTTGACCATTTTGGTTGCCCTCCTCTGGACACGTTCCAGTTTGTCAGTGTCCTTCTTGAACTGTGGTGCCCAGAACTGGACACAGTACTCCAGGTGAGGTCTGACCAGAGCAGAATACAGTGGCACTATTACTTCCCTTGATCTAGATGCTATACTCCTCTTGATGCAGCCCAGAATTGCATTGGCTTTTTTAGCTGCCGCGTCACACTGTTGACTCATGTCAAGTTTGTGGTCAACCAAGACTCCTAGGCCCTTTTCGCATGTACTGCTCTCAAGCCAGGTGTCCCCCATCTTGTATTTGTGCCTCTCATTTTTTTTGCCCAAGTGCAATACTTTACATTTCTCCCTGTTAAAGTTCATCTTGTTTGTTTTGGCCCAGTTCTCTAATCTGTCAAGGTCGTTTTGAAGTGTGATCCTGTCCTCTGGGGTGTTAGCCACCCCTCCCAGTTTGGTGTCATCTGCAAATTTTATCAGGATGCCCTTGAGTCCATCATCCAGGTCGTTGATAAAGATGTTGAATAAGACCGGGCCCAAGACAGAACCCTGTGGCACCCCACTAGTCACTCTTCTCCAGGATGAAGAGGAACCATTGATGAGCACCCTTTGGGTTCGGTCAGCCAGCCAGTTACAAATCCACTGAGTGGTAGCATAGTCAAGACCGCATTTTACCGGCTTCTTTACAAGAATATCATGGGGCACCTTGTCAAATGCCTTGCTGAAAGTTGCTGAACTCTGATTTCCATTGGCCCCAGCCAGCATGGCCAGTGGTCGGGGATTATGGGAACTGTAGTCCAGCAAGATCCATCCCTGCTTCTAGTGCACAGGCAGGCAGAAGAGCCCGGGAAACGGAAACCAGCCCACCTTCCACAAAGGCAGCAAATAAATGCTGTGTTTCTGAAGCATGGGTGTGGATTGAGTGCTAGTTAGTTCTTCTCATAAAGACCCACATAAGCATGTTTCCAAAGCAAGTCTTGTGCTCTGTTGGGGTCAGCCAGCGGTGGGACTTGAGGGCAAACGTACCCAGAGCTCTTCTGTGGAGCTCCAGCAGGCCAGATTCCCTCATGGATCCTCTTCCAATCGACTGGGATGGGCCGGAGGGACGGGAGAAGGGAGGACACCCCTTTCCGATCCTGGATTGCTTTGTTACATTAGGGCACCCCTCCAGAATGATGCGCAGAAACATCGGGGAGCATGTGGCGGCGGAAGGGTTATAAGAGAGGTGGGCTGGGCACGCAAACAGATAATAGACTTGTCTTTGTCTCTCTCCCTCATGCTTCATATGTTGATCTTGTGGCGGGAGTGGCCGAAGGCTTCCTTTCACTTCCAGATACAATTCTGTCTTTGTTTAGACAGCAAATGTGGGGAACGCCATGCAAATGGTGTGAAATTGCTAATACACTCCTTAAGGGGTAGTGGTGTGGTTCCTTCCTGGCTTTTCCCACAGTACAAAGGGGCCCCCAAGCGATGTTTTCCCTTTGCCATTTGTCTGGGTCAACAGGGGGCCAGTAGAGCAAGTTTCATTGGGCCCAAATGGTGGTCACATGACCAGAGATTCTGTGTGTGTGAACGGGTTCAAGAGGAGTGCTGCAGGCATGGGCAGCACCAGGTGGGTCTCGCTGAAGCCCCTGGGCAAGTAACATTGTGGGGGTTGCACACAGCTAGTATTTTTAGTTTGTGGCTAATCGTTATTTATTTATTCATTGCATTTATATCCCGCTTCCTTCTCCCAAAAGCTCAAGAGTGGCGCACATGGCTCTCGCCCTCCTCCTTTAATCCCCACAACAACCCTGTGAGGTAGGTTAGGCTGAGAGGCAGTGTGAACGGCCCAGCGTCACCCGGTGAGAGCTTCATGGCCGACAGGGGATTTGAACCCTGGTCAACCATGTCCCAAGGGATGCGAGTGGCGCTGTGGGTTAAACCACAGAGCCTAGGACTTGCCGATCAGAAGGTCGGCGGTTCGAATCCCTGCGACGGGGTGAGCTCCCGTTGCACGGTCCCTGCTCCTGCCAACCTAGCAGTTTGAAAGCACGTCAAAAGTGCAAGTAGATAAATAGGTACCACTCCAGCGGGAAGGTAAACGGCGTTTCCGTGCGCTGCTCTGGTTCCGCATGACCCGGAAGCTGTACGCCGGCTCCCTCGGCCAATAAAGCGAGATGAGCGCCACAACCCCAGAGTCGGCCACGACTGGACCTAACGGTCAGGGGTCCCTTTACCTTTACCTTTACAACCATGTCCTAGTTCAACACACGAACCACTACCATGCTAGCTAATTTCTCTTTGATCCTGGGCGCTCATGTCTCATTCATGTAAACAGGTTATTTTAATTGCAAGGTGCTGAGAGAGGTGTTGGCTATGTTTGAAGGACAGGTAGAAAACGTTAGAAATGGCAATTTGCTGAGTTGTGGTCAGCTTGTGTCTTTTGCTGCTTTGAGGCTTTCCATTTATTTAAAGTGACTGACAGATACAATAAATAATATTCCCTCCGTTGCCCAGCTCTGGGGGAAAATGAAGTTACCTGCAGTTGTCTTCTGCAACCCCACCGCCCCCAACTCTAGGCTGCTTAGAGTACAGTGGTACCTCGCAAGACAAAAAACTCGCAAGACGAAAGGGTTTTTGGTTTTTTGAGCTGCTTCGCAAGACGATTTTCCCTATGGGCTTGCTTCGCAAGACGGAAACGTCTTGCAAGTTTCTTTCCTTTTTCTTAACACCGTTAATACAGTTGCGACTTGACTTCGAGGAGCAACTCATAGAACGCGGTGTGGTAGCCTTTTTTGAGGTTTTTGAAGACTTTGGTGATTTTTGAAGCTTTTCCAAAACTTTCCCGACACCGTGCTTCGCAAGACGAAAAAAATCGCAAGACGACAAAACTCGCGGAACGAATTAATTTCGTCTTGCGAGGCACCACTGTATTAGGAAAGCCTAAGAATGCTCCTTTGACTCCGGTTGCAAGACCCACATCCCAGTTCTGGTGCATGCAGAAGGCCCCATGTCTAATCCAGAGCATGCTCCGTCCAAGAGGTACTTGGTGAGCAGAACTGGGAAGTTCTCCCTCCATTTGGGATCATGGAGATCTGACAGTTCAGGCCTAGTGCATTTGTGGACAGCAGCTTCATGTAAGGTCCCCATTGCAAATGTAGGCATATGTTTCCCTTTCTGTTCTGCCCAAGAGCCAAAGCTCCCTGGTCGGCTCACAGGACAGAGGTTAAAACCGTAAAATGCAAGAACGTGTAATGTTAGATCTAAAAGTAAAACGGGCACAGAAGTAAAATCCAGCAATACTGCGAGGTTACCTTCCTTGCTCTTTGAGTAACTGCATTTATCGGGCTCTACACTGCAGTAATCAGTAACCACTACCAAAGAAGAAACTCCCCTTAATCCTCCTGCAGTAATTGTTCCCTGTTCGCTTCTGGGCTTCCCTTTTTGCACTCCGTACTGGGAGCGGCTGCTCCACAGCTGTGGAGCCGCACAGGGACACTCTCTCTCTCTCTCTCTCTCTCTCTCTCTCTCTGTGTGTGTGTGTGTGTGTGTTGGGCTGGGGAATGCTTCTGGCCAGCAGGACAATAGTCACTGGTCACTGTCAGCAGGAAACTTCTGCAGCAAGTCTTCCCAACCTGGAGTCCTCCTGATGTTCTGCACTCTCGACTCCCATTGGTCCCAGCTGGCTGGTGAAGATGGGAGCTGCAGTCCAAACCATCTGGAGGGCACCAAGTTGGGGAAGGCTGTTTTTAAAAGGAGGTAGGAGCTGATGCGGTATGTTGACAACAGGCAGGTGCCTTCGCTATACTCTTTTCCCTATGTGCCAGCAGTTCCCATTTCAGGGCCCCGCCTCCTTGGTTCCATAAACTCCTCCCCAGGGCCCCTTACTACCCTACTGTATAAAAAAATATTATGCATGACCCACTAAGAAAGATAATGACACAAAAAAATTCAAGATGCAGACAATTAATTGCACATTTGTTAAAAATCCTATTAAAACTGCTTAGTTTAATTAATTCAACGCAGTTGATTCAGTGATGCCAACTTTTCAAAGTCTGATAATCTACTTCAGTACCCCCCCCCCCCGCTTTTTAGCAATCCCCCCCGCCTGTAATTTCACTGCCCCCAAGGGCACTGTGCTATGCCAGTGCTAGTGATTTTAAGAAAAAGGGCAAAGGTGGTCGTGTTCTGTTGAATTGAGGGTGAGATACAGAAAGGGACATGTGCTCAACCCAAACACATTTTTGCCACATCAGGGCTGAGCGGAGCCTGGAAGCTAGTAAAAAAGTAAAGGGACCCCTGACCATTAGGTCCAGTCGTGGCCGACTCTGGGGCTGCGGCGCTCATCTCACTTTTTGGCCGAGGGAGCCGGTGTACAGCTTCCGGGTCATGTGGCCAGCATGACTAAGCCGCTTCTGGTGAACCAGAGCAGCGCACGGAAACGCCGTTTACCTTCCCGCCGGAGGTATTTATCTACTTGCACTTTGACGTGCTTTCGAACTGCTAGGTTGGCAGGAGCAGGGACCGAGCAACGGGAGCTCACCCCGTTGCCTGGATTCGAACCACCGACCTTCTTATCGGCGCTGTGGTTTAACCCACAGCGCCAGCTAGTAGGGATGCATTATTTTTGCGAGGCACAAAACGGATCACGTAGCCCCTTGGTGTTGAAGGTGAGTTCTGGGCCTGGAAAACACTTCTTTAAGGTGTGTGCAAGAGGCTTCTGAGCTCTTTGGTGGTCTCTGGGAGTGGCCCTTGAGACGGCCTGGCAGGGTTTGTGCTTCCAAGCAGCAGATGTAAGGAAACTTCCACCCAGCCAATGGACTGAGGAGAAGGGAGGGGTCACCAGCCATTTAATTGAACAGAGGATGGGCCAAAAAGTCATAAACAGGAGCTTAGTCTTGGTTACTCCCATTTTGACGCTGCAGCCTGTGGAGGAGCGCCGAGCAAAGCAAGATGAAGTCTCACGAGGAGGAATGGGATTGTAAGTCTGGCTGCATCTTCACTGCTTTGTTCAGCACATTGAGAGCCCTTTTTTTGCTGGGTTTGTCCAGATCTCTCGGTAGCGAAACTTCTCTGCAATCCTCTTTGTAGTTTCTTCTTCCTTAGCTGTGACTAAACGCGGCCACCCGCCTGGAAATTCTTGAGCTGTGCTCCCATAATCATTACCAGGGAAAGGAAGGAGGGTGTGCATCTTTCTCGGGTGGCTCAGATGCTGTATCTCTTAGAAGTTGCAACCGGCGTGGTCTGGAGTTTGTCAGCTCTTTTTGCCTGGTGAAGATCTGTGTTCGGCCGAAAGCTGGTATAGTATTCCTCTTTGTGGTCTTGCTGTCGGCCTGCAGTTGGGCAGCTTTGGCACTTCTTAGAGCCTAAGGTTGCAATCCTAACTCCGCTTACCTGAGAATAAGCCCCATTGAATTCAGTAGGACTTAGTTCTTAGTAGACCTTGTGAAGATTGTGCTGTTTGTTGAAGAGACACTACTCCTCTGTTGCGGTTCAGAGATAGCACTGTTTCTTGTTTTCTGGGACAATTTAAGGCATCAAATTCTTCACACCACCAGTTAAAGAGGAGAGCAGAAGTGAAGATGGGAATTGGCTTTGGCTGAGAGTTAGCTGCACAGTGGGCTGTCTTAGCTCTTGGGCTGTGCTGGATGGAAGGAGTGTTGGAGAGACGTGGCTTTGTAAGGGAAGCGCTTTATGATTCTGGTGGTTTTCAGGGTGTGGAAAAAGCAGAATGCCACAGAAGAAGCACAAGGGACCTAAGAAGTGCAAGCTCAGCCCTCGGAGATCGAGTTGGTGCTGTCTTCAAAGCAGCTTTTGCAAGCCTTCTGCTGTTTAGTGGCTGTTCCTGCTGTAATGTGTCATTGGAAACTGGACGGCGGCTGCACAGAAATAGGAGGAGGAAGTGGTTACTGACTCCACTTGGAAGGCTTTTATCCCATATGCATTCTTTAATTTAGCAACCCAGGAAGCAAAATGGCTATAGCGCACAAAAAGGCATCTTTTAACAAGACTCATCCACTCCCCTGTTCTTTCATATTTCTCTGTGAGAATATATGGTTGCCAGCCTGCTGGCCGTTCTAGCGCATACATTGATATTTGTTGGAGGGCAGCAAATTTCAGGGGTCACTAATATGTCTGGGGATGATTCAGTAGCCAGAGGTGAGACTTTCCAGTTAAGAAATTGAGGATTAGGATAGGTCTTCCCCACCCCAGTAGAAGCCGAGGAAATTATGCCGGTTTAACTTAATTTGCTAATTGGCTTAATTTGCACCTTTTCTTCTAGCACAACTTGGCTGTTCTGTTGGTGAAGATTTCTGAATTTTCATTCTCCGGCAGAGTGTTTGTTCGCCCCCATCTGCATCTAATTTTGCAGGAGATCCGCTTGAGGTGGGGGAGAGATATAGTGAGCCAGGTCTCCCTCACCATCCTTTCAAAGTGGAGGGTGCCCTCTAGGCCTATTGCCACCGCCACCCCTTTGCAACAGGGAGTGTGAAACAACTGGTGCTATTTCAGGATCTCTGGAATTGGCTCTGGGATCAGCAGTTGCCAATCTGGAATGTTCAGGACGTTTCTAGGGATCAGCCCCAAATGTCTAGCATTTGTTCCTGTACAAGACTGCTGACACCTTTGGTGCTCGCATCAAAAGGCTTGGGCGAGCCAAGGACATGGGCCTCCTCCAGACCTGTGGATGGGTGGTGCCCGTCTGGCAACCTGGACAGATTATGGGCAGGCCCCAAACAAACATCCTCCTAATGAAATTGTTATTGTTTGTTAATATGGATTAAGTGCTCATATTCTTGCTCTGATTAGCAATATCCTCAAGACTGCCAATTACAGGATATTGGCAATTCGGGTATGCTTGCTTCCGGGTAGCAAGGTGAGGTTGTTGGTTCTGCAGAGCAAGAGGTACATGAAATTATATCTTATCTGGCCAGCTAATAAAGCATTGCAAGCTGTTGATTCCAAGGGGTGTTTCTTCAGCTGTGCAGGAAGTTGGAAGAACCATCTCTTTGGGTTGGAAAGTTTGCCGGCCGCCTTGAACTTTGATGAAGATCTGTTCTTCACCCCAGCCCTGTATAATCAGGAGATAGTAAATCAGCACGATGCCCAGCGTGGTAGCCTTTTGGTCTTGCTGCAGTTCCTGCTGCCTCCTATTACAGTGGTACCTCGACTTACGTGCCCCTCTTCTTACTTATCCTTTGGGATACGCACGAGGCAAACCCGGAAATATATTTCTGGGTTTCGCCATGCACACATGCGCAGAAGCGCTCTATCGCACTGTGCGTAGAACAGGCATCTTGGGTTGCAGAAACCTTGGGATCCGACCAGAGCTCTGGAACGGATCCCGTCCACAACTGGAGGTACCACTTTATGCTTAATTCTCCAATGCAGGAATTCACAGGCCTGTTCCCTTTACCCAAGTTCCAAGAAGGTACAGGAGGAGGAGGAGGAGTACTCTTGTGCTCAGATCCTGCTTGCAAGTTTCCCACAGGCATCTGGTTGGCCACTGTGAGAACAGGATGCTGGACTTGATGGGCCATTGGCCTGATCCAGCCGGCTCTTCTGATGCTCAGCTAGCCATATGCCCTCTATTTAACTTGTCAAGGAAAGGGCTATCTACACAGAGGCTCACTTCAGACACAAGGGCAAGACATGGTTTGTCCTTAGGAAAACGAGCCACTTCTTCCTTTGCGGGAAAGTTTTGCTGCAGACTTAAAATCAGAACCTTTGGGTGCCCTCCCCTTGTTCATGACTGAAAGGGAAAGAGGGACCATGAGAAGCAGTCCCCCGTGAATTGGTCTAATCCCCTTTTTAACTTGTCCAAGTGAAGAAGTGCTTTACAGTCATATCTCAGGTTGAAGCTGCTTCAGGTTGAGCACTTTCGGGTTGCGCTCCGTGGCAAGTAACGGAACGCGTTACTTCCGGGTTGCGCCGCTCGCACATGCACAGACAGTCGAAATGCCATCATGCGCAGAAGCAGCAAATCGCAACCCGCAGATGCGCAGATGTGGGTTGCGTTTACTTCAGGATGCGAACTGAACTCCGGAACGGATCCCGTTTGTATCCAGAGGTACTACTGTATTTTGTCTGCCCTGAATCTTTCAGTATTCAGTTTCATTGGATGACCCTGTTTGGTTTTAATATTATGTCCCCGCTCCAAATGTTGTGACCTTTCCTCAGATGGGCGTTGCTTCGCCCCCTTGATCATTTTGGTTGCCCTTTTCTGAATCTTTTCCAGCTCCACAACTTCCCTTTTGAGGTCTGGCAACCAGAACAAAAACACATTACTCCGTGTGGTTGCACCAAAAATTTGTAGAACGCCATCATGCTATTGGCAGTTTTACCCCAGCAATTCTGCATGTGAATTCTTTTAAGAGATCTCAGGTAGACGTCATCTGGACCCGTGATTAGTTCGTTTCTAATTTGCCAGGCTGTGACTGAGAAACATGCTTTGCAGGTATGGCACAGGTACGTTACGTGGCGGCTGCGACGTACCTTAATTGGCTTAAGGGGTGACATCCCTGCAGCCAATTGGATCCAGCAGTGCATCTGGGGTCGTGGCATATCTCCAGCCCCGCCAAGGAAGCCTGAGGTTTCTCTTGAAGGATCCGCTAAGGGGATCAAAGGCTTCTGCAAACTTTTGTAGGTCACCAGTTCAGATCCAGAGCAGGTCCGCCAGATGGTTCCTGCGTGAATCGCAAAGTGGCTGGCTCAGAACTGTTCCCACTGGCTAGATGCCAGTGTGTTGCCACTGGCAACCTGGGCACCGGAGTCACAGAGGTGGCAGTGCCAGGTCACTCCTGATCCTTCCCAGCTTTGGGATCAGGCACTCTGCCAAACTTGCCCTGCTCGTTTCAACCGCATTTCCACACTGACCCTGCAGAAGATCCCACCTTGACCTGTTCAGTGTGTCAAACCCTGGCTCTCTGTTTGAAAGATGGTTTTCCTGTCTCAGGCCACTCAACACAAAATGGAAGGAAGCGGGGAGAGGTTGTGTTTATCCTGCGTTATACTGGCTGGAGTCTTGTGCTTATGTACCCAAAACCACAATGCCCACATTGTGAGAGAAGTGCCTGCGGACTTGTAGGTAACCCCAAGGTATAAAGGTAAAGGTAAAGGGACCCCTGACCATTACGTCCAGTCGTGACAGACTCTGGGGTTGCGGCGCTCATCTCGCTTTACTGGCCGAGGGAGCTGGCATACAGCTTCTGGGTCATGTGGCCAGCAGGACTAAGCCGCTTCTGGCGAGCCAGAGCAGCACACGGAAACGGCGTTTACCTTCCTGCCAGAGCGGTACCTATTTATCTACTTGCACTTCGTGCTTTCGAACTGCGAGGTTGGCAGGAGCAGGGACTGAGCAACGGGAGCTCACCCCGTCACGGGGATTCGAACTGCTGATCAGCAAGTCCTAGGCTCTGTGGTTTAACCCACAGCGCCACCTGCGTCCCTAACCCCAAAGTATACACAAGTACAAAAAGCCTACAGAGAAAAATTAATTTATAGGAGTGGTACTCAAAACGACCCTCATAACTCAAGTGGCACAGGATGTTGAGAGATTGATAAGGGAATGACCAGACAACTGCATGGTGGACAGCTGGGGGCTAAAATGCAGTGGTATAGAGGGTGCATATGTTTCGTATGGATAGAAAGAGCCATTGGTTACTTCCTGGTTCACACTGAGAAGCTGTTTCTCAGCGTCCCCAAGGAGCTTCCCATAGACTTCACTGGAGAAATTAAAAGAATGCAATATATCTTGAATTGGACGCAAGTGCGTTCCTCCCTAAATAAATAATGGAGGATAGACTGGAGTGGCTGGAGCCCTGAATAGAGGCATTCCATACTGCAATATTTTGTTGTAAGGTCCCAATGGTTTTAAAAATCATTTACATCCTGCCTTTTGGCCTCAGAAATTAAAAACACTTTTCATTCTTAAAATTGCCTGGTCATGCTGCTTCTATTTCAAGACAGCACCAGTTTTCTTCCTGGAATTTTGGCTGCAGTTTTATCTGTTTTTGCCACAGCACATGGTTTGAGGCGACTTTGACAGAGAGGTGCCTGCAGGTCAAGCCCTCTGGCCTTTAAAATCTCGGTTGGGGTGAGAGAGGAGGGATCTTTGTACGTGCAAGGGGCATGAACTCCAGATCCGTGTTTTGTGGATTAGAGATTTGAATCCATTTTCTGCCTTGTACCCCTTCACAGTCAACTCGCGCACTAGCAGAACTTCGGTGAAATCTTTCGCAGCAATCTTGAGATGCCTTTGTGCTCAGTTTTGCCAAAGGATCAGACTTCCTCTTACTTCCCCACCCTCCTTTGTGATACGAAAATCTGACCCGCTTCTGTGCATTCGCTTTGTACTTGATAGCGAAATGTCAACCAGGGCAGATCATTCATGCTTTGGTTTTTGTTCTGCTCCATGCTTTTATTTTGGTCGAGCGGTGTTGTAAAAAGTGATCTGGGAAGGTCAGGAGTTAACACTTTCTGCCCTGCAGAATTTCACACACACACACACACACACACACACACACACACACACACACGGTGCCTGAGAAATCTGATAAGGGGGTTGCCTCAGTGCCCTCATAAACCAGAAATCAAAGTGATGTTAAGAATCAGAGTGCATGTTTAGTAGATGGAGAGAGAAACCAGCCGTGTTTCACGTTTACAGTGCATCTTAATAATGGGTCAGTCCAGGGTAGAGAGATTGTTCAAGGAACAGGGTTCCCACTGCAAATCCCTCCGGAGCTTGGAGGGTTAGAACACCAGTTTTCTATAAGGTTACTTTGGCCAGCATGTGCAATTATTCAGGAGAGAGAAAAGGAAGTCCTTCTTCACAAAGCACATTGTTAATCTATGGAACTCGCTGCCCCAGGAGGCAGTGATGGCTACCGACTTGGATGGATTTAAAAGAGAATTGGGACATCTAGTTTTCTGCTGTAAGAACAGGATGCTAGACTCAATGGGCTGCTGGCCTTGGCCCAGCAGGATCTTCTTATGATGTTATTTATTTTGTTTGTTTATTTATATATATAAATATATATATATGCATAATATATATATCTATCTCAAAGTGATTTACAGCAACAAAACATAAAACCATACAATAAGAACCATAAAAAGGTTAAGATCAGACATCAAATAACCATTGTGGAAGGATACATTCTTAATTGCCTGCATAGGCCTGGCAGAATAGAAATGTTTTCAGCAGGCGTTCAAAAGTTGGCACAGAAGGCTCCTGATGAGTGTCTAGTGCAGCCTTTCTCAAGCTGTGGGTCCCCAGAAGTTGTTGAACTACAACTCCCATGACCCCTAGCTAGCAAGGCCAGAGCTCAGGGATGATGGGAGATGTAGTCCAACAACATCTGAGGACCCACAGGTTGAGAACCGCTGGTCTAGTGGCAGAGAGTTGCACAGGACTGGGCCAGTGATACCAAAGGCTTGGTTTCTTGCTGTCAAACGAGCCTCACCAGTGGCACTGCTGGAGATGATCTTGGCTACTGAGCTGAAATATAAGGGTTCAGGTGGTGCCTGAGGCTCGGTAGTTGGTAGACAGCCACTGTTTTAACAGTGGAGTCGCATGTTCTCAACCAGAAGCTCTCAACAGCAGCCTAGCCGCCGCATCCTGCATGATCCAGGGCCCTGTCGGAAACCTGGCCGCTTAAGACCTGAACTCTGGTGATGCTTCTTGCTTCCCTGGATGGAGAAAAAAATCACATGTTGCTGCACCCACTTTTGCCCCTGATCTCCCTTGTTCTGGCAACCCACAAGGTGGCTTGATTTAGTATCAAAAGAAGTGTGACCCAGAATAGGAAGGCACTTACCGTATTTTTTCGCTCTATTAAGACGCACTTTCCCCCTTCTAAAAAGTAAGGGGAAATGTGTGTGCGTCTTATGGAGCAAATGCAGGCGGGAGGCTCTGCTCAGCGCTCCTTTTAAATAGCCGCGTGGAGCATGTGTGCGGCTCTTGGGGGCTTTTCCCCGAGGAGGGAGAAGGGCTGCCCTTCTCCCTCCTAGGGGAAAAGCCCCCAAGAGCCACACACACACTCCGCACGCTCTTTAAAGGGAGCGTGGCTTTTGGGGGAGCCTTCATCCCGCTGCCTGGGAGAGGCTGCGAGCAGCTATCCCCTAAGCCAGGACAGCAAGAGGCTATCCCAGAAGCCAGATCCCTCTTGCTGTTCTGGCTTCTGGGATTCAGAATATTTTTTTTCTTGTTTTCCTCCTCCAAAAACTAGGTGCGTCCTATGGTCTGGTGCGTCTTATAGAGCTAAAAATACAGTAATAGCTCCCGCAGCCCCTTCTGGTCGGTGGCATTAAGTCTGGATCTCCGTTGAGGTTGAGGTTGAGGCTGCCTGGTTGAAGGGAAGGCAGTGAATGATCAGCAGGTGAGATACCAGGAATACGTAACCATTTTGACCGCTTCAGCCATCTTCTTTGTACTGATTCCGAGTGATCTTCAGTCTGCCTTGAGCAAAATGTTTGCCTGTTCTCTTGTCCTGCCTTTGTCTTTCAAGGATGCTCCATCCTACGGATGTAAACTAGCCAGGCCTTTCCTTATTTACAGCAGCTCGGGAAGACCTGCTTAGATCTCCCTTGGTGCCAAAGCTTCCTTGCAGCCCAGGAAAATCCGATTTCCTCCGGTCTCTCTGTGGTGTCGCCCTCTGCTTTTTGGTCTAGTGCAGTACAGTCACACCCTGCGTGCATTTGTGTGATTTCAGCTGGGCGCGATTGAAGGCAGGCTGGTTGAAATGGCGTAAGTTAGATCCAAGCGAAAAAGCTCTTTTGTGTCAGGTCTGCTTGGGGTTACCTGGTGCAGAAGGAGCTTTTAAGCTCTCCACCTTGCTTGGGGAGCAAGATGCACTCAGCACGCGGGCTCTGGAACGCTGCTGTGAGGTCATTGTGTTTCCGTATGATCTCACATGAGGACCCCAGCCTCCTTGAGCTGGCACACTGAGCAAGCTTTGCCCCCCAAGCAAGTCAGAGAGCATAAAATCTCTTTTCACACTGGTTCCTCTTGGGTTACCTGTGCAAGCCACTCTTTTAAGCTCTCTGCATTTCTTGCTGAGAAGGCCCACTCAGCGCAGGGTCTCTGGGAGTGTGGGGATTTCTCTCTGCCCCTCATCCGCTAGCTGCAGGGCAACTCCAAGGATTTGGGTATACCCTAGGAACCAAACGCGGGTGGCGCTATGGGTTAAACCACAGAGTCTAGGACTTGCCGATCAGAAGGTCGACTGTTTGAATCCCCGCGACGGGGTGAGCTCCCATTTCTCAGTCCCTGCTCCTGCCAACCTAGCAGTTCGAAAGCACATCAAAGTGCAAGTAGATAAATAGGTACCGCTCCAGCGGAAAGGTAAATGGCGTTTCCGTGCGCTGCTCTAGTTCGCCAGAAGTGACTTAGTCATGCTGGCCACATGACCCGGAAGCTGTACGCCGGCTCCCTCGGCCAGTAAAGCGAGATGAGCGCCGCAACCCCAGAGTCAGTCACGACTGGACCTAACGGTCAGGGGTCCCTTTACCTTTACCTTAGGAACCAAACCCATGCATAAAGTGTGATCCTATTGTTCAGGAAAGGTTGTGACACGATGATCTCTTCATCATCGCTGATCAGAGTCTCTTGGAAGTGGTTTGGAACGCCTCCCTTGCCCTGGTTCAGGAGAGGGCCACTGTCATTGTGCAATAAGAACCGGGTGTGCCTGTGTGTTTGCGATTAAGCCGCCAGCCGGGATTGACATAGATCTGATCCCACAAAGTGCTGAGCGCTTCCGACTGCAGTCAGTTTTAGGAATGCTTCCCGGGGTCATCGAGGGCTCAGGTACCTGTGGGACAGATGAGTCAAAACAAAACTGTTTCTCTGAGCAGGAGGAGGCTCTCCCCAAGGATGCGCTGAGGCAGGGGTGTGCAGGCAAAAGCATGGCAGAAGCTGGGAAAGGACCGGGCTGGCATGTGGAGCAAAGAAGAAAAATCCTGCCCCACTTTCAGAATAGATTTGGCTTGCTGTGGGGAGTCTGGCAGTGGCCAGGCGGATGCCTCTGGAAGGGGCGGCTCTCAGAGTTCCTCAGGAGAACTAATATTATTATTATTACTATTATTATCATTATTATCACCATCATCATCATTATTACTATCATTATTATCATTATTATTACTATTATTATATGCCACACAGCTGCCCTGAGCGGCTTACAGCATATATAAAAACATAGTAAAACATCAAACATTAAAAACTTTCCAATACAGGGCTGCCTCCAGATGTCTTTTTAAAGTTGTGCAGTTCTTTATCTCCTTGATCCACATCCCCTCCCTATTCCTAGCATCCGGTGGCCAAGAGATATTTTAAGAAGCATGGGAATGTCATCAGGAGTCCTGTGGGTTTATTAAAGCACTACCTGTACACATTACCTGCTCTATTAAAGAGAGCTTCACTTATATCCATCCGATCCTTATCCTCGTGGCTAAAGTCTCATTTCAAAACACACTTTGTTTGTATGTCTCGTAAGTGGCTTTTGTATCTTCAAGTTCCCTCTGAGAATGTTTGATGTGCTGCTGTATTGATCTCCAAGGTTTCCCTGGGAGGAGGCTTTTTTTCCACCCTGTTTTATGTCAACAAAGGCAACCTGCAAATACTTTAAATAAATGAGATAAATAAAAATACTTCTGTCATGCCATGTGCTGGGCTGTTCCTTTGCTCTCATGTAGTTGTGTGTACTTTTTTTGGTTGTCTCCGCTTCCTCCAGGAGAGTAGATTCTCCAAATGTGTAAGGCTTTTGGTTTCATCGCTGGAGGAAGGTTTACAGCCAGCCAGCTCTGTAGTCCTTTGTAGCCAGAATTCAAGGGTTCCCAGAGTTGTGACTGGGAATAAGTTTGCACTGATTACGCTGCTAGCATCGGAAGCAGTGATCCTGCAAGGTGTGTTGCCCCGAATCTTACTGACCTCGTGGCTCTATTCTTTCTCGTGTGGAGGGGCTATAAATCAGTGCAGAGCACCTGTAGGCAATAGGTTTGGGGCTCAGTCCCTGGCAGAGCCTCCAGTTTAAAAGACCCGAGTAGCAGGTAATGGGGAAAAACCTCTCCCTTTCTCTGAGCGCAAGGCCCTGGAGAGCCATCTCCAGCTAGAGGAGAAAGTACAGAACTAGGTGGACAAACAGGCCAAACTGATAACAGCCGATTGGTTTTGCAGAACTTGAGCTTGGATGCCAATGGCTTGCTTTGCTTTTCTCTTTGTCAAGCGGCCTTAATCAGTTTCTTCATTGTGCAGCGACTGCAAAAGAAGAGAGAGCACATTAGAGTGTCCTGGGTCACGCCAATGGCCCATCTAGTCCAGCATCCTGTTCCGGCAGTGGCCTAATTAATGCCTGTGCGGAAACCAGCGAGCAGGATTCGGGCACAAGAGCACCCCTCCTCTCCTGTGGTTTCCAGCAACCTATCAGCCTTGAGCAAAGGAAGGGAATGACTGGGACGTTTTCCCACCTCCTGCAACAAGCCAGAGCTTCATTTGCTTGAGGGTTCTTGAGGCTCATCCTTTCCCCAGCCTGGTACCTTCCAGATGTTTGGGGCTACAGGCGCTGTACCGGCTGGGGCTGATGGGAGTTGTAGTCCAACATTTCTGAAGCCTGGTCCTAGGAGAGCATTTGAGTTCGGCACCCTTTTAGTTTGCTATATGTCTGTGAATGCCTGACCCATACGTAGGACGTTTCTGCAAAGCTGTTGCCCATTTTCGATTTCAAGCCAAAGCTTTATACTGACCCTTATATGCCCGTTTTCTTCTTTTCCTATGATTTCCTCTCGCTTTCTGTTTTTCTAAACTGCCTTCTGTGTTTCCTTTCAGGTCTGCTAGCCAACATCACCATGTTCAGCAAGAAGAAGAAGCGCATTGAGATCTCCGCCCCCTCCAACTTTGAGCACCGGGTCCACACGGGCTATGACCAGCAGGAACAGAAGTTCATAGGGCTGCCGAGGCAATGGCAGGGCATCATCGAGGAGTCGGCCAAGCGGCCGAAGCCGTTGGTGGATCCAGTGTGCATTACAGCCGTCCAGTCTGGCTCTCAGAAGGTAGATGGCACTAGCTTTGCTCTCGTGTGGGACCTGAACTTCATACAGTACATTGCTCTCGGAATGGGAATGTGCTTCTGAGCGGTGGCTTAGCGAGTAAGCCATAAAATGGCCAGCTGGTAGCTGCAGCTGCAGCCTGCTCTGATGTGGACAGGTGCTAGCTGTAGACCTTTTGATGCTGTGTAAGAAGAGGGGGGTGGGGTGGGGGAACACATCCTGAACCTAGAGCTTCAAACCGCTAGAGGAGACTCTCAAAGTAAGCTTGGGGTCATTTCACCCCACCACTTTGTCACCAGCCATAAGGTTGGAGTGTTTTTTGAGAACTCAGCGTCTCTCCCAAGACTGCAGTTTGCTGCCATCTGGCAAAACTCCTGGACATGTGAGTTGAGCCGGGTGACGGATTCCGGTTGCAGTGTAACCTTGAAGGCTTTGGGGTGCGTTCACAAGACTAAACGTAACATCAGAACAGCTTCCTGAATTTCTTTCTGACGAAGTAATGAGCGGATTCTGTAGGACTCGAGTTCTGTCCGTGTCAGAAGTTTGCTACCCTCACCCACTCGGTATCCTGTCTGTCATTTGTGCTGTGCTTGGATATAGGAGTGACTGGAGTTTTGGACCCCCGTCTCTGGGGTGTAGCGTGAGAAGCTCCCCTTGCCGAGCATGCAAAATGAGATGTCGTCTCTGAACGACTGCTTGGTTCATGCATAGATCCTGGAACGGCCCCTTCCATTCGTGGAATGGGGCGATGTATGTGCCCTGCATGTAATGAGTTTGCAGCTCAGCTAAATTTTTCCCCAGGGTGAGGCGGGTGGGGGAGAGAGCGGACCGCAAGCCTGACACATTTCGGAGCTGCGGGACACCCAGGCCTGAACGCCAGAGCCAAAATCTGGACGTGGGAGTGGAGTCCCAGCGCAGCAGGCAAGGGGTCAAATGCAGTGTGTGTGAGGCAGCTCTGAGTTGGCCTCTGGGGGCAGAAGCGCATGGCTCTTTCAGAAGCATCACGAGGTTCAGCTTGAGGCGGAGGAGCCGAAATTCCTCCTGCTGGAGGGCGCAGGGGGGTTGGTACAGCGCTGCGTCTTAGCAAGCCAGGAACTTGATCCTGAAAACAACGTGGTTTGTGTCCTCAAGTCAACAGTGATTCACCCAGATCTGGAAACGGACAGGCTTTTAAAGGTTCGTGTCCGATGGGGGAAGGGGTTTGCTGGCTGGTTTTCCTGGAAGAGATTTATCGCACTTCCTGTACTATGGGGTGCCGGTTAGGGGCTCATCCTCCAGCCCACCCTCGACATCTTACCAGTATGAACATCCTTAGCGGTAAGGAGAATGCCTGTGTTTGTCTAATTACTTAGCCGAGGAGGCAGCAAGGGGAGCCCTGCTTCAGCTTTTAGTTCAAGCCAGGAAGAGATAGTGACAGGCAGCCCTGTCACGGTTAGCTGATGGAGAAGGCGTCTGTTTAGGCGTTAGGATATCAGTGTCTGGTTTTCTATGGGCTAGCAGGATTCAAGGACAACAAAGTGCATTGGGAAGAGTTAAATAAATCATTGTACTGCCAGGTAGAGGGCAGGTGGAAGTGGTGGGCTCTCCTTCACGGGAGGTTTTTAAGCAGAGCTTGGAGGGCCACCTGTCGGGGGTTCTTTAGCTGTGATTGGGGGTTGGACTAGATGACTCCTAGGGTTCCTTCCAACTCTACAATTCTGTGACGCTTGGTTAGGTCTGAATGCTTGCATGGCATTGAACCTGGGCCTGAGGCTTCAGCGTTCATACCAAAATCGATCGGAATGCCTTTTTGCGTGTCCAGGTGTTTTGAATTTGGTTTATCTCCTGGTCGCTCTGCTAACAATATTGCATTTTAAAATGGCGTGTGCATGGTGGTTTTTTTGCATTTATTTTTGTAAGCCCAAAGTGGATGCTGTCCTTTTAAATGAGCCGGCTGGCTGGCACGTCCAGGCGCCACCTTCCTGCTGCCCCTGTCCCCAAGTACAAGGTAGGGGCGGAAGTCCTGTCGCACCCCTGACCACAGAGGAAGTGGCTTGGGACTTTCAGGTCACAGCAGAGGCTGCTCCTCCGTGTAATTTCAGCAGAGGGTGACTCAGCCCGTGTTGCCTTCCTGGAGAGAAGCGAGGGAAAGGCTTGGGTCTGAATAAAAGCCAAAGACCTGTTGTTCCAGTCCTGCCGCTGCGGCCTGGTGTGGGGCTTGATGAGACTGGTCTGCTTGGATCCGGGAGGCGCTGATGGCAGGAGAATTTGCCTCTTAGCCAGGAGCCCCACCTTGTTGGAAGTGCCAGCCATTTACCAGAGATTTACAGAAGATTGGAAGAAGTATATGAATTATTTGAAGAGCGACTGTAATCAACAAATTACGCTAGTAGGACTACAAGAAGCAGAAGTATACGAAGTGTTACAAAGTAGTAAAAGATAGAGATATTGATTATGAGATTGAAATGTCATAGGGAAAATAAGAAATGCATACTAAGAGATTAGATTGGAAAATTTTCAGACAGGACTGATGCAAATCAAAAAAATTTAATAAGATGTAAAAGTATGTTTAATTACTGTTGAAATGATATGTTAAAAAAACAGATATATACAGTGGTACCTCGGGTTAAGTACTTAATTCGTTCCGGAGGTCCGTTCTTAACCTGAAACTGTTCTTAACCTGAAGCACCACTTCAGCTAATGGGGCCTCCTGCTGTGCCACCGGAGCACGATTTCTGTTCTCATCCTGAAGCAAAGTTCTTAACCTGAAGCACTATTTCTGGGTTAGCGGAGTCTGTAACCTGAAGTGTATGTAACCTGAAGCGTATGTAACCCGAGGTACCACTATATATAGGAAGTGCCAGCTCAAATCTCCCCCTGCCCCATGCCCTAGCTGCAATATTCCAGTAGAGCCATCTTGCTGGCTGTTCCTTTTCTTGGCTGTTCTTCCAAGCCTCTTCCCTTCTTTCCCTTTGACCACTCACCCACAGCTTTCCCTGGTGTCATCCTGCCCCATCTCCCCGGGGAGCCTAATTTGCCCAGAAATTGGGACGTGCCTTGTTTAGGGAACTAAACAACCCCTCCCTGCCTTCCCAATAAACGCCACGGCAGTTTTGCAGGGATTGCTTGTTTCCCTTGGAGGCGCAGCGCTGCATTTCTGGGGAGGGCGAGGCACCTTGTCCCAGGGGTGCTCTGGGAGCTGCAGTGGGGAGGGGCCCCTGTTGCCGCCTCCGATGAACCGGGCTCCCATTCCGTGTCCTGCAGCTGCAGGGTGGGATCTTAACGTTTCTGCAGGCTTCTGCAAATTGCCTCTTGTTTACCCAGGAGGACACTTCAGAAACTCATTCAAGGCAACACGCTGTGCATTGCTGCTTCAGGCCGGTTCCTGGCGAACGGCATTTGGAGCTAAGAAGCCCATCCCTCTCCCTCTTAGGCACAGAACTTGCTGTGGAAGGTTCAGCTCTGAGAAACGCAGAACTGTGGATCTGGAAGAGACCCCCAAGGGTCATCTAGTCCAACCCCTTGCAGTGCAGGAATTGCAGCTAAAGGATCTCTGGCAGATGGCCACCCAGCTTCTCTTTAAAAACCTCCAACGAAGGAGAGTCCATTCCACTGTTGAATAGCTCTTACCACCAGGAAGTTCTTCCTGATGCTTAGTGCCGTCTGAGCGCATGGTGTGTTCTTCCTGATGTGTCGTTTGACCACATTGGTTTGGGCCGTCCCCTCCGGAGCAGCAGAAAACAGGCTTGCTCCCCTCTTCCATGCGACTTTAGATACTAGAATCTCCCTTTTTCCTTTATCCAACAAAACACCTGCCATTGTAGAGAGAGCAGCTTCCATACATGTGGGAGCAGTTAGCGCACTGCACTTGGGCATTTCTCTGACACCAGGCACAGCTCCTGCACGGCTTGTGTGAACGTCAGTGTGGTTTTGTCAGACGAAACTCCAGAGCAAGTCCAACCACACACACCATCTGCTTCTTTCAGGGGGAGCAAAGCTTGCGTCGCTTAGTCTGTAGCCTGCAATTCTCCCAGGACCCACTTTCACTCAGCCTTCCCCTACTCCCTGTTGCCTCATAGATCTCCTCCTGCTGCCACATGCCCACACGGAAGAAACCTTCTGTTTCTGCCCCTTTGGGCACCACGTTGGACTAGAGCCAGTTTGTGCCAAGTGTGCTTGTGTAATGGCACATTATAGCGGTTAGGAGTGTTCTTGGCCCGGAATCTGGACCTTCAGGATGGAATCTCCTTCCTTGGAGGTTTTCAAGCAGAGGTTGGATGGCCTCCTGTTGTGTCTGATTCAGTTGAGACCCCTGCATTGCAGGGGGTTGGACTAGATGGCCTTTGGGGGTCCCTTTCGACTCTGCAGTTCTGTGATTCTATGTTGATCCTGCGGCTCAGATCTCTCTCTCTTCCCTGAGCACATTCCCTCTCTTCCCCCCACCCCACGCCCTCCGGCAAGCCTGCCTCTTGGGAATCTTTGCCTCTTGACGTTTCCAGCTGGCTAGATGAGCCTGAGCGCTCTCTGATAAGGAAATCTTTATGCGCTCGCACAGCTCTCCAATGAAAGAGGTTCCACAGTGTGGAGGTATGCATTGTGTAGGCTGGGGGCAAAAGGCAGCCGCTCTTGGCATACTAAACACATTCATTGAGGGCGGCCCACGTCGACCGAAGGGGCTTCAGCGGGGGAGAAGGGCGCATGCATGGATTTTGTGCGCTGGTGCACTATAGATGTGACCCTCCTCTCTTTCCCATCTCCGTCAGCCACTTCCCTTTTGTTGGGGGGGGGGGGGGAAGGCCCTGAATGGCTCCAAGTCATGCTGGCTCTGTGTCCTGCCCCCAGAATCAGAGGCAGCATGCGCCTTAAATTCTGGCAACCGCAAGCGAGGAGAGTGGCGTTGCATTTGGGCATTTGGTTGGCAACTGTGAGAACAGGATTCTGGGCTAGGTGGGCCCCCTTGGCGCTCTTAGGTCCTCACCTCCAGTGATGCTGTGCAGCCCCTTTTTATACAGTCTGCAGGATTATGGAATAAAATTGTGCTGTTTCGGGCTGCAGGGGCCTACTGAAGTTTTGCACATAGACGTTGTTACATATAGAAGAGTAGCAGGTTGGGGAGGCTGCGCTGCAAGCTCTTCTCCCTGCCTTCCTAATAATAATAATTTTATTATTTACATGCCACCCATCTGGCTGGGTTGCCCCAGCCACTCTGGGCGGCTCCCAAGAAAATATTAAAAGGACAATAAAGTGCCAACCATTAAAAACTTCCCTACGCAGGGCTGCCTTCAGGTGTCTTCTGCCAGAAGACCCTCGGAGCTGGACCTCAGTGTCTGTGCAGAACGATGGGGGTGGAGACGCTCCTTCAAATATACAGAGTCCATATTCCTAACTTCCTGTGTGGAGGCAATTATTTCCAGGGGGAAGCATTCACCTCTCTCTCTCTCTCCCCCCACCACCATAGCCTGAAGTGTTACAGTCCACGAAAAAAGCCTGCTGACTGTGTAAACTGGGACAGAATCGCTCTTTGCAGAAAGATCAGGGATACTTGGGAGGGCTGCAAGCGCTGAGGTCAGGTTTTCAAATCCAAGGGAGCAAGGAGCGAGAGTGCCTTTCTGGAATATTTATTTATAAATGCGTCCTCGCCGCCATCATCCCCTGTATAACTGTACAGTCACCGAGCCAATTACCCGAAAGCTGTACTTTTCTCTGTGGGTGTGGGTGCTTATTTGTGTTGCTGCTTTGGCCCACATGTGAGGCTGTTGGCGGAGAACGTTTTTTAAGCTCCTGGTCTGAGGAATCTGCGCGTTGTCCTCCCAGGGTAGAGTGAAAGTGGCAGCATCTCGCTTGCTTTGGATTTGGGCCGGAGGAACATTCATGGCAGCAGTCGGGTGTCACCATGCGATGCGTCTGGCTTACGAGTCCTGTTTTGGCAGAGGCGGAATAACAGAAGTTTGTGTGCCCACTCGTCTAGTCTCTTCCTCTCCTTCACCAACCAGCCTCACTGGAGCCTTAGCGCTGCTTGTTTTGGAAATAAAGCGTTGCATGTAGGCTGCAAATAGAAGGGAGGTTCTTGGTTCTAGTAGGTCACAGATAACTGAATGTTGACTTGCACCATCTGCTTCTCTGTGAAACCAGTGTTAGAAACTCAGATATATAAGCTAGGTGCCAAATGACTCCTTAAACCAGGGTTACAGTCGCCAACACGGCATGCCTAGTTTGCCATTTTGGGGCCAGGAGGCTTGAAAGTTGTATTTTTCAATGTGACTTTTTGATCCTGAAATTTGTTCTGATTTGGCAGAGAGAATCTCACTGATAGAATTCTAAAGGGTGTGTTGTTAGCGTGCGAAAAACAGGCATGCACCTTCAGACGGTGGAGACGTCAGGCACCGTCCCGGCGCCCCGGTATCTTCACATGGTTGCAAGCGACTGATAGCCAGGTGCAAAATGCGCCTGGCAAATTTCAAATGCTGTGTGAACCAATGGCTGTTACGCTGGTGCTGGAAATTTTTCCTTAAGGTCCTGCGGTGTAAAAGCAGCGCCACCAGGCCTCCTCTCCTGCAACTGTCGTTTGGGGCAGCCATTCCACCAGACTGTGTCAGCAGGAGAGATAGGAAGCTCTCACTTGGTCAGCTTTACTGAAAGGCCAGCTCCATCAGGCACTTCCTGCCCCTGAACTGTGCCTGCTGGTCAGTACAGAAACAGCTGTTTAGAAATGGGTGCCTGAGTTTTGATTTTTCCTCTTCCCTCCTTGTTCCCTTCCCCTTGAGTGTCTTTTCTTTGAGATTGTAATCTGTGGGCCAGGGACTGTCCTGTTTTGATGGGATGTAAGCCGCTCTTGTACCTGAAGAGACAGGTACAAATGCTCTAAATAAATCAGCATGGCAGAAAGGGCCCTCGTGAGTGAAAGGAGCGATCCTTGGAAGCTCTCCTGCTAACACCTGCAGATCTATACTGCAGGCCTCGCACAGACCTTGCCTCCCAAATCCTTCAGCGCTCTTGCAGGAGTTTCTTGTGGTGGATTGTGGTGTGGTTGGGGTTGGGTGTCTCGGTTCCAGACACCGCAATCTGTTTTCAGTCTGGCAGGGTGTCCTTCAGAGTGTTCTAGCAGATGTGTGGGTCTGGTTTTGAAAGGGAAAAAATAATAATCTGCATGCCTGGCCTGGCCTGGCCTGGCTGTTGTGTCCTCTCGCTTGCTTGCAGCATGCAACTAATCTCTGTGTTGTGCAAAGTGTGATAAGAGCCGGTGCAAAAGTATAGGATCAGGCCTTGAGGAGGGGAGGGGGGACAAAGCAACATATCTTCACTTCGGAAGCCAGTGGAAAAGGTGGGATGTGAAAGTTTCTTTGCGTTTGAAATGCTTAGCAGGTGCATTGGGGAGGGGAGGGAAAGGTTCTTGCATTGATCCCAGAGGATGTGTACATGATACGTGAGGGAGGAGTAAGCCTTTTCCTCGGCCACCAGTGGAAGGCCACATGAGTGTGGAGTCTTGCAAATCCCCCCCCCCCTTTTTTCTGGCAAGAGGAAGAGACGGTGGCCATGCTGTGATTGGAAGGCTCTGAAATCAGAGCTTTGCAGACTGATGCAGCACAAATGACGGCAATGCATTTTACGTAGATTGCATCTTGGTTTCTGCCTTCGGATAACAAATCCAGAGGCCTTGCCGTTTCCTTTAAGCCATTGCTTTTTGAGTCAAGCGTTGTTATCGCCTGCATTTGTGGTTTTCAAGGAAGGTTCAATGCACAGATGGAATGGGTGTATATGGGGAAATTGCTTTGGGGTTAAGAGCAGCTTCCTTAAAGGCCTTGCTTCTCCAGTGTGTGAGCAACAGCGCCCCCTCCCGACGCCCGCATGCTTCTGTACGCTTCATTTTGTGTGTGTGCGTGTGCCAAAACTGACCAGCTGCCAGGCATCCACCAGGCCCCTTAATTTCTTTTTTGTTTTTGTGTTGCTCACCTTATTTTCTTTTGTGTTTGTGTTTGTCTTTTTTCTCCCTCCCCTCCCCGCCGCTTCCGTTTTCCATGCCCCGCGCATAAAGACCATCGTGCGGGGGAACAAGGCGGCCAAGGACGGCTCCCTGGCCTGGCTGCTGGATGAGTTTGAGAACATGTCCGTCTCGCGCTCCAACTCCCTGCGCAGGGACAGCCCCCCCTTCCCGCCTCGGCACGACCAGCTCTACCAGGAGAACGGCCTGAGCGAGGCCCTGGCCAGGCCCTCCCGCCACCAGCACCACTACCATGCTGCCGTCGCCGAGGAAGACTCCGGGGGCAGCAGGGGCAAAGAGCTAAAGGAGCGGAACCGCCACGGCTCCCGGAACGAGCTGGACCAGAGCCGGGAGAGGAGCCGGGAAGACAGGACAGCCGCACAGCACCCCCGGGGGCAGGAGCCCACGGGCAAGCCTCACCACCGGCCGCCCCCTCCAGACTACCACAAGCCCTTCTCGGACCACAGGCACAGGCCTCACGAGCGAGACGGGAGAAGGGAGGCGGCCGCCGAGAAGGAGCCGTCGGAGCGCGTGGTCAGAAGGGAGCGTGCGGACGGCCCCGACAAAAGACCCAAATCCACCTACACCGGGGAGACCAGCCCGCAGTCCCCCCGGGAAAAGCGGCCCCTTTCGGGACCCAATATCCGGACCCCAAATATCCCCATCTCCGAGGGGGTCATGAAAACGGCACAGCAGACCGGGCGGCCTTTTAACACGTACCCGCGAGCGGACACAGATCCCGTCCGGGGCGCTCAGGTAACGTTTCCCCATACCCCCCGCCTTGTAGGTTATGGCTCTCTACCGCTGGCCAGCCAGGGTCGACTCTCCGCAAGTGCCTTTTCCCTCGAGCACAAGCTCATCAGCAAGTGAAGACGCCTCTTGCTTTTAAAAGGGATTTGCGTCTTACTGCCCGCATCCTTGAGTGGCTGATGGTGTGATGGGCAGTGGGCACCTTCTGAGCCGCGAAGCCAAGCTCTTCTGCAGAAGCCCCACCCTGTAGAGACCTCCAGAGGCTGGCTCTTTGCTCTGCTCCCTGCCGTGTCGCCGTGTCTCCTCTTTCTCGGGCCTTCCTTCCTCCTCGGAGCAGCACTCCCTCGCTTTTCAACCCGCTGTCTTCCTGCAACGTCTGGGTGTCCGTCCTGCCTTTCCTCTCCTCTGCTGTCACAGCCCTTGCTCCCACTAACCTGAGCTGCTCTGGTGCTGCCCACCTTCTGAAGGAAACGCTCCTCTCTCTGCTCTTCTCCCTCCGTGTGCCTTTCTCTAACCGCCCTCCGCAGCCCCACGGCCTCCTGCACAGTGACTCTGTCTCTCTCTCTGTAGAAACGCTGCAGCAGTACTGCGCTGTGGGTGCCGCAAGCCTCCATCGCGAGGGAATCTACCGTGGAACTGTCAGGTGTCTGGAACCCTTTTTTCTTGCACCTCTGCCACTCTTCTTCCTCCTCTTCCTCTTCCTCCAAGGGCACCGCCATCCTTAGCTTCAACTTTCTTTTGCGTCTAGCTAACCACTATCATCTCCGCCTCGGTTCCTGTCCTTTGTGCTAATCTAGCAGGGGGTCCTGCCGCTTTCCTGCTGTGTGTGTATGTGTGTGTTTGTGTTCTGGGCATAACTCTGCCACGGGCAACAGGAGAGATGAGCTACAGAGGACAGATGCAGCTCTGCCATCTCCAGTTAAAAGAGAACCTGGTTCGTGGGCTTTCCAGAGGGCATCTGTTTCGACACTGTGGGGAGGAAAATGCAGGGCTAGGTGTAACTCTAGTCTGATCAAGCAGGCTGCTTTTACTTTCTTATGGTTATAGGTTAAAAGGGCTGGGAGACACCTCTGTGTGTCTGGGTCTCTTGAGGCGTTACTGAATTGCAGGGGGTTGGACTAGATGACTCTATGGGTCCCTTCTAACTCTACAATTCTACGATTCTGCTGTTGGGCAGAGAAGACGGCCCTGGGCTGAACGGATCAGCAGCCTCTTACTCCATATTAGTCCGCAAGAGCTACCCACAAATCTCTCTCCATCAGTGCTCTTCAACGGTCGGGTGCCCAGGTATTGTTGGACTACAAAACCTATCACCCCCCCCCCCCAGTTTAGCTAATGGTCAGGGATGATGGGAGTTGTAGTTGGCAACATCTGGGGACCCAAGGTTGGAGGGCGCTGCTCATTCTGGGGCGGGTGGGAGTTTCAGAACACATGACCTGTTTTGGCGAGATCCGTACTTCACATATTATCAGAACTGTCGGTGGTGAATCTCAAGTCCTAAGGCACCAACATCACTGTATTGGTTTCTGGCACTCAGTGCTCCGGTTGAGGGTCCCTTGGCAACCGGGCAGCTGGAGTGTGACCTTCCCTGCCCCCTTCCCTTTGTAGTGAGTAGTCTGAGGGGATCGTCAGCCCTTCCACACTTGCCTGAAAGTAGACACTGCTGGGGGTTGGACTGGATGACCCTCCTGGTCTCTTATAAGTCTACAGTTGTATGGTTCTCTGATCTTTTCCGTCCTTCCCAGTTACTGATGTAACCATTTCACCCTACCCACCCCTGCTTCTTTTAGGCAGAGCACAGGCCTGGGAAACCCCAAGAAACAGCCTCCAACGGCCCCATAAGTGGCAACAGCAGCTCCTCCAGGCCCCCACCATCGGTCCCAACGAGATCCCGGAACCCAGAGCCGCCCCACCCAGGACTCTCCCAGCACGCCTCGGACCCCCACTTGACGCACGTCCCGCCGCCCGCCCACCAGCCGCCCTACTCTCAGCTGCCCCCTCCCCAGCACCCGCCCCCGCAGCCCCCGGGCCCCCCTCCCCCGGCCCCGCAGCAGCCCCGCTCCCCGCAGCGCGAGCCCCAGCGGGTCTCCCACGAACAGTTCCGGGCCGCCTTGCAGATGGTGGTGGACCCGGGCGACCCCAGGACCTACCTGGACAACTTCATCAAGATCGGGGAGGGGTCCACCGGCATCGTCTGCATCGCCACCATCAAGAGCTCCGGGAAGCTGGTGGCCGTCAAGAAGATGGACCTGCGCAAGCAGCAGCGGCGGGAGCTGCTCTTCAACGAGGTGAGGGGCCGGGAGGTGGGGTGGAGGAAGGTCCCCACTCCGTAGCCTCGCTTGCTCGCTTCCTGTTCTTCTTCTTCCTCTGTGTGTGTTGAGAATGGTGTTCCCTTTCCCCAAAGGGTATCGGGTGGGGTGTCCTGGCAGCAGAGGCGGCTAGTATAAAAAGGGTACCATTAGGTCCAGTCGTGGCCGACTCTGGGGTTGTGGCGCTCGTCTCCCTTTAC
The DNA here is from genome assembly GCF_964188315.1 of Podarcis muralis. Classification (NCBI taxonomy): domain Eukaryota; kingdom Metazoa; phylum Chordata; class Lepidosauria; order Squamata; family Lacertidae; genus Podarcis; species Podarcis muralis. Next base: position 88,909,969 of record NC_135661.1, read on the forward strand.
TGGCCGAGGGAGCAGGCGTACAGCTTCCAGGTCATGTGGCCAGCAGGACTAAGCCGCTTCTGGCGAGCCAGAGCAGCGCACGGAAACGCCGTTTACCTTCCCGCCGGAGGGGTACCTATTTATCTACTTGCACTTTGAGGTGCTTTCAAACTGTTAGGTGGGCAGGAGCTATGGGAGCTCACCCCGTTGCGGGGATTCGAACCGCCGACCTTCTGATCGGCAAGTCCTAGGCTCTGTGGTTTAACCCACAGCGCCACCGAAAGCCCTTAACACAGCCTTTCTCAAACTTGGGTCTCCGGCTGTTGTTGCACTGCAGCTCCCATCATCCCTAGCTAGCAGGACCAGCAGTCGGGGATGATGGGAGTTGTAGTCCAGCAACAGCCAGGCACCCAAGTCTTCACAACTTGGGACCAGTTCACCCGAGAGATCGGCTTGCCCCCTTCGACTGCTCTGCGGAACTGGCACTCTTCCAGGTGCCGTGCAGTGCTTTTCCCCCTAAAAAAAATATGTTTAGGGGTGCTCTCATTTTCCTACTCATATTGAAATACTGCCCCTCAATGAAGCCAAACTTAGATTCACAAAATGTTTAGGGGTATGCATACCCCTGCGTCCCCCCAGAAAAAAAGCACTGGTGCCATGTAACACCTGTTCCATATTTTGACATGGCAGCACTTACACTTTGGAACTCCCTGCCTC